>NW_027189208.1:321517-643035 GCF_040958095.1 Procambarus clarkii | reverse complement strand
GTTGATGAAATTAATACCCTATTAATAGTCTTGTTCTGTCTTGTGTTGATGAAATTAATACCCTATTAATACCACATCTTGTTCTGTCTTGTGTTAATGCCACATCACCCCTTCCACCTCACTCAAATGTAGATATAAAATCGGAGATGCGTAAGTTCTATTCAGTTGTGTATTTGTGAACTAAAGTCTTTGAAAATGTAATAAGTTTTACGAAACGCGCTCGTGTCGCGTCAGACTAGAAATAAAAATGAATTTTGGAGAATTGATTTTTGATTTACCTCCAACAGTGAAACGAAATGTACGAAAGATTGAGAAAATTCGTGTTAGAATTATTAATCTTACTTTTTCGGTCATATTTAATAATATATGTCTACAGGAAAGACTGCTACCAAAATATATATATATATATATATATATATATATATATATATATATATATATATATATATATATATATATATGTATATATATGAACAAGCCTGAATGGTCCCCAGGCATATATGCAACCAAAAACTCACATTCCAGAAGTGACTCGAACCCATACTGCCAGGATCACTATGCAACTGGTGTATATCTTGAGGTGCTTCCGGGGCTTAGCGTCCCCGCGGCCCGGTCGTCGACCAGGCCTCCAGGTGTACAGGTGTAAGGTGTACAGGACACCTTAACCTCTCGATCATCACGACCGTTCAAAAGATGATGGTAGCCGAGGCTATTTTCCCCACCATCCCGACGGCACTCTGATGGTAATCTTGAATATGGTATTTTATCAAATCACCTCATTCTTTGGGGTTGTAGTGCTTAATACTAGCTGTTTACTGCTTTTATGAATATTTAAAATCAAAGTAATTCTGAAACTATTCCAATAACACTTAAACAATTCAAAAACACCGAAGCAATGTTGATTATAAATAAACACAAATGAAACTGGTGCAATGCAAAAATTTGTTGACTATATGCTAATAACAATTATAGTATTTGAACTATAAAAATAATTCAGAAATTTGTCTAATAGTTCTATAGCAGTGCTGATAATTCTGGAACAATACTAAAAATTTAAAACAAAAATAACTGTTCGGAAAACTGAAATAATGATAACATAGAAACAATGACAATAATTTTGAAAATATACTACTTATACTGAACTCTGATAATCCTGAAGAAATTATAATATACTGATAAATTTTTAGTTATGTAGAAACAATACTAATAATTCTGGAGCAATGCAAGTAATACTGAAACCATGAAACAGTTTCAGAAAAAATGAAAGATAAAAAATAATGATAATTCTGAAATAATGTTAATATTTCTGAATCAGAGTAATGAAATAATGATAATAATAATATTGCATCAACGCTAATAATGCTTAAAAATGATAATGATAATGAAATAATGAAAAAATAACTGATAACGTGGAACAAATGCTGAAAACAATGCCAATAATTCAGAAACCATGCTAATAGTTCTGCAACAGTGCAAATAATACTGGAACAATGCTAATAATACTGAAGGAATGATAATAATATTAAAACAATTAAAAAATGCTAAAGAAAAATGAGAAAATTAGTTGGAGCTGTGATGAGGATTCCAACCTGCTCACTTGGAACTTCCAAGCGCACATCTAAACCACTTAACCAGAACATGCTGAAAAACAATTAACCTGTGATTCAATTGAAACCTTTGGCGATCCTGAGACTTCAAGAGAAGTCTAGTGAGGATTTCACTTATTGCTCGCACTGAAAGAATGCTATAATATTTAAGCAATTCTAATAATATTGAATCAATGCTAATCATGCTGATTCATTGCTAATAATACTGAATGAGATGAAATGGATTTTCACACTTGAAACGATTTCAACAGCCTGCAACACTGAGCAAGGGTTCAGGATCTGCAGGCCATGAATGCATGTGGTGCATCGTGGCGAGAACAACAGTCACGACTCCGATGTTGCGATATTTGAGAGTATTACACAAGGTGGTAATATCCACCTCCAGAATATCGTCATCTCTCGTCACTAGGACGTAATCTTGTAAAAGTAAATCGTAATCATAAAGACATTATAGGGCGTAAGTAACTAAGGGGTTCCCACCTAATGTTATGATAAATAAGGTGTAGAGCTGTGAAGCAGCACTACCCAGGTATGCCAAAGGGGACTTAAGTAGACTAACATATCTACGCGTGTGGCAGAAACTTAGGAAGGAGTTAAAAGGAAATCTTTCGTAATACTAACATAGGTTTACTGACCAAGCTTAACACTATTACACTAGCAGGGTTTACACGTTAAATGAGAGCATCACGCTAGCAAAGCTAAACAATCAGCATAATCCAGGTGGAATGACTCCAGGAGAGTTAGTATGCTTTAAGATCACCTGTCCCCACCACCGGTGAGGCACAGAATGAACTAACCTAAACACTCGTGATAACTCCAGTAATACCTGCTTATCACACGACAGTTTCATGTGACGATGACTGTGTACAGCTGCACACCAGTCATCGTCACTTTGTCAATCAGTATCACAACACTTTGTCAATCAGTATCACAACACTTTGTCAAATAATATTGCAAGAACTGATAGCCAGTAATGATCTCTTAAAGAAAACGTATGTAACAAAAGTACACAACAGCGAGTTTTATGGCAGTGAAAGACAACACAGTGAAGTCATCACACACACGAAATCACTTGACTACACACTGAGTATAAAAAATACTCAGGTCTACATGAAAAATTTGTACGAGTCACGCAGACTCCGTTCACATTGTAAATTACTGAAATAACTAAATGAATAATGAAACACTGAAAACATCGGTAACTACAACGCTAAATGTGTGATTACTATAATCCCGACCCATATGACACATGTGGCGACGTCACCACACAGGGTATCGTCATAACAAGGCACCACTGCAGGCCTCACCTTCTCCACTCTACACCCGTAGCAGGTGTCTGAATAGTCCTGCTAAGCCTGGCGACTGACTCGTAGAGTCAATGGCCGGGTGACAAGTACGAACACTATAAGTTATAAGTTATAACACTAACATAATTGGTCGGCCACACTCACATCCCAGTAAATTATTTCACTCTTGGTTAACTGTGGTGTGACAGTCATGAGCATATCACTGATGCACCACCAGTCTAATGAATGCGTCCATGCCCTGGCGGCATTACCTTCACCTCATACTGGCCGCACGTGGTGTCCTGTCACCTTGGTATTAGGTCAGGTACCAGTAGTCAGCTTGGTGTTATGTCCGGTACCAGTAGTCAGCTGGGTGTTAGGTCCGGTACCAGTAGTCAATGTGGCGTTAGGTCCGGTACCAGTAGTCAATGTGGCGTTAGGTCCGGTACCAGTAGTCAATGTGGCGTTAGGTCCGGTACCAGTAGTCAATGTGGTGTTAGGTCCGGTACCAGTAGTCAATGTGGCGTTAGGTCCGGTACCAGTAGTCAATGTGGCGTTAGGTCCAGCACCAGTAGCCAATGTGGCGTTAGGTCCAGCACCAGTAGTCAATGTGGTGTTAGGTCCGGTACCAGTAGTCACCTTAGTGTTAGGTCCGGTACCAGTAGTCAATGTGGCGTTAGGTCCGGTACCAGTAGTCACCTTAGTGTTAGGTCCGGTACCAGTAGTCACCTTGGTGTTAGGTCCGGCACCAGTAGTCAATGTGGTGTTAGGTCCGGTACCAGTAGTCACCTTGGTGTTAGGTCCGGTACCAGTAGTCAATGTGGTGTTAGGTCCGGTACCAGTAGTCAATGTGGCGTTAGGTCCGGTACCAGTAGTCAATGTGGCGTTAGGTCCGGTACCAGTAGTCACCTTAGTGTTAGGTCAGGTACCAGTAGTCAATGTAGCGTTAGGTCTGGTACCAGTAGTCACCTTGGTGTTAGGTCCGGTACCAGTAGTCAATGTGGTGTTAGGTCAGATACCAGTAGTCACCTTGGTGTTAGGTCCGGTACCAGTAGCCAATGTGGCGTTAGGTCCGGTACCAGTAGCCAATGTAGCGTTAGGTCCGGCACCAGTAGTTACCTTGGTGTTAGGTCCGGCACCAGTAGTCAATGTGGTGTTAGGTCCGGCACCAGTAGTCAATGTGGTGTTAGGTCCGGTACCAGTAGTCAATGTGGTGTTAGGTCCGGCACCAGTAGTCAATGTGGTGTTAGGTCCGGCACCAGTAGTCAATGTGGTGTTAGGTCCGGTACCAGTAGTCAATGTGGTGTTAGGTCCAGCACCAGTAGTCAATGTGGTGTTAGGTCCGGTACCAGTAGTCAATGTGGTGTTAGGTCCGGCACCAGTAGTCAATGTGGTGTTAGGTCCGGTACCAGTAGTCAATGTGGTGTTAGGTCCGGCACCAGTAGTCAATGTGGTGTTAGGTCCGGTACCAGTAGTCAATGTGGTGTTAGGTCCGGCACCAGTAGTCAATGTGGTGTTAGGTCCGGTACCAGTAGTCAATGTGGTGTTAGGTCAGGTACCAGTAGTCAATGTGGTGTTAGGTCCGGTACCAGTAGTCAATGTGGTGTTATGTCCGGTACCAGTAGTCACCTTGGTGTTAGGTCCGGCACCAGTAGTCAATGTGGCGTTAGGTCTGGCACCAGTAGTCAATGTGGTGTTAGGTCAGGTACCAGTAGTCACCTTGGTGTTAGGTCAGGTACCAGTAGTCACCTTGGCGTTAGGTCCGGTACCAGTAGTCAATGTGGCGTTAGGTCAGGTACCAGTAGTCACCTTGGCGTTAGGTCCGGTACCAGTAGTCAATGTGGTGTTAGGTCAGGCACCAGTAGTTAATGTGGCGTTAGGTCCGGTATCAGTAGTTAATGTGGCGTTAGGTCCGGTATCAGTAGTCAGCTTGGTGTTAAGTACACACTCCATATATTGCTGAGAGAATGCTAACAATACATAAACAATGCTAATAATACTAAAACAATCCTTATTATAATGAAGCAATTATAATGATTCTGAAGCAATGCTAATAATATTTAATCAGTTTATATGGTATTGAAACAATGCTAATAATTCTCAAGTATGCTAATAATGCTGAAACAATGCCAGTAATTCTAAGTCAAAGCTTATAATACTGATTGATATATATAATAATTCGGAAACATTGCGAATAATTCTGGAATATTGCTAATCAATCTGAAATAATGCTGAGGCAATGCAAATAATTTTGATACATTGATGAAAATTAAGAAACAAAACAAATAATTATGAAAGTGTTGGAAATAATACTGAAATTCTGAAACAATACATATTACTTACTGTAACAACACCTTAAGCCTCAAACATTGCTGATAATTGTGAAATAGTGCTGATAAGTCTGAAAAAGAACAAATAATTTTTAAACAGCTGCGAATGATTCTGATACAATGCTCATTATTCAAAAATAGACCTAATATTGCTGAAACACTGCTAATAATACAGAAACTATGATAAGGACTAGATTAAGGACTATCTTACAGGTAACTATCCACAGTCTCTGTACCTAAAGCCTATTAATTCCACTGACGTCAATGAGATAATCCTTTCCCTTAAAACCAAGTCTGGTGCCCTTGAGGAGATACCAACTTTAATTTACAAAAAAGCCTCCAGATCTTTAGTCCCTGCTATTGCTTTGCTCTTCAACAAGTCACTTGAACTCCAAACCTTTCCAGATATTCTAAAAAAAGCGAGAGTAACGACTGTCCACAAATGTGGTGATCTCACAGATGTTAACAACTACAGACCTATATCAATCCTGCCAAACTTGTCAAAAATTTTTGAAAAACTAATCTACAAGCAGCTTTACTCATATCTAGCCAAACTCAATATACTTAGCCCTTGCCAATATGGCTTCAGACCCAAAAAAAGCACTAACGATGCACTTGTTAGTATGCTTAACTCGATTCATACAGCTCTTGATAAAAATGAGTTCCCTGTTGGGTTATTTGTGGACCTTGCTAAAGCTTTTGATACTGTCAACCACCAAAACCTTCTTCTTAAATTACATCATTATGGAGTCAGAGGACACTCCCTACAATACCTCAAATCCTACCTTACTGACAGGCTCCAATATGTTTCTGTGAATAATACAATTTTTCCCACCCTACCCATCAACATTGGTGTTCCTCAGGGCAGCATACTTGGCCCTTTCCTCTTTCTCATCTACATTAATGACCTTCCAAATGCCTCCCAACACCTCAAACCAATTCTGTTTGCTGACGACACAACCTTCATTTACTCCAGTCCTGACCCACTTGCTCTAAATGCCACAGTAAATACTGAGCTAAATAAAGTCCATCTTTGGCTAACTGCCAACAAACTCACCCTTAACATTGAAAAAACTTTCTATATTCTGTTTGGCAATAAATCCTCCAATCAAATAAATCTCAAAATAAACAATACCCAAATTTGTAACAAATTAGATGGCAAATTCCTTGGCATTCTCATTGACCACAAGCTGAATTTCCAGGGACACATTCTAAATATATCCAAAAAAGTTTCAAAAACTGTGGGCATTCTTTCTAAGATCAGATATTATGTACCACGCCCTGCCCTGGTGACTCTCTATTACTCCCTTATCTATCCATATCTCAACTATGGTATTTGTGCTTGGGGCTCTACTACCCAAAATCACTTACGTCCTCTAATTACTCAACACAAAGCTGCTATTAGGACAATATCCAACTCTGGCCCCAGACATCACTCGGTACCCCTACTCAAATCTCTGAATATGTTAGACATTAAGTCACTGCACATTCTCTCATGTGTATTATACATATATAAAACGCTAAACTATAATGCCAATCCTGATCTCAAAAGATTCATAGAAGATTGTAACAGAACCCATGAGCACCACACCAGAAATAAATACAGTTTTGATATTCCTAGAGTACGACTTAATCAAACTAGAAATGCTCTACATATCAAGGGGCCCAGAATGTGGAATGACCTTCCCAACCATATTAAAGACTGTACCTCTCTCAACCAGTTTAAGCTAAAAACGAAGCTATACCTAATAAATTCCCTGTAACCTACCTTACCCTTCTATTGTCAACCAATGTCTGGGTTTTTTTTTAAAGAGCGCTGTTTGTCGACATAATTGTATTTGTGCTGCTTTTTCAGCTATGTTTTCATTTCTTGTTTTCATTCTACTCATTATGCTCAATTAGTATTAAGCTTGTCATTTAAGTTTATCATGCCCGAAACGCTTTGCGTAATAGTGGCTTTAGGCATTGTATGTACTAGCTCTACCTATAAGTCAACCAATCTTTGTAAAAATTTATTGTATGTATGTACCTTACCTAAATAAACATTTTATTTTATTATTTTATTTTATAATATTGTAACAATACTAATAATTGTGAAGCAATGCTAGTAGAGGGAGTCCTACCTGTAGACCCCAGCAAAATGAACTTTTAAGTAGGTGATAAGTGTGTTAATAGTGGGATAGAGGTTATTGACACTACAATCGAAGAAGAGTCAGCCGGTAGCACCCAGCATTTGGAGATTGGTTTGCCTGTAGCTCCCAGGAAAATGTACCATCAAATGGCTCCAATATGTGGTGGAGGTGATCGGCGGCGGGTCCTTGTCCAAGGAGAACGACACCCTGGGGTGAGAACTCTGACACTTAATGGCCACAGTTGAAGTTATGTGAAAATAGTACTTAATAAGGGTGCGTTATAATTTTTCAGAAATAATAGTCTATTATAGGGGGAGAAAGCAGAAATAATAGTCTATTATTAATGTATAGTCTTTCTTCCAATAAATATAGGAAGAAAGGCTTTTATGGTTGGTTAAACCAACAATTACAGCTTCATGTACCCCCCAAGACTGTGCCTGTAGTGGTAAAATGACATAGTTGGTGGATATTATATAAATTCATTCTAGTATTTGTTCAGGTGTGGTCAATCTCTTCCGGCTCAACCGGTCGTGTCTCAGGGGAAAAAACACTTAAGTCAACTGCCTCCCATATAAGGGTGAGTGATCACTCGTTCCTCTCTTTAAAAGAGTTAAAGGGAACCACAATCACCCAAGAGTACAGTCTATAATATGGCCCATTTGAGGAATAAAAAACATTTTTGTTAATATATTTATTAGGTAAAGGCTACAAAATAACATAAAATGTTCATAAAAGTAGTTCTTCCTCCTCCTCCTCTGAGTAGAATTCTAAGCCTTTTACACTCACCATATCAGTTGCTGGAGTCTCCACCATGATGAGAAGATGTCCTTCATTGTCCTCTACCCTATTTTTTTTAGAGGCAGCTGACTCCTCTTCCTCCTCACTGGCAAGTGGTGGAGGTGGAGGCTGCTTATCTGCTGGGGGTAGGTCCTTTTCTATGCTGGGGGGCCGTTTGCAGAGAGGGGGTGAAATGTATACTCTGTAAGTACGATTTAAATTGTATGATGATTAAATAAAAAGTATATTTATTTATATCTGTTATTAGAATAAGTATACTAATTCACAAAGTAAAAATACTACTTGTCTCAGCCCCTGAAACCACAGACTTGTGACCTCTACAACATGTGTCATCAATTAGACTACGAAACAGCAGTTCGTTCACGATAGAACTCCCTCGTAGAATTATAACTTGGCAAATGTGGACTTGACTGTTCTAAAGAAAAGAACGAAATTAACAAATAAAAAACTATTATTACAAAAGTATAAATAATATATGCCAAGAACTACAATCAATACTCACCCGGTCCTTCATGGACATCAATCTATGATATTGTTTTTGAGTGGTACCTTCCATTTTGTAGGTAACATAGGGCAGTAATGGAGAGGGTTGGCACCTGTCTGGGGTTTTATAGGATATTCACCCTTCTCCTACCCCTCCTGATCCACTTTTTAGTCAGTTATTCAGGTTAAGTAAGTAACAGAAATATTCCCTACACCATCGATAAGAACCAATAGTCAGACCTCTACGAAATGTTTTCATACAAAGCTGTTTCATAAAGAAATATCGTCGTACATAGGCAAGGACCCGTTTATCATTTAATTATAAAGTTACTCTAGAAAATACATTATGTAAATAATACTAGGCAGAAGATAAGCCCAGATGGCTTATTCTGTGAACAAACATGATGCAATATAGCCAGCAGACGAGACTAAAAGCACTCTGGAGTCTGTGACGCATGCTATACACTTCTGATATATTGTTCTTTTTAATAAACTCCACGAAATAATGACCATATGTATCCGGGGTCATGTCATAACTGTTAAAAAAAACATTCGATATTTAACTACATCAATATATATATATATATATATATATATACACACACAGTGACCCATAGACTCCCTACTGTGAGTTGGTAGAATATTATTTGTAAAGATTATAGGCCTCATTGTTAAAATATTGAAATGTACAATCTCTTCCGCATTAGAACACCCTAGGTAATGCACCTGAGCAAATAATTTGTTTTAAGTTTATATTATTATCACGACAACTCATTATGTTTTAGCTTGCACATCACATAGGACGTTTCTGTGTCCGTCAATGGATAAAACCCCAGTTTTGTCAGCAAACAGTAAAACCAACCTATTATATACAACGCCAGAGTCAAATTCAAGCTTCATACATAAGTTGCTCCATGGGAAGGGAGCCTTTTGTTTGAATGGTAGATAAGTCAGAGGCAAATATCGATCTTTCCTTATCAAAGGTGTCATAAGCAAGTATTGAATCACGCTCTAAGCCTAATGATTTCAAGGTTTGTAATAAAGATGCGAATAATGATTGTCGAAGTCGTCTATAATTCGATAAATTGCGTTATTATTCAAATAAATGGCAATACTTCTCATCTTTGCATTTTCAAAATATAACCCATTCCCCTGATGAAGACCTACATAATATGTCACTGGTACAATTAACACATATATATATATATATATATATATATATATATATATATATATATATATATATATATATATATATATATTATATATATATATATATATATATATATATATATATATATATAAATATATATATATATATTATATATATATGTCGTACCGAGTAGCCAGAACGTACTTCTCAGCCTACTATGCAAGGCCCGTTTTGCCTAATAAGCCAAGTTTTCCTGAATTAATATATTTTCTCTAATTTTTTTCTTATGAAATGATAAAGCTACCCATTTCATTATGTATGATCTAATTTTTTTTTTTATTGGAGTTAAAATTAACGTAGATATATGACCGAACCTAACCAACCCTACCTAACCTAACCTAACCTATCTTTATAGGTTAGGTTAGGTTAGGTAGCCGATAAAGTTACGTTAGGTTAGGTAGTCGAAAAACAATTCATGAAAACTTGGCTTATTAGGCAAATCGGGCCTTGCATAGTAGGCTGAGAAGTGCGTTCTGGCTACTAGGTACGACATATATATATATATATATATATATATATATATATATATATATATATATATATATATATATATATATATATATATATATATATTATATATATATATATATATATATATATATATATATATATATATATATATATATATATATATATATATATATATATATATATATATATATATATATATATATATATATATATATATATATATATATATATATATATATATATATATATATATATATATATATATATATATATATATGTCGTACCTAATAGCCAGAACGCACTTCTATGCCTACTATTCAAGGCCCGATTTGCCTAATAAGCCAAGTTTTCATGAATTAATTGTTTTTCGACTACCTAACCTACCTAACCTAACGTAACCTAACTTTTTCGGCTACCTAACCTAACCTAACCTATAAAGATAGGTTAGGTTAGGTTAGGTAGGGTTGGATAGGTTCGGTCATATATCTACGTTATTTTTAACTCCAATAAAAAAAATTGACCTGATACATAATGAAATGGGTAGCTTTATCATTTCATAAGAAAAAAATTAGAGAAAATATATTAATTCATGAAAACCTGGCTTATTAGGCAAATCAGGCCTTGCATAGTAGGCTGAAAAGTGCGTTCTGGCTACTAGGTACGACATATATATATATATATGTCGTACCTAGTAGCCAGAACGCACTTCTCAGCCTACTATGCAGTGCCCAATTTGCCTAATAAGCCAGGTTTTCATGAATTAATTGTGTTTCGACTACCTAACCTACCTAACCTAACCTAACCTAACTTTTTCGGCTACATAACCTAACCTAACCTATAAAGATTGGTTAGGTTAGGTTAGGTAGGGTTGGTTAGGTTCTGTCATATATCTACGTTAATTTTAACTCGAATAAAAAAAAATTGACCTCATACGTAATGAAATGAGTAGCTTTATCATTTCATTAGAACAAAATTTGAGAAAATATATTAATTCAGGAAAACTTGGCTTATTAGGCAAATCGGGCCTTGCATAGTAGGCTGAAAAGTGCGTTCTGGCTACTAGGTACGATATATATATATATATATATATATATATATATATATATATATATATATATATATATATATATATATATATATTATATATATATATATATATATATATGTCGTACCTAGTAGCCAGAACGCACTTCTCAGCCTACTATGCAAGGCCCGATTTGCCTAATAAGCCAAGTTTTCCTGAATTAATATATTTTTTCTAATTTTTTTCTTATGAAATGATAAAGCTACCAATTTCATTATGTATGAGGTCAATTTTTTTTTATTCGAGTTAAAATTAACGTAGATATATGACCGAACCTAACCAACCCTTCCTAACCTAACCTAACCTATCTTTATAGGTTAGGTTAGGTTAGGTAGCCGAAAAAGTTAGGTTAGGTTAGGTTAGGTAGGTTAGGTTGTCGAAAAACAATTAATTCATGAAAACTTGGCTTATTAGGCAAATCGCGCCTTGCATAATAGGCTGAGAAGTGAGTTCTGGCTACTAGGTACGACATATATATATATATATATATATGTCGTACCTAGTAGCCAGAACTCACTTTTTGGCCTACTATTCAAGGCCCGATTTGCCTAATAAGCCAAGTTTTCCTGAATTAATATATTTTTTCTAATTTTTTTCTTATGAAATGATAAAGCTACCCATTTCATTATGTATGAGGTCAATTTTTTTTATTGGAGTTAAAATTAACGTAGATATATGACCGAACCTAACCAACCCTACCTAACCTAACCTAACCTATCTTTATAGGTTAGGTTTGGTTAGGTAGCCGAAAAAGTTAGGTTAGGTTAGGTTAGGTAGGTTAGGTAGTCGAAAAACAATTAATTCATGAAAACTTGGCTTATTAGGCAAATCGGGCCTTGAATAGTAGGCCAAAAAGTGATTTCTGGCTACTAGGTACGACATATATATATATATATATATATATATATATATATATATATATATATATATATATATATATACATATATATATATATATATATATATATATATATATATATATATATATATATATATATATATATATATGTCGTACCTAATAGCCAGAACGCACTTCTCAGCCAACTATGCAAGGCACGATTTGCCTAATAAGCCAGGTTTTCCTGAATTAATATATTTTCTCAAATTTTTTTCTTATGAAATGATAAAGCTACCCATTTCATTATGTATGAGGTCAATTTGTTTTCATTGGAGTTAAAATTAACGTAGATATATGACCGAACCTAACCAACCCTACCTAACCTAACCTGACCTATCTTTATAGGTTAGGTTAGATTAGGTAGCCGAAAACGTTAGGTTAGGTTAGGTTAGGTAGGTTAGGTAGTCGAAAAACAATTAATTTATGAAAACTTGGCTTATTAGGCAAATTGGGCCTTGCATAGTAGGCTGAGAAGTGCGTTCTGGCTACTAGGTACGACATATATATATATATATGTCGTACCTAATAGCCAGAACGCACTTCTCAGCCTACTATTCAAGGCCCGATTTGCCTAATAAGCCAAGTTTTCATGAATTAATGTTTTTTCGTCTACCTAACCAACCTAACCTAACCTAACCTAGCTTTTTTTGGCTACCTAACCTAACCTTACCTATAAATATAGGTTAGGTTAGGTTAGGTAGGGTTGGTTAGGTTCGGTCATATATCTACGTTACTTTTAACTCCAATAAAAAAAAATTGACCTCATACATAGAGAAAAGGGTTGCTTTATCATGTCATAAGAAAAAAATTATAGTAAATATATTAATTCAGGAAAACTTGGCCTGTTAGGCAAATCGGGCCTTGAATAGTAGGCTGAGAAGTGAGTTCTGGCTACTAGGTACGACATATATATATATATATATATATATATATATATATATATATATATATGTCGTACCTAATAGCCAGAATGCACTTCTATGCCTACTATTCAAGGCCCGATTTGCCTAATAAGCCAAGTTTTCATGAATTAATATATTTTCTCTAATTTTTTTCTTATGAAATGATAAAGCTACCCATTTCATTATGTATGAGGTCAATTTTTTTTTATTGGAGTTAAAAATAACGTAGATATATGACCGAACCTAACCAACCCTACCTAACCTAACCTAACCTATCTTTATAGGTTAGGTTAGGTTAGGTAGCCGAAAAAGTTAGGTTAGGTTAGGTTAGGTAGGTTAGGTAGTCGAAAAACAATTAATTCATGAAAACTTGGCTTATTAGGCAAATCGGGCCTTGAATAGTAGGCATAGAAGTGCGTTCTGGCTATTAGGTACGACATATATATATATATATATATATATATATATATATATATATATATATATATATATATATATATGTCGTACCTAGTAGCCAGAACTCACTTTTCAGCCTACTATTCAAGGCCCGATTTGCCTAATAAGCCAAGTTTTCCTGAATTAATATATTTACTATAATTTTTTTCTTATGAAATGATAAAGCAACCCTTTTCTCTATGTATGAGGTCAATTTTTTTTTATTGGAGGTAAAATTAACGTAGATATATGACCGAACCTAACCAACCCTACCTAACCTAACCTAACCTATATTTATAGGTAAGGTTAGGTTAGGTAGCCAAAAAAAGCTAGGTTAGGTTAGGTTAGGTAGGTTAGGTAGACGAAAAAACATTAATTCAGGAAAACTTGGCTTATTAGGCAAATCGGGCCTTGAATAGTAGGCTGAGAAGTGCGTTCTGGCTATTAGGTACGACATATATATATATATATATATATATATATATATATATATATATATATATATATATATATATATATATATATATATATATAGTGGGGTATTACTTGGGCCCAAGGATGATCTATTAAGAGACTAGTCTGATTCACAGCCAGGAACATGAGTTTTGGAAATGGTCCTTTTAAAGGTATAGCTTACAGGGTCGGGGGAAGCTAGTAGTGAACTGTTTAGGGACAAATAAGTGCTGGGGTAGGGAACATCCAGCGTTACCCATAATTTAGCATAAGCCACATGTATTCGATATTTTGTACCATCAGTCACTCTTGTATTTAGCACCCAAGCATGAGCGAGGAGTTCCAACCTTAAACGCACATCTATATTGTCTAAGGGGTTGTCTAGATGGGAACAGAAACTTGTTGTAGGGCATTGAAAAATTTATTATCCTGATACATGTGAAAGGTGCTGCAACTGGGCCAAGTTTCAGCATCGCAGCCTAAATAGAGAGGGAGAAAAAAAAAAAATTTTTTTAGACAATGTTCAAATCACTTCACAGCCCACAATTGTGAACCGAAATCAGTTCTACGACACTTAGCTATGACCTTACTATATAATAAAGATTTGTCTGATAGATTTTTATCTCAGATGTATTTAGTGCAATAATACAGATTTTGTAAATTTCAAAGAATCCTATGCAACAATATGATATTTATAAATATTTATAAAATCAATAAATCTACGTAGAAAGAAAAGCCACCACAATGTTTTAGAGGCATAAACTCTACATATAATGTGCAAGTTTCATGTAAATTGAATAATAAATAAAGTCTTTAAAATCAGATAAAATTGTAAAATATTTACATGCACAAACGAAGGTCAAAGTTCAGCCACCTTTAGCTGAGGTTGATGTTGACCAATATCATTCAAAATTTGCACCCTTGTAGAAAGGCATGGGTTCAGTAAGGTGTGCAAGTACCATGCAGATCGCCGGATAAATAAAAAATTAAATAAAAAAAAAAAATTATATATTTGCCACCAGTTTTATATGTACAAATATTTATGAAGTAATATCACAATATAACACTAAAACATACTAACCTAATATAATTGGTCAGAAATATGGGTACTCTTGGTGGCACTGGAGTGGCACTAGTTGGCACCTGTGCCATAGCTGGGGTCAGCCCCCTCAGGGGCCTTTCTTGGTTTGGTTTTGCGTCTCGTTGGTCTCTGCATATCCTTGTCCTTTTTGTTCAAGTACCAGTCCAGTTAGATTTGGAGTAGCAGGTGCAAGACCTGGAGTAGAAGGTGGAAAATGTGCGGTGGCAGAGGGTGGGATTGTGGGGGGGGGGCAGCGGGCTGCAACACTTGCGGCTGAGTGGCCGCCTCGATCTTCACTCGTCAAAGTGCGTAATCTACAGATTCTGGCCAGCTCGCACCTTCTACGGGCAGCTAGCATGCTTTTAGCTTTCATAGTTTTCCTCATCTTCGTTTTGTACATCATTTTGCAGTAAAAATAGCACAAATTGTGGGAGCGCGTCCACGATAGGTCCACCAGCTGAGGGACACAAAGAGTGACAGACTTAGCCAGCAAGCCCACCCCTCTCTCACACGAGACTGTTGCCAATGAGTGAGTTTATATTCGTTTTATGCATAACACGTTATTTTCCACGCTATTACGAAATATTAGACTTCTACAACGTAAGACACAACACCCCGCATCGCACCCAGGCCGTGAGAGCCGGATTCACGAAAGTTGCAGCGGGAAATTTGACTCTAATTACGTTATTTTTCAAGATAACATAAAACGGTTTGCACCACAGTGTTGCCAGAACGTTGTAGTATTTTTCAGAGTTTTTCGTAAATTTTTGAAATTTTTCGGATTTGAGCATAGATGTCCCCTAAGTTTTGGTAGCAATTTTAACCAGAATGGGGGTTTGTTTTGGGGCGCTTACCTTTCTGGGTGCCTGTTCCGGTCGATGGCAGACATAGAATGCTTCCAACTACACGGGGGCTTCTATAGGCCATTGCTTCCCTTGCCTTTCTGAGGGGGCCCGGTTCTGGCCGTGGTCCCCGGTAGGCCTAAGAACTCCATACACATGACTGATGCCAAAGTCTGATAAACCATATTGATCAAGCGTTGTTATATACAACGCTAGGGGAAAACACATTGACAAACCACGACGTTTCAAATCGGAAACAATTTTTTATTCTTGGCACTGGCGCCAGTAAAATATGAATTAGTGAATTCATTAGTGATTATTCCATTGTCGTCATTCCAGTCGGCAGTCGGTGCAGAAGGCGCTAATTTTCCCCAGGGTAGACATTTCTGAGGGTGGCATCAAGGTAATTAATTTGATAAAGGACCAATAATGAAAATTTGAATGTGTTTTAACCACCTGTTCCTCTAAGAAAACCTGCACCCCTTTAAACATTGTATTTGATAAACCGTTTACAAATTCCACATAATTGTCATCCTCCAATTTTGTTGTGTCATCATCTTTGGTTAAAGATCCTTTAAAGTCTATTACGATATGTGTCAGGTCCAGAAAAGCACCCTGTATACCAGGTATGTGAGAGATTATGCCTATTTGGGATGGCACTAATACAATTAACCTCAGTCAAGAAAGGACTGCACTCACAGCACTAAGTGCTCTGCATGCAGCTTATTACTTTAATAACTGAAATAGGTGGCGTAGAGCCGCTGCCAGAGTCCAAATCCTTGTCACTCTGTATCCACTGGGTCGTGGAGCTCCTTGAACTGCTGATGGCAGCTGTATGGGTAGCTCTAAAGGATCTCACACAAAATTGATATTGATGTGTGTGGCTATGAAATTAGTTCGAGTTCAGAAGTATACAGAACAGCATATAAACAACTTCGAGTTGAAGGCAGGGTTTAATACTGGGGACAAGGTTATTGGAAGGTGTGGACAAAAAGACACTTTTTAATTGGTAACTGTTACGGCCCTATTGGGTCGCAACTGGGTTCTTCTCTGATGTTATTAGAGTTTGGGTATCCGGCCCCAAGTAAGTAGTGGCTTTCAAGGGGTGCGTTCTGTAACGCAAGTAAATTAAAGGGGAAGGGATACAAATGCACTGCTTTTGTATATATATTGCTACCACCACCATAAATAAATATATCACAGTCACACGTGGGGTTGCTATAACTACACTTATTATATACAGATTAGTCTTCCTCTGAAGACACAAAATGCTCCACGGTGCTCAAGATGAGAAGCCCTGGTTCTCTTCGTCGTAGCCCACGAAGAATCCTCTGATTCTCTCGGCGAATCTACCCTGGCCACTGGCCAACCAAATCACAGTCCCTCTGGGTGCACTGTCGTGGAGGCCTTCAACCACAAATCCAGCCTGTAGCTGGCAGGTTCTGATCAGCTCCGCTGTGTAGGCCACTCCACGACCAATAGTTGGGTTGCAAGCCCTAGGCAGGAGCCTCGTGTGATTCCGCAGATCACTCTCCTCTCTTCGCACCACAGTGGGTAGTCTCCTCCACCAGTCAGCCCCCAGATAAGACGATTCCTGGTACTGCCACGTCACAGGCAGGCTAACACACTCAACAGTGCTCGTCAGGGGGTGACTCACAGCTTCTGCAGCAAACACGTGGAGAGACTTAGGCTGCCTTGGGTAGACTGCCTCATCGTCCATTACAGCAGTCCCAGGTCGACTCTGTAATCAGACACGTCATTAGTACTGGTTACACTCTAGGGCACCTCACTTACAGGCTTAGACACAAACGCCCACCTATCCACTCCATAGATGGCGTTGCTGTCTAAGCGTCACCTCACCAGAGGTCAGCAGCGGCTACGTTACGAACTGATTAAGACGGGAAACCAGCCCCTGTGGCCGGCATATCCCGTCCTCGCTAGATGGCGCTGTCCATTTGGAGGGGGTTTCGGGAGCAGACTCACAGATGGCGATGTCGTCACTGCTCCGTGCTCGGACGCTGGACTCGGGTCCATAACAGTAGCAATAACATTTATTCACGAAACTTAATAATAACAATACGTGGCAACAATAGTTTAAAGTTATGTTCACCAAACACTTGAAAGTGAAAGGATGACGATGTTTCGATCCATCATAAGAACAAAGGTAACTGCAGAAGGCCTATTGGCCCATACGAGGCAGCTCCTATCTATAACCACCCAATATCCTACTATCTATAGGTTCCTATCTAACATAAGAACAAAGGTAACTGCAGAAGGCCTATTGGCCCATACGCGGCAGCTCCTATCTATAACCACCCAATATCCTCCTATCTATAACCTATCTATAGGCTCCTATCTATAACCACCCAATGGTCAAGGACCATTCTCACAATTGACTTGAGAATGGTCCAGGACAGACCGAAACGTCGTCGTCTCTTCACTTTCTAGGGTGTGGTTTGGTCAATATATTTCAGCCACGTTATTGTGACTCCTGGTCTGCAGTTTAAAGTTATGTTAAAGATCATACTGGCATGCTCCAACATTTTACAATCCGCAAGTATAGTCGAACTTCCAGTCCAGACCACATGCAGCTGCTCAACATGAACTAACTGAAACAGTGGGTGACTACTCAGACGCAAGTAGCAGTTCATAACGACTGCAGCGAAACAATAAAATAACAACAACAACAACAAAGACACAGCAGACAGACCTGTCAAAGAGACAGTCTTCTGTGCAACAAGTTAATTACGTTAACGCTCGTCTCTCCGGATAGCAGTCAAGGCAATCAATTATGTTACAGTATTATGACAAGCACAAGACAATTGATATAATCACTTTCAATAAAAACAAGTTTAACTCAATTAGATAATAAGCAACACTTGTTAGAAAACCCGACACCATTTAATAATATAAAATACAATAAGCAGATAATATTGCTGGTGTTGTATATATATATAAATTCTCCCATGCAAGACGTTGCATAGTGGAATTTTCCGTCAATAGAAAACGAGATATGATTTCCACATAGCGCTATAAATTCACCAGCTATTCTGTTGGAAATTATTAATACAGTAGTCTTTGGACTTATAACATCATAAAAACATCTCATTTGAATTAACTTAATTATCAGTATCAAAATAGAGTAAATATGACCCTTCTACGACATTTTGACATCTGGACAAGGAGAGCCAAGGCGTCAATGGTGAGGGAGGTCAGCAATTGTTAAAGATCGAGTCACTGGGGCAAATTCACCTCCTATAATTTTCTTTTGGAGGAGGTGTTATGGAGATTAAATTAGCTTCTACCATCATCAACACACTCAGTCAACATTTAAACAAGGGAAGTGTCTTTCCAAAATCTGTTTAGTCATTATTGGCCAGTAATGTTAGGTAAATATGATTAATTCTGGTTAAACCACGAGGTAACGACTCAATCCAGGTAATTAATCCTTGGTTCTTATATAAATAATATAACAAATGTTTCATCTGATATAGCTGTCATATATTAGGATTCCGGCTCTACAGTTAATGCCCTTTGGCAGGAATTATAGAAGAGGAAACCAAAATTAATCTTGGTACATCAGTTACTTCGGTGTTGGAAGCTAGCCTCGCATGAAGATTATTAGGTGTCTACATCCTAGTTATACCTGGTGGAGTAGGCCTACCATACAATAAGATAAGACCTCCAAAATTTAGTTACTAATAAGTTTAATGAAGTTTAATACTGTAGTTTGACTGCATATATATAAATTTAATATAAACCCCCTCCCAATGTAGAAGAAGTCAATTTGTGAGAATGTTGTAGAAATACAGTCTGCTAACATCATACAAATTGCAGTCGAAATATATAAATTAACGTAAATATAAAATCTATATAAATTAAATATATACAAATCTCATAGGTCGGTTCCCATATCACATGGTCCTTTGAACCAAGATAGTACAGAACCGGTTCGAATCTGCCCATGTTATGGTCCTCTTCGAACCAGATGACAGATTATTTGGTCATCTTTGTACCGGATGAACCAGAGTTATCCAGTGGATTCATTAAATACACTTGTATAGTGCAATTTATACAATAACAATACATCGCTAGTCAAAGACCGGCCGAGTTGCCTCGTGCTAACCTCACGAGCCTCTCAGCCAAGCCTCATCAGCGGTTTCATGGTCGCTCACCAATTTAGTGGAGTGTTATTTCGTGAAGTGACAGCGCTTATTTTGAAGCCAGCCAAATTGGTGGCTGCGCCCTCGCAAGATTATCCACGATTTTTTTGTGTTAATTTCGCGAGAGATTATCCACGAATTTTGTGATGTTAATTTCGAGAAAGATTATCCAAGAATTTTGTAATGTTAATTTTGCAAGGTCACTAATAAGATTTAATACTTTTAGATAATACAAGAAGTTTCAAAGAGGCTATTAAGAGGCTGTCATTAATAATTGTGTATGTTCTCTTAAATAGTGAATTATTTAATATAAATTGCACTACTGTTCACAATACAATATTTACTAAATGCCAACCCTCAATAGGGTAGTATATTTACATTGACTAGTGTTTATTGATAACCTAGTCCACTACTAAGTCTGATCAACTCACCGACATCGGTATCCTTGTAGGTACAGACTACTACCATCGATTCATCGGTAGCCCTAATAAATATCAGGGCATAACCATGATAAATTCTGCAGGAGGCATATTACTCTCAGGTCCAGTATTAAGCCTTAGGAGATCTATGCCTGCAGATAAGTAATACCAGTAGAAATCTAAACTTGTCAGCTCATTGTATATCTCCAGTAGCATTATATTAAGGAGATTACAGCTGACTATTGCAACAGAGGTTGATCTTAATATCACCATTTAAAGCTGAAGTTGAGTTCATGAGGCCTTCAGTGCCAAATTAGTGAACAGTAGCCTTAACAGCTACAAGTCACTGTGACCAATGTCACTGAACCCACTGCAGTCTCAGAAACATACTTGACTTTAATGATGGACTATTCAATCCTCTGAATCAACTAACTAAATTAAACCCCAATTAATCCAACAACTGATTTTGATACATTTATTATTTATTCAAGATGAATTCCATGGGCCTCAGTGTTTATATAACAGTGACCAGTTACCTGAATAAGCTTCAAGTTATATCTAATGTCACTGATCTCACTGCAGTCCCTGGATCATACTTGACTGTAGTACTTGATCACATTAAGTCCTCTCGGTTAAATAATATGTAATTAGGCTATAATTTTAGCCTTTCACGAGTTAACAGGGAAACGAAATCACATTAGACTTCTAACCCCTGCAACTCTACTACAGCACATCCGTCCTGTACGAACAGACACACAAATGTGTGATAACTAATTATTAACATCAAATTAATCTAATAATTCGAAGGAAGAGTATCGGTGCTCGTCTTTTTTAGATAGGACTTCGACCCATGTGCAGCCCCCGGGCAATTATGTCAGAAAACCCGACACCATATAATAATAATAAATACAATAAGCAGATAATATTGCTGGTGTTGTATATATATATAAATTCTTCCATAGCAGACGTGGCGTATTGGAATTTTCCGTCAATAGAAAACGAGATATGATTGCCACATAGCGCTATAAATTCACCAGCTATTCTGTTGGAAATTATTAATACAGTAGTCTTTGGACTTATAACATCATAAAAACATCTCATTTGAATTAACTTAATTATCAGTATCAAAATAGAGTAAATGTGACCCTTCTACGACATTTTGACATCTGGACAAGGAGAGCCAAGGCGTCAATGGTGAGGGAGGTCAGCAATTGTTAAAGATCGAGTCACTGGGGCAAATTCACCTCCTATAATTTTCTTTTGGAGGAGGTGTTATGGAGATTAAATTAGCTTCTACCATCATCAACACACTCAGTCAACATTTAAACAAGGGAAGTGTCTTTCCAAAATCTGTTTAGTCATTATTGGCCAGTAATGTTAGGTAAATATGATTAATTCTGGTTAGAACACGAGGTAACGACTCAATCCAGGTAATTAATCCTTGGTTCTTATATAAATAATATAACAAATGTTTCATCTGATATAGCTGTCATATATTAGGATTCTGGCTCTACAGTTAATGCCCTTTGGCAGGAATTATAGAAGAGGAAACCAAAATTAATCTTGGTACATCAGTTACTTCGGTGTTGGAAGCTAGCCTCGCATGAAGATTATTAGGTGTCTACATCCTAGTTATACCTGGTGGACTAGGCCTACCATACAATAAGATAAGACCTCCAAAATTTAGTTACTAATATATGAAGTTTAATACTGTAGTTTGACTGCATATATATAAATTTAATATAAACCCCCCTCCCAATGTAGAAGAAGTCAATTTGTGAGAATGTTGTAGAAATACAGTCTGCTAGCATCATACAAATTGCTGTCGAAATATATAAATTAACGTAAATTTAAAATCTATATAAATTCATATAAATTAAATATATACAAATCTCATAGGTCGGTTCCCATATCACATGGTCCTTTGAACCAAGATAGTACAGAACCGGTTCGAATCTGCCCATATTATGGTCCTCTTCGAACCAGATGACAGATTATTTGGTCATCTTTGTACCGGATGAACCAGAGTTAACCAGTGGATTCATTAAATACACTTGTATAGTGCAATTTATACAATAACAATACATCGCTAGTCAAAGACCGTCCGAGTTGCCTCGTGCTAACCTCACGAGCCTCTCAGCCAAGCCTCATCAGCGGTTTCGTGGTCGCTCACCAATTTAGTGGAGTGTTATTTCGTGAAGTGACAGCGCTTATTTTGAAGCCAGCCAAATTGGTGGCTGCGCCCTCGCAAGATTATCCACGATTTTTTTGTGTTAATTTCGCGAGAGATTATCCACGAATTTTGTGATGTTAATTTCGAGAAAGATTATCCAAGAATTTTGTAATGTTAATTTTGCAAGGTCACTAATAAGATTTAATACTTTTAGATAATACAAGAAGTTTCATAGAGGCTATTAAGAGGCTGTCATTAATAATTGTGTATGTTCTCTTAAATAGTGAATTATTTAATATAAATTGCACTACTGTTCACAATACAATATTTACTAATTGCCAACCCTCAATAGGGTAGTATATTTACATTGACTAGTGTTTATTGATAACCTAGTCCACTACTAAGTCTGATCAACTCACTGACATCGGTATCCTTGTAGGTACAGACTACTACCATCGATTCATCGGTAGCCCTAATAAATATCAGGACATAACCATGATAAATTCTGCAGGAGGCATATTACTCTCAGGTCCAGTATTAAGCCTTAGGAGATCTATGCCTGCAGATAAGTAATACCAGTAGAAATCTAAACTTGTCAGCTCATTGTATATCTCCAGTTGCATTATATTAAGGAGATTACAGCTGACTATTGCAACAGAGGTTGATCTTAATATCACCATTTAAAGCTGAAGTTGAGTTCATGAGGCCTTCAGTGCCAAATCAGTGAACAGTAGCCTAAACAGCTACAAGTCACTGTGACCAATGTCACTGAACCCACTGCAGTCTCAGAAACATACTTGACTTTAATGATGGACTATTCAATCCTCTGAATCAACTAACTAAATTAAACCCCAATTAATCCGACAACTGATTTTGATACATTTATTATTTAATCAAGAGGAATTCCATGGGCCTCAGTGTTTATATAACAGTGACCAGTTACCTGAATAAGCTTCAAGTTATATCTAATGTCACTGATCTCACTGCAGTCCCTGGATCATACTTGACTGTAGTACTTGATCACATTAAGTCCTCTGGGTTAAATAATATGTAATTAGGCTATAATTTTAGCCTTTCACGAGTTAACAGGGAAACGAAATCGCATTAGACTTCTAACCCCTGCAACTCTACTACAGGACATCCGTCCTGTACGAACAGACACACAAATGTGTGATAACTAATTATTAACATCAAATTAATCTAATAATTCGAAGGAAGAGTATCGGTGCTCGTCTTTTTTAGATAGGACTTTGACCCATGTGCAGCCCCCGGGCAATTATGTCAGAAAACCCGACACCGTATAATAATAATAAATACAATAAGCAGATAATATTGCTGGTGTTGTATATATATATAAATTCTTCCATAGCAGACATGGCATAGTGGAATTTTCCGTCATTAGAAAACGAGATATGATTGCCACATAGCGCTATAAATTCACCAGCTATTCTGTTGGAAATTATTAATACAGTAGTCTTTGGACTTATAAAATCATAAAAAACATCTCATTTGAATTAACTTAATTATAAATATCAAAATAGAGTAAATGTGACACTTCTACTACATATTGACATCTGGACAAGGAAAGCCAATGCGTGAGTGGTGAGGGAGGTCAGCCATTGTTAAAGACAAGTCACTGGGGCAAATTCAGCTCTTATAATTCTCTCATGGACGAAGTGTTATGGAGATCAAATTAGTTTAATTAGATCAAATTAGCTTCTACCATCATCAACACACTCAGTCAACATCTAAACAAGGGAAGAGTCTTTCCAAAATCCTATTTAGTCATTATTGGCCCGTAATGTTAGGTAAATATGATTAATTCCGGTTAGAATTTGAGGCAATGACTCATCCCAGGTAATTAATCCTTAGTCCTTATCTAATAATATAACAAATGTTTCATTTGATATAGCTATCATATATTAGGATTTCGGCTTTACAGCTAGTGAACTTTGACAGGAATTATGGAAGAGGAAGCAAGAATTAATCTTGGTACATCTGTTACTTGGGTGTTGGAAGCTAGCCTCACACGAGGATTATTTGGTGTCTACATCCTAGTTATACCTGGTGGACTAGGCCTACCATACAATAAGATAAACCTCCAAAATTTATTTAATATATGTAGTTTAATACTGTAGTTTGATTGACTGCATATATGTAAATTTAATATAAACCTCCTCCTAATGTGTAAGAAGACGATTTGAGAATATTGCAGAAATACAATCTGCTAACATCATACAAATTGCTATCGAAATATATAAATTTACATAAATATAAAATCTATATAAATTCATATAAATTAAATAAATATTATTCTCACAGGTTGGTTCCCACAACACTAATTACGTTACACACAGAAATCACAGTAGCGTGATGCATCAAATGAACAAATCCAGGACGTAAGTTCGAATTTATGTCACGGCCCTTGTGGATTTGTTTATTTGATGCATCACGCTATTGTAATTTCTGTGTGTAATGAAGTAAGGGCAAAGAGGTAGAACGGCCTATTGACATAGCACGATTGCATGGGGGAATTGTGTAAAACCTTGGTTTGTGTCTCGGAGAGGCTGCAGAATCCAGGTAAGTTCAGTAGAACTTCTGGTTTCAATTCTTTTGATCATGTCGTAGCTCAGTCGGTTATTGCAGCATTTTGGATGCTCTCGGACGTAGGTTTGAATCCTCGTCACGGCCCTTGTGGATTTGTTCATTAATTACGTTAATTACCTTCTCCGGACAGTCAATCAAAAGCAGGGTAATTTACGATAAATCGAGATCTGTCAACACAGACAGTCCGGCAATCAAGCACTGCTTAACGAAGATAATTTTTCAAAACACTGGGTAATTAGCAATCAGTGAGTGACTGCACTAATTACTGTCGAACGGACAGTTAATCAACTCACAAAGAATTACGTTAACACTCAGCTGATCATTTAGATCGCTTGACAACCAAGGATTAATCAACACATTGCTAATTACTTTACACTTAACTAATGACATTAATTAGTAACACCAGATTACAATTCACTGACTATTTAATTATTAATTCACAAATTAATACAACACCGGGCCACGTAGACAAACAGACAAAGTAGCAATACAGTGCTTAACTTCAGCACTTAATGACATAACATAACACTGTCATTTTAAATAAATGACAATCAATAATCACAAAGAGAAATAACTTGGTAATCACCCACTTACTTTACAATCTAGTTTTCCTCTGGAACGAGATTAAAAAGAACACATATATGGAATGGATAGGCAGAGTGACGGTGTATATTAAACCACACAAAATACACAATTATATAAATCTCAGAATAATAGTCTAAATATGGTAAACGTGTAAAATGCACTCACTCAGGCCAAGCTACGGTGATCATTCAGATACATGGTACTTACCTCACTTTTACGTGCTTCCCCGATCTGTATAACTCTCTTGATGCGGGCTACTGAGAAACAACAGGCAGTACGGTTGACTTGAATTCAGCACAAGGAATATGCACCTCTTGATAATGATAAAATAATTAAGCAAGGAGTACTCACTTTGATAACCGGCTAGCATTCAAACAATCTCTATCTCTCACACTCAGTAGACCTCTGCTGTTGATTGTAAATCAAACACCAACACAGACCGCATGTGGTGGATTTCCTTGGCACAGAAACATGTGTGGGGGAGAGATGGAGTAGCATGGCTCACAAGATGCTGGGGAGGTCGAGCGAGCAATGTAGCCTCTGAGTTGTAAGGACTTGAATTGTTTGCCACAAGGTGGCTGGGAGGCAAGTGCGCGTATGCGAGAGGAGGCAAGTAACCACCGCTGGTGAAGTGGTGGTGTAACAAGATTTAGGCCCCGTGTTAAGCACATGGGTCAACAGCACAGTGGATGGAAAATAACCTAAGTCTTAACAGTCCATAGTTTTTTGTCATTCAATCGGATATTGACTAAAGCCAGTGGGAATTGTATCTAGATTCCCTTCACATGGTTTACTATGTTGACGGATCACTCGAGATTATAAAGATAAACATGGATCAATACAATACATTCTAGTTTCGCTGAGGGTTGAACATGTGGGAAGTTTCTCTTCTTATATCGTTATCTCCATTAATATATATATAATACGCGCCATTATATATATTCGCGCCATTGCGGTGCCGGGTTCAGACATGCGGTATCGCTTGGACGTGATTGATATATGCTAGGCTTAATGACTACGCGTTCAGAAGGTAATATCCGTAACTTTGGTCGACGTTACGGTGTAACACGTCTGCACAGATCAAAAGCCTTTTTAATAATAACTTTCTAGGCGGGAAACCTCCTGGCGGTTCCTCTCGGCACTTCTGCCTTGTTATTCAAGGTGATCAATCATGCGACAGCATCATGGAGGCCCAAGGAGTGCCTCCTCCAATAAGATCTTTACCCTCGGTCACATGACTCGTGACATCACAACAGACCTGCGGATTTCTTTACACAAGCCAAGAAACCGTTAGACGTCTATTACTAATGTTAGACGTCTAACGGTTTAGACGTCTAATAATTACGTTAGACGTCTTACGGTTCAGACGTATATTACTAACGTTAGACGTCTAACGGTTTAGTCGTCTATTACTAATGTTAGACGTCTATTACTAACATTAGACGTCTAGCGGTTTAGACGTCTATTACTAACGTTAGACGTTAGCAATTATCCCTCAAACGTTGATTGACCGGTAGATGATCTATTTGTTGTGTCGAGGCAATTGAACTCTCTACATTGCATATTGTGTTACTTCTGGGGAAATGATCAATAGTAGGCATCCTTCAGTCTCGGGAGACTATGGAATTGCGCCCTAGTTGTCAATCCTGGTGCAGCGTCTGGTGTGACTGATGAGGCCAATCCGAGAGTGGCAGGCCATCCCACACTGAGCACAAACGAAGTCCGATTTCAGTCTGTCTTCCTGGCTACCGGCTTTCCTTCTCTGTCTCTTTGCCGCCGATTCCTTGGCAAGTAATTCCTCGAACTTGGAGAGACCTCTTTAAACAGACTGCCTCCAGGCCTAACGATCTGCAGCCAGTGTCTCCCATATAGCAAGACCGACGTCCATGGCTTTCAGGTCCCTCTTGCATACGTCTTTGTACCGTAGCTGGGGCTTGCCTGTTGGACGCTTTCCCTGCATCAGCTCACACTCAGGCCCAAGGATTTCCTTGGATCCCCAAGGAGATCCTTGGGGATCCTGCCGTCGCCCATTCGCACAACGTGACCGAGCCAGCTCATTCGTCTCTGTTTCAGCATTGTGTACATGCTGGTGATTCTTGCTCTCCCCAAGACGTTGTTGTTTGTCACCTTGTCCTGCCAGGTGATGTGCAAGATGTGTCGAAGGCAGCGCATGTGGTAGGCATTCAGCTGTCTTTCCTGACGAGCGCAGTGTTCAAGACTCACTGCCATAAAGGAGAGTGCTCAGGACACAGGCTCTAAAAACCTGAATCTTAGTATACTCATTCAGCCTATTGTTGGCCCACACTCTCTTTGTCAGTCTGGACATAGTAGTAGATGCCTTACCGATGCGTTTGTTTAGTTCCATATCAAGAGAGAGGGAGTAAGAGATTGTGGAGCCCAGGTACACGAAGTCGTGAACGACTTCCAGTTTGGAATCAGAGATGCCGATGTCAGGTGGGGAGTCCACTCCTTATCCCATGACTTGTGTTTTCTTCAGGCTGATGGTGAGTCCGAAAGCCTGAGAGGCCTCGCTGAAGCAGGTCATGAGCCGTTGGAGGTCTTCGGCTAAGTGGGCAGTGACTGCTGCGTCGTCGGCAAAAAAGGAAGTCGCGCAGACACCTCAGCCGAACCTTCATCTTGGCTCTCAGCCTGGCGAGGTTAAAGAGCTTTCCATCCGACCTGGTACGGAGATAAATGCCTTCCGTGACAGATCCAAAGGTGTGCCGCAGCATAACTGCGAAGAAAATCCCAAATAGGGTTGGAGCCAGTACACAGCCCTGCTTTACTCCACTTTAGATGTCAAAGGCATCTGATGTTAGTCCATCAAAGACCACGGTGCCCCTCATGTTCTCATGGAAAGATCTGATGATGCTGAGGAGCCTGGGTGGGCATCCGATCTTGGGGAGGATCTTAAACAGGCCATCCCTGCTGATGAGGTCGAAGGCCTTCGTCAGATCTATGAAGGCTACGAAGAGTGGCTGCTTCTGTTCCCTGCATTTCTCCTGCAGTTGTCTGAGGGAAAAGACCATGTCGATGGTGGACCTGCCAGCTCTGAATCCGCATTGTGATTCTGGATAGACTCTCTCTGCAAGTACTTGGAGCCTCTTCAATGCCACTCGAGCAAACAGCTTTCCGTGTCGGAAAATCCGACACCATTTTATATATCATACAGACAGATAATAGCTGTGTTGTATAAACAAGTTAACCCATAGAAAACGTAACTTGTAGTGGAATTACCGTCTATAGAAAACGGGATATCATCACCACATACTATTATAATTCACCACCTATTATGGTGGGAATTATTCTTAAATACATTAGTCTTTGGACTTTACCATCATAAAAACATCTTATATAAATTAACTTAATTATCAATATTAAAGTAGAGTAAATGTGAACCTTCTATCACATTCTGACATCTGGACAATGTAGGCCAGGCGTCAGTGGGGAAGGAGGGCAGCCATTGTTTGTACTAGACCAGAGGCTCACGGGAGCAAATTCGGCTCCTGTTAATTTTACTTGGACGTAGTGTTATGGAAACCAAAGGTGTACCATTATCAACACGCTGTCTACAAATTCAAGTTAAGTGTCTATCCGAAACCCGTTTATCATTCATTTATGGCCATTAATGTCAGGATATAGGGTGAACCGGTTAGATCACGAAATCGCCTCAAACTAAAGGTAATTAAGCCAGGTCTTCATTGTTCCATGTACTGTATAGTGTTTTCTCTGATATACCTGTCATATATAGAATCTGGCTTTACAGCTAGCGCCCTTTTGACAGGTCAAGACGAGGAAGCAAAGACTTTGTGCACCAGTTACTGGGTGATGGAAGCTGCCTCAAAGAGGATAATTTGGTGTCTACACCCTAGTTATACCTGGTGGACTAACCTGCTGTACTATAAGATAAGGAACCTCTTCAATGTATGTAGTCTATTACTGTAGTTTGATTGGTTGCATATATATTAATTTAATAAACCCCCCTAATGTGTAGAGGATCGATTTGTGAGATTAAGAGATTATTGCAGAAATACAGTCCACTTATCATTATACAAATTGCTATCGAAGTATATAAATTAACGTAAATATAAATTCTATATAAATTCATATAAATTAAATAAATATAAATCTCACAGGTCGGTTCCCACATTCCGACAATACTGAGGAGGGAGATTCCACGGTAATTGTTGCAGTCGCCCCTGTCACCTTTATTCTTATACAGCATGACGATGTTGGCATCCCTCATGTCCTGTGGCACCTCTCCTTCCCAGCAGAGGCAGAGAATTTCATGCAGCTCCATGAGCAGGTTACCTCTGCAGCACTTCAAGGTCTCAGCAGGAATGCCATCTCTGCCAGGAGCTTTAACAGAAGCAAGGGAGTCTAGGGCATCGCCGAGTTCTTCGAGGGTCAGTTCGCTGTCGAGCTCCATTAGCACAGGCAGACACTCAATGGCGCTCAGGGCGTCTTCGGTGACCACATTGTCCCTGGCGTATAGCTCAGAGTAGTGCTCGACCCAGCGCTTCAGCTGCAGTGTCTGGTCCTGAATCACCTCGCCAGTGGCAGATTTCAGAGGAGCGGTCTTCCTCTGGATTGGGCCGAGGGCCTGCTTGATGCAGTCGTACATTCTCCTTACATTGCTTGTATCCGCTGCAGTCTGTATCTGGGAGCAGAGCTGGAGCCAATAGTTGTTGGCACATCGCCTGGCGCTCTGCTGCACTTTGCAGGGGACGGCTCGAAGGATCTGTAAGTTGCGCTGACTTGGGCCGGCTTTGTAGGCTGCCAAGGCGTTTCTCTTCTCTTCGATGACAGGTGTCATCTCTTCCGAGTGAGCCTCTAACCAGTCTGCCGACCTGCTGGTCTTCTTGCCAAAGGTGGAAATGGCAGCGTTGAACACAGCGTCTCTGAAGTGCTCCCATCTTTTACAGGCAGTGACCCCAGCTGGGCCAGGGAGAGCTTCCTCGAGCACGCGTGCAAAATCTTCCACCTTGTTCTGGTTGCGGGTCTTGGTGGTGTCGATGCGAGGTCTGCCCGCCTTTTTCGAGTGATGAATCTTCTTTGGTTGCATCTTGACCCTGCTACATACCAGGGAGCGGTCGGTGTCACAGACAGCACTCTGGTAGCTACGCGTAATCTTGACGCTGGGTAGACTTGCACGCCTGGTAAGAATCAGGTCAAGCTGGTGCCAGTACTTGGATCTGGGGTGTCTCCAAGATACTCGGTGTTGAGGCTTTGTGCCGAAGAACGTGTTGGTGACACACAGACCATGAAGGCAGCAGAGTTCAAGCAGACGTTGCCCGTTCTCATTCATCCTTCCTATGCCGAATTGACCCAGACAAGTGGGCCAAATGTTGTGCTCGGCACCCTTTCTGGCGTTGAAGTCGCCGAGGATGAAGAGTGCTCCTTTACAGGGATTCTCGCTATGACTCTGTTGAGGTCATCGTAGAATTTTTCCTTTGCCTCTGCTGAAGAAGTCAGAGTTGGTGCATATGCACTAATTACATTGACTGGTCCTGTTTGGGAGTGCAGTTGCAGAGACAGAATTCGTTCGGTTTCCCCCATTGTTGGCATAATGTGTCCCAACAGTGCATTCCTGACGGCAAATCCCACACCATGTTCTCTGGTCTCATCAGGTGGTTTGCCTTGCAAGAAGAAAGAGAGGGTCCTCTCTCTGACAGATGCTGATCCTGGGAGCCTGGTCTCTTGGAGAGACACAATATGCATCTGCAGCTTGCTCCGTTCCCTATCGATGATTGCTGTTTTTCGGGCATCATTGATTTCTTGCAGGTCGTCAGAGAAACCTGGTGTCAGTGTCCTGACGTTCCATGTGCCCAGCTTTAGGGCAGTTGATATTTTCTTCTTAGGTTTGGTATTGCTTGGATCAAAGTTGTCGGGCCGCTTGTCGGTTTTCGCCCTAGAATAGGGTGAAGAGAACACCGTAGAAGAATTTCTAGAATACCGTAGAAGAGAACACGACTTGGAAACTACACACCTCACTCGGCGCCAACAAGCTGAAGCTAAACTTCCAGAAAGCTTTAGCATCTCCAAGGCAAGTAGGTTAATGCCACCATTCAATGAGACAGAGATAGATGTGATTTTTACTACTTTTGAGGCACTAGCTTAGCTGGCCTGAAGATAAGTGGTCTATACTTCTCAGAGTGCATCTCACAGGTAGAGCTGCGGTTACTCTCAGTACCTTAGCGTCTGAGAATGACTACCAGATCCTAAAGCAAGCCATTCTAGACGCCTACCTTCTCTCCACCGAAAGCTACAGATGAAAATTCCGTGATTATATAAAGGCAAGTGTTACCACCTATTTAGAATTTGCCAATACTAAGAAAAGATATTTCATGAAATGGCTGGAAGCAGCACATGTTTCTACATTTTATGAACTCTTCAACCTCATTCAAGTCGAGGAATTCTTTCGGCGTGTTCCTGCTCCCATCCGTCTATACTTAGCAGACAGAGAGAAAACCGACCTCATCAGATGTGCGAAGTCGGCTAACACCTACAGTCTTATACACAGGTTAACAGCTGACACATCTTCCAGTAAGAAGTCTTGGTCTGATTATGACAAAGTGAGTACCAATCAAGCAAACTCTCAATTATATTGTAAGTATTGCAAGCTCTATGGACATAACATAGATAAATGTGGAAAGGCCCAATACAAAGGCTATAGTGAAACTCCTAAACCCAAACCGACTCCTCCTAAGTCCGGTAAGCCTGTGATGAATATTGGTGTTCCTGTTAATGATCTTTCTCTCTTCAGCAAACACCTATACCCTGGAACTGTCTCTGCCAACAGTACAGATTCGGAGGGACGTTTCAAAGTGAAGATCTTGAGGGACACAGCTGCTCTTCAATCTATAATTTTGAAATCGGCTGTGCCTAACATCACCTACACCGGGGAGACAGTCCTTATCACTGACCTCACTGCTACCACTCCGTATCCACTCGGCAGAGTCCACCTGGATTGTCCTTTCGTGAAAGGTGAAGTCCAAGTCGCCATCGGGAAAAGCCTTTTCCCATGTCAGGGGTACAACTTCTCCTAGGCAACGACTTGGCTGAAGATCTACAGCCTTCCAACTTGATCATCATGGACAAACCCCAGGTATGTGACTCTGTTGTGGAAAACCCCATCCTGAAGTATATTCCAGCAGAGGTCCAAGAAAGTGGTGAAGTCTCTCCTCCGGTTTTGGTAACAACCCGTGTGCAAGCTGCACGCCCGCAAACAGCTGACTCTGCTTCAACAGCTGTCCCTCAAGACCATCAGAATCTACCACCGAATCTTACTATGCTGGAGTTCCGTAAGTTGCAGAGGGAGGATCCCTCATTAACACCATTATTCTTCCAGGCCGAGACTCAATCTGATAGTATTCCTGGGATCTTTATAGAGAATCAGTTGCTCTACCGCAGGTACCGACCCAGTAAACTAGCAGAGGAAGACGATTGGGCTAATGTCGATCAACTAGCAGTTCCCACCAGCCTACGGCCCGATATTCTACACCTGGCCCATGGAGCGCTTTCTCGCTACGGTTTTAATAAAACCTATCACGCCATCCGACAAGACTATTACTGGCCAGGTATGATTAAAGATGTAAAAACTTATGTACAGCATTGTCATACATGTCAGATGGCAGGAAAACCCAACATCTCTATTCCCAAGGCTCCTTTAATTCCTATCCCGGTGCCTTTGGAACCCTTTCAGAGACTCATTATAGACTGTGTTGGTCCTTTTCCCTGGACCAGTTCCGGCAACGCTTATATACTAACCATCCTGTGTCCAACCACCAGATTCCCCATAGCAGTTCCTGTAAAGAACATTACGGCTGCTACTGTGGTGAAGCAACTGTTGAAGATCTTTACACAATATGGATTTCCACGAGAGGTTCAAAGTGACTGTGGCACCAACTTCACCAGTGATCTCTTCAAGAAGACACTGGAAGAATTCAACATCACTCAGGTATTGTCCAGCCCCTATCATCCTGCTTCACAGGGTTCTCTTAAACGTAAGTCACCAAACGATAAAATCACCCCTTAAGAAATTTTGCAATGAAACTATGGAAGACTGGGATAAAAAAACTTGACATCATCATGTGAATTTTCAGAAGTCTCCCAAATGAGTCTCTAGGAGTGTCTCCTTATGAGATGCTCTACGGACGTAAGTGCCGTACTCCTCTTAAAGCTTTTAAAGACTCTCTACATAATGCCACCTTCAGTGACCCTCTGTATGTGCCCCAGTTTCTTCAAAACTTAAAGCACCTTCTAGAGAGAGTACATAAATTTGCCAATGATAATTTATTAAAAGCTCAAGATAGGATGAAGAATCATTTTGACAAACATAGTAAAATCAGGAAATTTAAAGCAGGAGACTTCATTTTAGCATATTTTCCGATCCCTGGTTCTCCATTGCAAAATAAGTTTTCAGAACCTTACCGCATCAAGGAGTGCAGAAATAACCACAACTACGTTCTTGAGACTCCAGATAGGCGGCGGAGGACCCAGTTGTGCCACGTCAATCTTTTGAAGAAGTATAAAGGTACACCCCCACTGTGCTAGTATCTCTCTCCACTCTTCAAGATCCATACCTCCACAGTGAGACTTTCCCTGCTTCTCCTCCCGACAACACTAACTCGTGAGTCAGTGCTTTCCAACTCGGAAATTCTTGATCTTCCTAAATATTTTCAGGACTGTAACAGTGTTCCTGTCATCAGTGTTCCAAGAACATCAGAAGTTGTTCAGCAATGATCCCCAGGAATGTAATGTGGTTCAACACGGCATCCAGCTACATCCTGATACCCGGCCGATTCGTCAACCCTTCTACCGCATCAGCCCGTACAAAAAGGAAGTTATGCGTGCTGAGGTACAGTACCTTCTGGATCATGGGCTGGCCACCCCTTGTGAGTCCCCTTGGGCCTCACCCTGCATCTTGGTGCCGAAACCTCACGGTAAAGTACGATTATGTACAGACTATAGGAAACTGAATCTCGTGACCGTCAAGGATGCTTACCCTTTACCTCGTATAGATGATATCCTTGACGCAGTAGGTAATGCTACTTATCTTTCCCAAATTGACTTGTTAAAGGGCTATCATCAGATTAGTCTGACAGAGCAGGCTAAGGAAATATCTGCCTTCACCACTCCTTTTAGCCTGTACAGATATGAACGCCTTCCTTTTGGACTGTGTAATGCCCCAGCCACCTTCCAGCGAGCTGTCAACCGCGTCATCCATGGTCTAGATCACACCAACGCCTACTTGGATGATATCGTTGTGGCAACTAACACCTGGAGCGAACATCTGCTCCAGCTGCAACGATTGTTCTCCAAGCTCCTGACAGCTGGCCTTACCATCAACTTGGGCAAGTCCACCTTTGCTAAAGGTAAAGTGCGTTATCTTGGTCATGTAATAGGAAGTGGAAGCCTAGCTCCTTTAGCCATTCACACTCAAGCCATTCAGCATTACCCACAACCTACAACCAGGAAGCAGCGCTTGCGCTTCCTTGGCCTTGCATCTTTCTATCGTAGGTTTGTGAAAATTTTCAGTACGGTAGCGACACCACTGATTAATCTGACCAGCCCCAAGCAATGGTATCATTGGACCATTCAACAGACCGTTGGCTTTGAACAACTCAAATCTCTGCTATGTTCTAATCCCATTCTCGCCTCTCCAGATATTACGAAGCCCTTCATCATCAATGTCGACGCAAGTGGCACCGGCATCGGGGGCGTTCTAATGCAACAGCGTGGCGAAGAGGTTCTTCCTGTCAGCTACTACAGCTACAAGTTGAAGTCTCATCAGAAGAACTATAGCACCATAGAAAAGGAACTCCTCTCCATCGTCCTGAATCTGCAACATTTCGAACCTTACCTATAGAGTAATCGGTCTATTACCATCTACTCAGACCACAATCCCCTACGATTTCTGCAACAAGCCCAATTCAGCAATCAACGTCTTCTACGCTGGGCTCTGTATCTGCAGAACTTTAACCTGGAGATCTTCTTCATTAAGGACTCGGATAACATCATAGCCGATGCCCTCTCCAGAGTCTACGAGGTAGAGGCAGCTACTCCTACCACTCTACCGTCTAATGAAGTAACTTAACCCGTAAGAGCAGGCTTCGGGGAAGAGCTGTGACAGCAATCTCTTTCAAGAGAGATTTAGCCTGCTCTTTCCTACATCTCGTTACTTCTTTATGTCTGCAACATCAAGATACCACATTCAAGAATATTATAGAAGTGGAATAACAAACGTCTCTACAGGGAGGTACATTCACTCCATACCCTCCCCCCCCTCCTCACTGTCGCCGCACCACCCTCGTCGATCACCAAACTACCACTTCAAGCTAACGCTCTCCCCATTGGTGAATCAGCGACTTCACGTGACTCCAGCGCCATCTGCTCGCCTATATATAGTCTTGCACAAGCAGTTAGAATAGAATATTCCTCAGAATATTCTTTGTGCTCTAGAGCTGACGCTTCTATCTAAGCATACATCCTGTATACTAAGTGGAGGTTTCAGCCAGCCAATATTATCAGCACCATTTACTAATTTTTTGTCTTGCTAATTATAGAGTAATGTAACCATTATTTTATTTTATATTGTGTTTTTGTCTGTGTTTTGATCAGCACTGTACATAGCCAAGGGATTAACTTTATTTTGTTTCTGTTTGTTTAAAGTAAATTAAAGTTTCATTATTTATAAGATTTGTTTTGCGTGTTTTTCCCTCTCACTTTACCACAAGATCACAACCGCCAAGCAGTCAACATTTTTTTTTCTCTTTTTTTTCTAATGTGATTGGCATTTCCACCAGCCATAGAGAAGACTGCCTTAACACCTACACTTCTTGTCACAGTATTTATATATATATATATATATCTTTGGACAACACCCACCAGTGGGACTCGAACCCAGAAAGCACAACTACCTTCCAGTAGCTGCCATAACTAGTATGCTTTAACCCACTACACCATCAGACCCTACAAAAGAAATAGAGACTTCGAGATATATATACATCGAAGTCTCTACTTCTTTTGTAGGGTCTGATGGTGTAGTGGGTTAAAGCGTACTAGTTATGGCAGCTACTGGAAGGTAGTTGTGCTTTCTGGGTTCGAGTCCCACTGGTGGGTGTTGTCCAAAGATTGTTAATCTTCACTTGTGGTTTATGCAAGTATAGGCATATATATATATATATATATATATATATATATATATATATATATATATATATATATGTATATATATATATATATATATATATATATATATATATATATATATATATATATATATATATATATATATATATATATATATATATATATATATATTTTTGTGTGTGTGTGTGTATTGTCTTATTTCTTATAAACAACAGTCTGGTGTTTAATCTTAATAAAATAGTGTTCACTAGGACTGAATATAATTAAACAACACAAAATTAGCTTGACTCCCTATTTACTTGAGACATAATAGAACCAACACAAACGTTGTTTGGGACTCTGCTGCGGGGAGGAGGGAGGCGCTAGAGAATCATAACAAAGACACGAGAGAGTGGAGGCTCCTAACGAGCCAGCAAACTCGTCATAAACACCCAGATAACGTGTCAACAATCCGAGCAGCCACTACAGCCTCTCTACAACACCAGGAACACCGGAGTATCCGTCTTACCAAGTATTTATTGCATATTTTGGCCATTTTATGTCTTAAATAGGTTAGGCGGTTATACTGTGGGACTTATTTCCCAAACACATACGTTTACTCAGCTCTTTACTACATATACGAATGTTCCATGTCACACTGTACCTTATATGTCAATGTGTTTCCAGTAATAATAAATACGTCGGCAGGAACTAGTGATGTGAAGTTACCAGGATGCAGCTGGCTCCCAACATAATTGTGGAATTTTTTCTACCCTGTTGTACACCAACCTTGCAGACCTCCAGATAGCCGACATTACGTGGCACTCTGAGGCACATGTGGCCACACCCTAATCTGAGATTGAACTACAGTACCAGCCTAATTAGGCCACACCTACAGTGTCAGCTAAGGCCTTTATTTCTGTAAACTGTATATAGAGTAGTAGTGTTCATAATTAAATTAGCTTTAATAATAGTAGATTAGACCACCATATGTGGTACAATTTATATTAAAGACTAAGTAAACAGTTTATAGTTCATCAGTATCCACTGCAAAGTGGAATGAGCTACAAATTGTCTCCCTCATTATGTGTGTGGGGGGGGAACAATTAAGATTGTAAGTTAAGATTTTAGCAGGCGGAATCAATATACAGTCGACTAACTAGGAAGCGTATTAATAACTCAGACCCAACAATATTAAAATTAACTAAAAAATTAAATATTCATAAAAAGAAATAAGCCTGCTCGGATTTTCCCACATAATTTTGGTCCTTTGAATCAAGATACAGGACCATGAATAGTATCCTATTTACATATATATTTATTATAGCTGGAAGACACTGCTAAACAGTTTATAGCAGGAAGACACTGCTATATATTTTTCTTGCCTAACTTTTTCAAGCTCTCCTAATAGTAAACAAAACTTACAGCAAACACTATAACATTGTTCCGAGGACTGAACCAAAGAACAATTGTGCTTTTCCATTATAAGAGGTTGATACCAGGCTAGTTATAGCCATAAATGTATATATAATTTATTATAATAAATAATTGTGCTATACTCAGCTCGTACCGATCCTGTGGAGTTCTATACTCAGCCCGTACCGATCCTGTGGAGTCCTATACTCAGCCCATACCAATCCTGTGGAGTCCTATACTCAGCTCCTATCGATCCTGTGGAGTCCTATACTCAGCCCGTAACGATCCTGTGGAGTCCTATACTCAGCCCGTACTAATCCCGTGGATCCTATACTCAGCCCGTACTAATCCCGTGGAGTCCTATACTCAGCTCCTATCGATCCCGTGGAGTGCTATATTCAGCCCGTACCGATCCTGTGGAGTTCTATACCCAGCACGTACCAATCCCATGGAGTCCTATACAAAACCCGTACCGATCCTGTAGAGTCCTATACTCCGCCCGTACCGATCCTGTGGAGTCCTATACTCAGCCTGTACCGATCCTGTGGAGTCCTATACTCAGCCCATACCGATCCTGTGGAGTCCTATATTCATCCCGTACCGATCCTGTGGAGTCCTATACTCAGCCCGTACCGATCCTGTGGAGTCCTATATTCATCCCGTACCGATCCTGTGGAGTCCTATACTCAGCCCATACCGATCCTGTGGAGTCCTATATTCATCCCATACCGATCCTGTGGAGTCCTATACTCAGCCCATACTAATCCCGTGGAGTCCTATACTCAGCCCGTACTAATACCGTGGAGTCCTATACTCAGCTCCTATCGATCCCGTGGAGTGCTATATTCAGCCCGTACCGATCCTGTGGAGTTCTATACCCAGCACGTACCAATCCCATGGAGTCCTATACAAAACCCGTACCGATCCTGTAGAGTCCTATACTCCGCTTGTACCGATCCTGTGGAGTCCTATACTCAGCCTGTACCGATCCTGTGGAGTCCTATACTCAGCCCATACCGATCCTGTGGAGTCCTATATTCATCCCGTACCGATCCTGTGGAGTCCTATACTCAGCCCGTACCGATCCTGTGGAGTCCTATATTCATCCCGTACCGATCCTGTGGAGTCCTATACTCAGCCCATACCGATCCTGTGGAGTCCTATATTCATCCCATACCGATCCTGTGGAGTCCTATACTCAGCCCATACTAATCCCGTGGAGTCCTATACTCAGCCCGTACTAATCCCGTGGAGTCCTATACTCAGGCCATACCGATCCTGTAGAGTCCTATATTCATCCCATACCGATCCTGTGGAGTCCTATACTCAGCCCATACCGATCCTGTGGAGTCCTATTCTCAGCCCGTACTGATCCTGTGGAGTCCTATACTCAGCTATCTTATGTCAATCTCAAGTTGTATTCTCAGTTATATTATCCTTGCTCGGTCCTGTTGGTTTACTCGGCTGCTACTCAAGTTATCCATCTGGCGTCTTTTTGTTGTGGCTGACGGTGATGGCAAAGGGGTGTAGCCCTTATCCCAGCACGTCGCATTTTGTACGTTATGGTTACCAACGTACAAACTACATAGTACTGTGATCAGCAGCGGTTCACACACATATCCAAGTTATATATATGCGTCGGTAGGTTAGGTTAGGAGGGTGGGTTGGGTCGTGCGCTTCTGGTTAAGTTAGTACTCTGTATCTTGTACGTTGTGGCAAATCCCGAGAATTGAGCTGGGAGATGGGGGGGGGGAGACTGTACTAACTTGTAAGTATTGTTAATGGTCGTTCCCCGAGCAACGACAAGTCAGAGTCGATTGTTTTTTGTTCAGGTTAGGAGCTGATTGTATGCGAGAGGTCTTATAGTCATTATATTCTGGTCAATCATCCTGGTCTGAGCTCTAGGAGACTCGAACGGGGAACCCCGCGCTTGTGTGAGGCCAAAGCTCTATCGAGCTTTGGTAGTAGTAGTAATAGGCATCCATCAGTCTTAGGAGACTATGGAGTTGCACTCTGGTTTCGGCCTGGTCTGGAGTGGTCTCACCAGGGCGCAAAGCCAGGGTAGGTTGATTCGGGGAAGAAGCTGTTACCCAGGCAGCAGGTCCCCCCTCTCCACGGCGCTGAAAGTCTCCAATGGAAAGGTATCCGCCAATACGATTGGTTCCAGTGCCGTCGCAGGAACTGTGAGTTCCGGGGATGACCTCGAAGTTGGTGAAGAAGGGCACAGGGACCTCCAACCCCGGAGACCGCCTTGGACGTGGCCAGAGAAGAACCACCCCATCAAGGGCAAGAACGACCCCAGCCTAATGTCTTAATAAGGAAAGTTAATCGCTTCATATTTCCAGGGAAGTATGGAGGATAATTTGTCCTAACCTGACTTCTTCCCTCTCACTGTGACTCCTAAGCCTCCGTTGGAATGATTTTCGGCGACACGCGGAGAAAATGAAGCTTTGTGTAATGAGTTTCCAGCATGGTAAAATTGTTTGGCCATCTGAAGAATAACAGTGTTATCCAGCCCTTCTCTTGTTATGCTTCCTTGTAAACGTCCCTCTAGTTTACTTAAGTTGACTTAAGTTTACTTAAAGTTAACTCACTTTACTGAAGTTGTATTTCTCGAGGGAAGGGGATCTGTCAGGGGAAAACGCAAAATCATTACCACTATAGAGCACTGGGAAAGGATCAGGATATAAGGATTTGGGATGGGACGGGGGTAAAGAATGGTGCACAACCACTTGGACGGCCGGGGATTGAACGCCGACCTGCATGAAGCGAGACCGCCGCTCTACCGTCCAGCCTAAGTGGTTGGGACGTAAACAAACTATCACCATTTACTGACAGCAACGTCATTCATCAGGCAAGTTCAATCCAGTGAACACAATTTCCAAGAGCAACGTCAATTCAACGTTGAATCATCACCAACGTTGGTCATTCAACGTTAGTTTCCACGTTGAAGACCTTGATTCAACATTGAATAAACTCCACACTTGTGTAATGTGCACACTTGGTAGCCGGTCCTCCTAAGGTTTTCCCAACGTCAAGAAACTGCCGTACTAAAGTGCCCTTATCCTATAACCTTCCAGGGGACTCAAAACAGAAAAGATGGAAGGATCACTCAAACATTGTGTTAAAATCAATGATAAGTTTACCGAAGAAAACTGCACTTCATCCGCAGGGTAAACAATATATGTATAACTGTCAGACAGCGGCCACACTCCTCACGTGCCTCTGGCAACACGGTCAGCTGGACGATTCAAAAGTTCGCTCCTGGCCTATTGAAACCAGCCACTTCCTCTAGCTGCCTAAAATGTCACTGCGCCCACACATATAAAATATTATTTCATGCATACATGAGAAACCTGGCTCCTAGCCTAACTCTACCACACAGGTAGTGATAATATAGACAATGCTCACAACATGAATGATACTCTAGCTTACCTAGGCCTAGGGGTAATGGGAGGAAATTTATCTATCTTAATTTTCTCTGATACAAAGTCGACATATTCTCTGACGATGGTCGCTGAGGTCCTCGGTCCTGGCGTTCGGTCCTCCGTTGATCAGGGTCCTGTACACACAAGGTCCTCAGTCAACTTGTAGGTGCGCGTCCTCGCCGTCCTCACACTCTGTAGGCAGGTCCTCCTCCTCCTCCTGAGGTACTAGAGACAGGTCCCCGTGTACGTCGTCTCCCTCCTCCCACACTGGAACTGTAGACAAACTTGCAGTCCAGTTTAGCGTCCCCTTCTCAACTTTTCCAGTGGACTTGACCCGGTCGCCAGCAGCTCGCCTGATGAGCAATTCCACAACGGGGATGGCCGCGACGGGGATTCGAACCTGCGTCCGAGAGCATCCCAGACGCTGCCTTAATCGTTCATTTCTTCATTTCATCCATCACGCAATTGTGATTTATGTGTGTAACGTCGCCTGAAGCGTTTGAACGTGGCCCGCAGGGGCGTCCTCACGACCCCGCCCAACGTTCAGCTCTGCCACAGACTATCAGTAAAAGAGCTCTTGGCGCTCTAACACCAACCAAGCTCTGCTTCCATGCACTCTACAGGAGTCCCACGACGTCTACAGTATCAATGCGGCTGCTTGGGGCTTCCTAGCCTCCAAATTGGGAGCTCATTTGAGCGTGTGCGCTCTAGATGACGGGCCGTGACACACTGACCGCCGCAGAACACCGGGCTACTCAGAGCCCTCCGCCCTGTGACCTCACACTGCCCGAGGCCTCCTCGCCATTGGTCAATCTCGTCACGTGACCATACCTGGCCAATCATCAGCCGGCAGGCGTCACGCTTCTTTGGCAGGAAGCGGAATGCCTCGGCGCTATTTTGTACACCAAAAGGGCGTAAGCCACTTGTAAAACACTTGTAAAACCAAACTAAATCTGCAAATTCACTGCCACCACGATAACTCTCAACACCTTCCTATATATCAAAATGTTACCTGAGCATCAGAGAACGTGCAGGTTGAAGAGATATGACTCTTTATGCCGGCATAGGGAAGACATTGGGTGGGACACCGTCACAGTAGTGAAGATGGTTACAGTGAAGATATAGTGTGTGTAGTGAAGATGGCTACGGTGAAGATATAGTGTGTGTAGTGAAGATGGTTACAGTGAAGATATAGTGTGTGTAATGAAGATGGTTACAGTGAAGATAGTGTGTGTAGTGAAGATGGTTACAGTGAAGATAGTGGGTGTAGTGAAGATAGTGTGTGTGTAGTGAAGATAGTGTGTGTGTGTAGTAAAGATGATTACAATGAAGAAAGTGTGTGTGTGTGTGGAGTGAAGATGTTTACAGTGAAGATAGTGTGTGTAGTGAAGATGGTGTGTGTGTGTGTGTAGTGAAGATGGTTACAGTGAAGATAGTGTGTGTGTGTGTAGTGAAGATGTTTACAGAGAAGATAGTGTGTGTGTAGCCCCACGAATTACTTTCACTTAGAAAAAGAGTCTAGACACTCCCTGTAGCTATTTATAAATAACTCATAAAGAATTATAACAACAAGGATGTGGTGTACCGACCTGGGTATATAATTCATAGCATTGATACATGTAGAGCTGGCAAAGATGCGCAGTGAGTTATCTTAGAGTAACGTAACGGCAATTAATGCATTAACTATTAAAAAATAGAATAATTGTTGTATTACTCAATATTATAATGAATAATCAACCTTGCTTAAGGACCTATGCAATTTAATTTTAGAGTAAAGAATCAACTCTCCTCTTCCGGCCAAGTGGAAATGAGTCGAGTAGACATGGGAACTACAGTTTGGTAGCCTCGGAACACACAGACTAACCTCAGTACAGCCTCCGCGGGAGGATAGTAGAAATGGGGACTATAGTTTGGTAGCCCTGTAACACACACACTAGCCTCAGTATAGCCTCCGCGGGGGGTGGGGGATAAGAAATGCTATCGCTCATCTTGTTTATTAATTCATTCAAATTAGAGAAATTAATGTTATTATTCAATAATGTACTCAACAATTCATCGAGTTCAAGTACCTGTGTAATTACCATTCATTTTGAATAGGAATCCAATCTCCTTAAAGTGACCAGTCAATACGAATCTAATGTGGTTAAATTAATTGTCATTGAAAAGTAGATTAGCAACTAAGTCAAGGTCAGCCTCTCAGCTTTGGAGGAGAGTTTCAGTGAGTGTGGCTTGGGGCAGCAGCAAGGCCAGACAGTTCTCTCCCTGAGACAAGGTCACAACATCTGACCTGCGGTCTTGGTATTTAAAGTAAGGTTTTTGTTTTCTAGAATTTAAATTAAAAAATCCGTGGTTTAATAGGGCAAAGGAACTGAACAAAATGTCGTGGAGAACTTCCGAAATAACAGAACATCAGAAATCAGAGAGAGATGCCAGTGAACCAGGAACGAGTATGTCAGTGTGAGAAGAGAAGCTGAGAAAAAGCATGAAAATGATATAGCAACCAAAGCCAAGACCGAACCTAAGCTATTCCACAGTTACATTAGGAGGAAAACAACAGTGAAGGAACAGGTGATGAAACTTAGAATGGGTAAGGACAGGTACACAGAGAATGAGGAAGAGGTGTGTGAAGAATTCAACAAGAGCTTCCAGTACGGGTTCATAATAGAACAAAGAGAGGTCACTGCGCTAGGAGAGGTGGCAGTAAACCAGGCGACCTTGGAAGGGTTCGAAATTACAAGAGATGAGGTCAAGAGGCACCTGTTGGATCTGGACATGAGAAAGGCTGTTGACCCAGACGGAATCTCCTCATGGGTATTGAAAGAGTGTGTAGGAGCGCTCGCTTGCCACTCTCCATAGTGTATATATAGTAGATCAATGAAAAGGGAGACATACCAGAAATATGGAAAATGGCTAATGTAGTCAAAATATACAAAAAGAGTGACTGACAAGAGGCACTGAACTACAGCCCAGTGTCCTTAACTTGTGTACCATGCATGGCGATGGAGAAGATCGTGAGAAAAACCTAGTAACACTTCTGGAGAGAAGGGACTTCATGACAACCCATCAACATGGGTTCAGGGAAGGTAAATCTTGCCTTGCATTTTTTTTTGGGGGGGCTGTCGGAAAGCCTTTGACACAGTACCCCATAAAAGGCTGATGCATAAGCTGAAGAAACAGGCAGGAGTAACTGGTAGGGCACTCCGGTGGATAAGGGAGTACCTAAGCAATAGGAAGCAGAGAGTTACAGTGAGGAGTGAGACCACAGATTGGCGTGGAGTCACCAGTGGACTCCATCACGGCTCTTTTCTCGGATCTATCCTGTTTCTGATATACGTAAATGTATATGTAGGATATAGACTCATTCCTCTCAATGTTTGCTGACGACGCCAAAATTATGAGAAGGATTAAGATAAAGGAGGACAGCTTGAGGCTTCAAGAAGACCCGGAAAAGCTGCAGAAATTTTCGAACAAATGGTTGTTAGAGTTTAACCCAAGCAAATGTAATGTAATGAAGATAGGTGTAGGAAGCAGGAGACCAGATAAAAGGTATCATTTGGGAGATGAAGTACTTCAAGAGTCAGAGAGACAAAGACCTGGCGGTTGATATCACGCCAGACCTGTCCCCTGAAGGTCATATCAATAGGGCACTGTGGAGAAATGCCCGACAGACCACTGGAACATTATCTAACACAGTGCACAGTTACAAACCCATTAAGATTTCAACTTAGATTCAACAGAGCAGAAGAAGTTGTTAAACACATATGGCAAAATCTTACTGAAGCGACCATACGAGTAAAAAAAACTCATACTCCGCCCAAGTAAAACAGAAACAAGCAACACTTAGTGGGCCAGCCAGAGGCTTAGGGCTCGCGCAGGAATATCCCTGCAAAAAAAAATCAATAGGATAACATCAGCGGCATATGCCAGGATGGCTAACATAAGAACGGATTTTAGAAACTTGTGAAAGGAATCTTTCAGAACATTATATACCACATATGTGAGACCAATCCTGGAGTATGCGGCTCCAGCATGGAGTCCATATCTAGTCAAGTATAAGACTAAACTGGAAAAGGTTCAAAGATTTACCACCAGACTAGTACCCATAACTGAGGGGTATGAGCTACGAGGAGAGACTACGGGAATTAAACCTCACGTCACTGGGAGACAGAAGAGTTAGAGGAGACATGATCACCACATACAAGATTCTCAAAGGAATAGATAGGGTAGATAAAGACAGACTATTTACCACAAGGGGCACGTGCACTAGGGTACACAGGTGGAAATTGAGTGCCCAAATGAGCCATAGTGACGTTAGAAAGAATTTTTTCAGTGTCAGAGTATTAGACAAATGGAATGCATTAGGAAGTGATGTGCTGGAGGCTGATTCCTTACACAGCTTCAAGTGTAGATATGATAGAGCCCAATAGCCTCAGGATCTTGTTCACCAGTTGATTGACAGTTGAGAGGCGGGACCAAAGAGCCAGAGTTCAACCCCCACAAGCACAATTAGGTAAGTACAGACACACAAACACACGCACACACACACACACACTCCCTGGGGGAGCCGGTGGCTGAGCGGACAGCACGCTTGACACGTGATCCTTTGGTCCCGGGTTCGATCCCGGGCGCCGGCGAGAAACGATGGGCAGAGTTTCTTTCACCCCATGCCCCTGTTACCAAGCAGTAAATAGGTACTTGGGAGTTAGTCAGCTGTCACAGGCTGCTTCCTGGGGGTCTATGTGTGTGTGTGGTAAAAAAAAACAGTAGTAGTAGTAGAAAGAGTTGATTCACAGTTAAGAGGCGGGCCGAAAGAGTAGATCTCAACCTCCGCAAGCACAACTAGGTGAATACAACTAGGTGAATACACACACACACACACACATTATCGCTGGACACGTGATTCTGTGGTCCCGGGTTCGATCCCGGGCGCTGGCGAGAAACAATGGGCAGAGTTTCTTTCACCCTATGCCCCTGCTACCTAGCAGTAAATAGGTACCTGGGAGTTAGTCAGCTGTCACGGGTTGCTTCCTGGTGTGTGTGCGTGTGTGTGGTGTGGGGAAAAAATAGTAGTAGTAGTAGTTAGAAACAGTTGTTTGACAGTTGAGAGGCGGGCTGAAAGAGCAGAGCTCAACCCCCACAAGCACAAATAGGTGAAATGGTGAGAACACACAAACACACATGCACACACATATTTTCCCAGAAAGCCGCCCATAGCTGTTGTCTAACTCCCAGGTCCCTATTTAATTGCTATAGGTAAACAGGAGCATGAGGTGATGTAACGGGGGGTGGGGGAAATAGCTCTATCTTGTCCATTATTCCAACACCCCCCCCCCCAGTCAACTAACGAGGCCGGGGGAAACAGCTCTCTCTAGTCCGTTATCCCGTCCCCAGTTAGCTAACTATTCTAGAGCACCCCCAGAGTTCCTAAGGCAACCTCTCCCGTTCAACACCTTGTAACCTAGGTATTTGACTACCTAGGTGCTAAGAATACAAGGCGCCGTAATTTGATCGGCTACCCGAAACTCTAGAGAGAACTCTAGAACACGTTTCACTGCCACAAACGTATAAGAGAAAACGAAAGGAAAGAAATGAATAGTGAAGTAATTAGTGAGGATTTGGGGTGAGAGGTAGAGAGGTGGGAGGAGCGAGGAGGGTCATTAGTTGAAAGTGAGAGTTTAGAGAGGGGTGGAGGGAGAGGAGTAGATAGGTAGAAGTAGAAGAGTAGATAGTAGAAGACGAAATGCTGCCACCATCCATTCTAGACCATTACATACAAGACAAGGAATGGAACTTGTCTGTATCAAAATATTCTCAAAAGATGTTATCACCATGTATCAACTCCAAACATGTACTCATTAATATCATGAATCCAGTAACCACAGAGGCTTTCTCACCTCAACTCAAAGCTCTAGAGGACACAGTAAAGGCAATGTAAATAATAAATTCAATTATATTTCACATACTAAGTATCATAATTTAAGCAATGTTCAAGTTATATATATGTAAAGTGAGTCATCCTCCAAGAATCTGAGAACACTACAACTGACTGCCCCTGATCATCACACAACACATGTAAAACACGACCAAGTCACCTTAATGTTAAACTCGCCAAGTGTCTGCCTATAGCTGGATTGAGAGGGGGGGGGAGGGTCTGTACCTGACAGAGACTGCCCCGCCCTGCCGGCCGACAGCCTCCCTGCTAGGCTGTCTTCTCTGCTTTGCTGGCTCCTCTGTTAATGCTCTCGAATCGATAGCTCTCCGCGTATATATTCGGGAACCTAGTAACTAACTCCGCCCACAAGTAGATAGCCTCCGACTCTCTACCAAGCCACTCCTTAAACGTCGGCATGTTTGAAGGCTACCAGGCTACAATTATAAGATTAGTAGAAGTAAGGTGAAATTTGCATGATCTGACCTCAGGTCACTTGGTGGTCATTAACTCTTAGAGGTGTGAAACTCCAGCCGGCAACTTGACGCTTCTCAAATCCCTGTCTGTGACTCATGTACTCGTATGTATGTATTAAATACAACTAAACCAAACACTTTTACAGTGTTACATCTCCCCTTCTCCCCGAAATAAAGTTTTTGCAACACTGCTAAAGCAAGCTAGCTGTGTGCAACAACTTTATTAACCAAAAAAAAAATACATCCAAGCTAAACAATAATATATCATCCTACTCTAAAAATGAAATATGTAGACAGACGTCCATTGTCTCTGGCTGGGCGACGTCACTGCTTGGTCTTGTAGATAATCCTGTACCACATTTCTTCAACACAACTGCCTCCGTCGCTTCTCCGTCATTAACGCACAACAGTCCTTGGCCAACCAGGAAGCCGTTACTACTTGAACTGCGCAGAAGACCGTGGAATTCGGTTGTCCCAGCTGATCTGTAATTGGCCCTACGTCAGTCACCATGAGAGACGTATATTGGGGTTTTTCACAGCTATAGGGACTACAAGGTTCGAGACCTTCATATAGTTGCCAACGTAGAAATCCCATCCTACTTTCTTCTCCTCCCTGTTGCTCCAGCACGCCTCCTTCAGAGAGCCACTTCTGACAGCCACATCAAGTCTGCACGACACAGGAAGAATCACTCAACAGAGCAACATGCTTGCAGGAGGGGCGGCCAGTTAAGGCAAATGATCCTGTCTTGCAATTACGCTCCATGCAATGATGCTGACACCAGCAAGGGACACTAGGCATCGTGTCTCACTCAGCTTGACTTATCTTCTTCTTTCTTCTCTTTTCCTCCTCCCATGGGTCTTTGACAAGCGACCTGGGGTCCATTGGGGTCCGTCCGTCCTGGGGTCCATCCTGGGTAGACCAATGTTGGTGGGACAGACTGGAGTCGTTGTTCCTCTTCCATCTTTACTTGGCCGTCTGGGGTCGTCTGCAGAACGACCTGGGATCCGTCCGTCTTGGGGTCCGTCCGTCCTGGGGTCCACTGGGTAGACCAATGTTGACCGACCGAGAGGGCTGCATCTTGGGGTCCCCGGGGTGGTGGTGGTGGTGGTGGAGCCATGACCTCCAGGTAGGGGCTGGTCGTGGTGGTGGTGAGGAACGCCCCTGAGTGTGGTACACAGCAGCCGTCTCTCTCTTCTGTATATGCGTCTCTCCTCTGGCTCCGACCTGTGAATGAACAGAAACGCGACAATACCCGTGTTCCATCCTGTTGTGTGACCCTGTAGTTTGTATAGGGTTTACACAGTCCAAATCATAATGCTCTCCTCCTGGCAATGACTACACTTAAAATAATCCAATTAATACTGAATGAAATTGACTTGGTGGAACATAAAACAGTAACAGAGTAAAGTTAGAGAAGAGAGAATAAGGTCATCACTACTTTTAACTTGTCACCTAAACCAATCTCCACAATAAATATCAAAACTAATAGACAAAACCCTAGCCTAACGTAACTGTACCATTCTTAATCTTAAGTACATAATTAACCTTTTTCCCACCCTTAACCTGCAGCCACCTACGTGACCCAGAGTGTTTCCCTTGCTTCTCCGCCGGTCAACAACTCAAAACTTTTGCCACCCCTGTGACCAGACTATCTAACGTCGAGCGTCCCCAACGTGAAATCTACTGATATACTAAGCCTCCCCCTAGCATGCTGTACAAGACCAGTACACCTCGGGTTATTGCGTTCAAATGGAGTAAAACAGTCGATCGCAATAATCTGAGCAGAACCACCACTTAAACTACTTAAGAACTACACCTGCCACTTCCCAACTGACCTGGAGACCAGCGGTGGCTGGGTGTCCCCGTGGGACATGCGAGGTCACCTGTCACACTCAGGTGACCTCCACTACCCACCAACCGCTAAGTTCCAAAATCGCCAAATCTTATCACTAACATAAATCACTTCACACGCAAGTTCTGGAGAACATTCCCTGAACTTCACAAAACTCACAAACTCACTAAACCACAACGCCAGAGATTCACTATCTCCTAACCTGAAAAACTCGCTAAATCGCGAATATTAAACACCTGTCAAGATCTCCCTGATAGCGCCTGAGCGGCAAAAGGACACGTGGGACTGAACAATGTTAAATGAACACTACCATAAACATTGTTCAACACCGCTGCCAACATTGTAACGGGGGGTGGGGGGAAAGAGCCCTATCTAATCCATTATTCCACCCCCCAGTTAACTAACGAGGCCGGGGGAAACAGCTCTCTCTAGTCCGTTATCCCGTCCCCAGTTAGCTAACTATTCTAGAGCACCTCCAGAGTTCACTGCCCATTGGTTTCTATCTAGGCCAGGAATCGAACCCAGGCCCTTATAACTACGACCCCCGAGAGATATTCTCTCTGCAGTACCTGCGTAAGAAGAATCTAGCTCTTAGGTCTTGGACCCCACCTTTAGGGGAACTGCAGAAGGCCTATTGGGTCCCCATGCAAGGTAGATCCTATTTTTACATCCCACAATCACTCATTCGCTTGTCTAACCTCTTCTGTAAACAATCTACCCACCTCGCATCTTTATAATTCTTGACAACGTATTCCATAAATCAACAAATCATATTTCTAATCCCGTATTTACCCATCTCTCTACTCAATCTAAACTTATCCTACTTGCATTTATTGTTCGCTTTCAATAATTGGAAACATTACAGCCCCCTCACAAAGACAAATTTACATCGGAGAATCTTTCGGTCAAGATGCACAGTAAAGTGGAGACGTCTTAGCGTGTCCTGCAGGCGCTAATTGGTTGGGATTTAAGGGAAACCAACGTGATCACAACATTCAACATGTGACAGGTGATGGATGCTGTGACAAGAAATCATCTTGTTGCTCAGCATCTACGCGAAAGGTGTATTCCGTTGTTCGTGTTGTACGAAATACAGCTCCACAACAGTGTGAGCACGCTGAACAACGCTCCACAACAGTGTGTGCACGCTGAACAACGCTCCACAACAGTGTGAGCACGCTGAACAACGCTCCACAACAGCAAGAGCACGCTGAACAACGCTCCACAACAGTGTGTGCACGCTGAACGACGCTCCACAACAGTGTGAGCACGCTGAACAACTCTCCACAACAATGTGAGCACGCTGAACAACGCTCCACAACAGTGTGTGCACGCTGAACAACGCTCTACAACAGTGTGAGCACGCTGAACAACGCTCCACAACAGTGTGTGCACGCTGAACAACGCTCCACAACAATGTGAGCACGCTGAACAACGCTCCACAACAGTGTGTGCACGCTGAACAACGCTCCACAACAGTGTGAGCACGCTGAACAACGCTCCACAACAATGTGAGCACGCTGAACAACGCTCCACAACAGTGTGAGCACGCTGAACAACGCTCCACAACAGTGTGAGCACGCTGAACAACGCTCCACAACAGTGTGTGCACGCTGAACAACGCTTCACAACAATGTGAGCACGCTGAGCAACGCTCCACAACAGTGTGAGCACGCTGAACAACGCTCCACAACAGTGTGTGCACGCTGAACAACGCTCCACAACAGTGTGTGCACGCTGAACAACGCTCCACCAGATTGTGAGCACGCTGAACAACGCTCCACAACAGTGTGTGCACGCTGAACAACGCTCCACAACAGTGTGTGCACGCTGAACAACGCTCCACAACAGCGTGTGTGCACGCTGAACAACGCTCCACCAGAGTGTGAGCCGCTGAACAACGCTCCACAACAGTGTGTGCACGCTGAACAACGCTCCAACAGTGTGTGCACGCTGAACAACGCTCCACAACAGCGTGTGTGCACGCTGAACAACGCTCCACCAGAGTGTGAGCCGCTGAACAACGCTCCACAACAGTGTGTGCACGCTGAACAACGCTCCACAACAGTGTGTGCACGCTGAACAACGCTCCACCAGATTGTGAGCACGCTGAACAACGCTCCACAACAGTGTGTGCACGCTGAACAACGCTCCACAACAGCGTGTGCACACTGAACAACGCTCCACAACAGCGTGTACACACTGAACAACGCACCACAACAGCGTGTACACAATGAACAACGCTCCACAACAGCGTGTACACGCTGAACAACGTTCCACAACAGCGTGTGCACACTGAACAACGCACCACAACAGCGTGTACACGCTGAACAACGCTCCACAACAGCGTGTACACACTGAACAACGCTCCACAACAGCGTGTACACGCTGAACAACGCTCCACAACAGCGTGTGCACACTGAACAACGCACCACAACAGCGTGTACACACTGAACAACGCTCCACAACAGCGTGTACACACTGAACAACGCTCCACCAAAGTGTGTGCACGCTGAACAACGCTCCACAACAGTGTGTGCACACTGAACAACGCTCCACAACAGCGTGTACACACTGAACAACGCTCCACAACAGCGTGTACACACTGAACAACGCTCCACAACAGCGTGTACACACTGAACAACGCACCACAACAGGGTGTGCACACTGAATAACGCTCCACAACAGCGTGTACACACTGAACAACGCTCCACAACAGCGTGTACACACTGAACAACGCTCCACAACAGCGTGTACACACTGAACAACGCACCACAACAGCGTGTGCACACTGAACAACGCTCCACAACAGCGTGTACACACTGAACAACGCTCCACAACAGCGTGTACACACTGAACAACGCTCCACAACAGCGTGTACACACTGAACAACGCACCACAACAGCGTGTGCACACTGAACAACGTACCACAAGGCTTGAAACCAAAATCAAGAAATAAAGTTAAGTTCATGAATGGCCTCCTAATAGAATCTAACTCAATATTTGGTGCATTTACAGAAACCCACACAAAAGACCTTATGGATAGTGAAAACTGGATTCCGAATTATAATCTATATAGATGTGACAGAGTAATTAGGTCAAATGGAGGAGTAGGTCTGTATATTAAAGAGGAGCTGGCATGCACAGAGCTCCTGAACTCGTCCAATGAGGCGGTAGAGGTATTTGGAATCAAGGTAGAAAATATGAATCTACTTATTATTTTAATATACAAACCGCCAGATGCAACAGTTGAGGAATTCACTGACCAGATCCACAAAATAGAAAATATCCTTGATAACCTAGCAAACCCAGTACCAGATATCATCTTCCTTGGAGACTTCAATCTACCCAGTTTAAAATGGAGAATAGTAAACAATAACATCATAGCAGGAAGTCAACCTGGAAATAACCAACCACAGGTCAGAGAACTACTGAGATTCTGTGACAAATTCTCGCTCAGTCAGCAGATTACAGAACCAACTAGGAACGAAAACACGCTGGACCTGATATTCACGAACAATGAGGAGCTAATCAGAGACATTACTGTCTCAGACAGTAATGTCTGTACTTGTAATTCTATATTGTTCACTCTAGTATGCTGTTTTATTGTGTTATATTTTTGTGTAGATTTGGGACCTGGCCCTCCAATATTTTCCATATGTATATTATTTGATACCTCCCTTATCTCATTCCTAGGGAGTACATTTGGAGAGCTTTGAGACGATCCCAATAATTTAGGTGCTTTATCGTGTCTGTGTATGCCATATATGTTCTCTGTATTCTCTCTATTTCAGTATTCATTCCTGCTCTGAAGGGAAAAGTGAGTATTTGGTAGTACTCAAGATGGGACATCACAAGTGACTTGAATAGTGCAACCATTGTGATGGGATCCCTGGATTTGAAGGTTCTCGTAATCCATCCTATAATTTTTCTAGCTGATGTTGTATTTGTTTGGTTATGCTGGCCGAGCGGACAGCACACTGGACTTGTGATCCTGTGGTCCTGGGTTCGATCCCAGGCGCCGGCGAGAAACAATGGGCAAAGTTTCTTTCACCCTATGCCCCTGTTACCTAGCAGTAAATAGGTACCTGGGTGTTAGTCAGCTGTCACGGGCTGCTTTCTGGGGGTGGAGGCCTGGTCGAGGACCGGGCCGCGGGGACACTAAAGCCCCGAAATCATCTCAAGATAACCTCAAGATGACACTACGTACTCGGACCACAAGCTCATTGAAATGCAAACTAACGTTAATAACGGTAGTAGGCCCAAGAGAAACAACAAGCGAGAGGGGGCTATTCAATAAATTCAATTTTAATAATAAGAGGATAAACTGGGAGAAAATAAACAGGGAACTTACAAACATTCAATGGGAAAATGTTCTAAGAAATAAAAATCCTACACAAGGAATAGAAAAACTGACTTCTGAAGCATATGAAGTCTATCTGAAACATGTTCCTTTGAGGAAAGCCAGAAAGAGGTTCAATGTAGAAAGAGAACGCAGACGACATTACAAAAGGAGGAAGAAATTAACGGAAATGCTTAAGCAGACACGACTCTCCATACAAAGAAGGAATAATTTAAACAGGGAGATTGAAGAAATCGAACAGAGACTGAAGCATTCCTATCAGACTGAAGAAAGGTAACTAGAACAGAAAGCAATTCAAGAAATAAAGAACAACCCAAAATATTTCTTCACATATGATAAATCAAAAGCAAAAACCACTGCCAGTATTGGACCTATTCGTATTAGTGAAGGTTCATACACTGAGGATGACAAAGAAATTAGTGAAATCCTAAAAAAGCAGTATGAGGACATGTTTAGCACTCCGATACTTGGCATGAAAGTGAAAGATTCGAACAATTTCTTTATGAATGATACGCAAACATCTGTAAATATAACTGATATCAACACGAGCGTGGCAGATTTTGAAAGAGAAATTGACAATATGCAAATGCACTCAGCCCCGGGTTCAGTCTCATGGAATTCAATATTTATAAAGAAATGCAAAGTGCCAGTAGCACAGGCACTCAGTATAGTGTGGAGGAAGAGCTTGGACACAGGGGAGATGCCAGATGCGCTTAAAGCAGCAGACATTGCCCCTCTACACAAGGGTGGTAGCAAAGCATTGGCAAAGAATTATAGTCCAGTTGTACTAACATCCCACATAATAAAAGTATTTGAGAGAGTGATCAGGAGTCAGGTCACTAGGTTCATGGAAACCAATGACCTCCACAACCCAGGCCACCATGGATTTAGAGCAGGAAGATCATGCCTCTCACAGCTACTTGACCACTATGACAAAATCACTGAGGCATTAGAGGAAAAACATAATGCAGATGTCGTGTAGACAGATTTTGCAAAGGCATTCGACAAATGTGACCATGGAGTGATTGCACACAAAATGAGGTCAATGAGTATAACTGGTAAAGTAGGACGCTGGATACTCAATTTCCTGTCGAACAGAACACAAAGAGTAACAGTCAATCAAGTAAAATCGAGTCCGAGCGCAGTTAAAAGCGCTGTACCTCAAGGTACAGTCCTTGCACCACTGCTGTTCCTTATTCTCATATCAGATATAGACAAAAACACAAGTCACAGCCTCGTGTCATCCTTTGAAGATGATACAAAAATCAGCATGAAAATTACCTCTGCTGAAGACATTGATAAACTACAAACAGATATTAACAAAGTTTTCGATTGGGCAGCAAAAATAACATGATGTTTAACGGTGATAAATTCCAGGTACTCAGATACGGCAAAAATGAGGATCTTAAACATTATACAGGGTACAAAACGCAATCGAATCTGCCCATAGTAGGAAAACAGCATGTCAAGGATTTGGGAATAATGATGTCCGACGACCTAACGTTTAGGGAGCATAACCAAGCAAGTATTGCGTCAGCCAGAAAAATGATAGGATGGATTACGAGAACCTTCAAGTCCAGAGATCCCATCACAATGGTTGTACTCCTCAAATCACTTGTGTTGTCCCGTCTTGAGTACTGCTCAGTGCTCACTTTCCCCTTCAGAGCAGGAGAGATTGCTGAAATTGAGGGAATACAGAGAACATATACGGCACGCATAGACGAGATAAAGCACTTAAATTATTGGGATCGTCTCAAAGCTCTCCAAATGTACTTACTAGAAAGGAGACGAGAGAGATACCAAATAATATACACATGGAAAATACTGGAGGGACAGGTCCCAAATTTGCACAGTAAAATAACAACGTACTGGAGTGAACGACAAGGAAGAAAATGCAGAATAGAACCAGTGAAGAGCAGAGGTGCGATGGGCGTAATCAGAGAACACTGTAGGAACATCAGAGGTCCATGGTTGTTCAACGTCCTACCAGCGAGCATCAGAAATATTACAGGAACAACCGTGGACATCTTCAAGAGGAAACTAGATTGTTTCCTTCAAGGAGTGCCGAACCAACCGGGCTGTGGTGGGTATGTGGGCCTGCGGGCCGCTTCAAGCAACAGCCTGGTGGACCAAACTCTCACAAGTCAAGTCTGGCCTCGGGCCGGACTTGGGGAGTAGAAGAACTCCCTGAACCCCATCAACCAGGTATCAGTGTGTGCACGCTGAACAAAGCTCCACAACAGTGTGTGCACGCTGAACAACGCACCACAGCGGCGTGAGCACGCTGACCAACGCTCCACAACAGTGTGAGCACGCTGAACAACGCTCCACAACAGTGTGAGCACGCTGAACAACGCTCCACAACAGTGTGAGCACGCTGAACAACGCTCCACAACAGTGTGAGCACGCTGAACAACGCTCCACAACAGTGTGTGCACGCTGACCAACGCTCCACAACAGTGTGAGCACGCTGAACAACGCTCCACAACAGTGTGTGCACGCTGAACAACGCTCCACAACAGTGTGTGCACGCTGACCAACGCTCCACAACAGTGTGTGCACGCTGAACAACGCTCCACAACAGTGTGAGCACGCTGAACAACGCTCCACAACAGTGTGTGCACGCTGACCAACGCTCTACAACAGTGTGTGCACGCTGACCAACGCTCCACAACAGTGTGAGCACGCTGAACAACGCTCCACAACAGTGTGAGCACGATGAACAACGCTCCACAACAGTTTGAGCACGCTGAACAACGCTCCACAACAGTGTGAGCACGCTGAACAACGCTCCACAACAGTGTGAGCACGCTGAACAACGCTCCACAACAGTGTGAGCACGATGAACAACGCTCCACAACAGTGTGAGCACGCTGAACAACGCTCCACAACAGTTTGAGCACGCTGAACAACGCTCCACAACAGTGTGAGCACGCTGAACAACGCTCCACAACAGTGTGAGCACGATGAACAACGCTCCACAACAGTTTGAGCACGCTGAACAACGCTCCACAACAGTGTGTGCACGCTGAACAAAGCTCCACAACAGCGCGCGCACGTTGAACAACGCGCAACGTACTGTGTGGTAAGTGTGGGTACATATATGACTTAATACTTGTAGTCAATATGTTACTTATCAATTAGTACATACGTGGTATATTCCCAGTGATATTTTTTTCAAGTCACTAACTCCTCCTCACGTACCAATTTACGTCTGACAGTACCCGTCCATGACCGTAGACAGCAGAATAGTCGTGATTGGTTTAATTTTAACGAAAACTGTAATTGTCAGGTCCCTCATGGATTGTGAAACTGACCTACTATTGTCCATGCTCTTAGAATATTACAGATTCAGCTACATCCTATTGATGGCTCGTAGTCTTGTTTTTAGAAATATTAGTTGTTCTTAGTAAATTATAATAATCACTATAAATTGTTACATAGAATTGGAGTGCTTCAACAATCATCATATACACTAGTTTATGCTTTAAAAGTCTATAAAGAATGTATTGTAGGAATGGCAACAGAAAATGATGTTACGTTTGAATGTCTACGGGATAAACTACTGCAAACCGGATGGTATGGTGTCTACAACCAACTGTAGGATGGGTATGCTGTTGTTGTTGATTTAGGGGCGACGATGATGTAGGATGGGTATACGGTCCAATACCACCTGTTAAGTGGGTAAGGGGTCCATACCATTTGTAGGATGGGTTTGGGCCCACAACTGCCCATAGGATGGGTATGGGGACCTGTATCATCCACAGGATGGGTATGGGGTCCACTACCGCCTACTGGATGGGTATATGGTCCACTACCACCCACAGGGTGAGTATGGCGTCCACTACCGCCTGCAGGATGGGCATGGGGTCCACTACTACCCACAGGATGGGTTTGGGGTCCACAATCACCCAAAGGATGAGAATTGTGTCAACTACCGCCCACAGGATGGGTATGCTTCCAATGCCGCCCACAGGATGAGTATAAGGTTCAGTACCGCCACTGGATGGGTATATGGTTAACTACCGCCTAGAAGATGGGTATATCGTCTACTACCGCCCACAGGATGGGTATGGGGTTAACTACCACCCATAGGACGCGTATAGGGTTCACTACCACCCACAGGGTGGGTATTGGGTCCACTACCACCCACAGGATGGGTATGGCGTCCACTTCCGCCCACATATTAGGTATGATGTCCACTACCGCCCCACAGGATGGGTACGTTATACGTTATGCTATCCTAAACATGGGTGTCAACACGGACGGACAACACGGACGCTCCTTACCCCCCCTCCTGCCTCGGGGGGGAAGGAGCGTCATGGCGTCTGGTGGAGGTTCGCGCAGCGTCTCTCCTACAAATATTGACGATACCTTTGAGGACACAGGGGAACCACTGTTGCATACCACACATTTAGATCATGAACGTCACCCGGTCTTAGAAGAGGATCTAGATGGAGATTTCCTAGACAGCAAACATCACAGCAAGGCAAACAGATTGGAGGCGAAACGCCGCCAACTTACAGAGGTAAACAGAGACCATGCCGGCACCACGCGGCCTCAGTATCAACCTCCACAGCTCAACCAAGGTAGGCCAAGTTCTTCTGATTTGCAAACTTTCATCATTGCCTTTGATGGCGAAGAGGAAAATGTGTTCAGAAATAGCCGAGCTCAAAGTATCTTATATAATACCATTCCCAAGATATTCGGGATCAACGTGCACAATATGAGACCAAATAAACAGAAAAACCTGATCGCAGTGGACCACAAACATGGCGAAGAACTAAAGCTTTCAGACATTACTGACATCTGTGGCCATAAAGTCAAGTGCTACAAACCACTAGGGGACCGATTAACAAAATATGTAATCCGACATGTGGTAGACATCAGTGTAGACGACATCAAAGCACAACTTAAGACACATGACATCCCGATCCATGGAATCAAAAAAATTATGCGAAGAACAAACGGAGAACTGAGTGATACAGGCACTGCTCTGCTTACCTTTCTAGACTACATCCCCCCTGAGAGAATTTGGTTAAATGGCTTCCTCCATAAACTAGAGGTGTATATACCACGTCCCACTCAGTGTTTTAAATGTAAAGGTTTTAACCATACCTGGAAAGGTTAGTCTTTTAGTTTAGTTCATTTATTATGCACCCCATACCCATCTTGTGGGTGGTAGTGGAAAGGGTTACAGAGGCACATAATGCGCTCAGGGACTGAACCCCACAATTCATTTAGCTAAGCAAGTTACAACCTTGATGAGCTAGTTACAAAATTCAATATAAATCGTCACATCAACAATGGGTTCGAGATCGACCTCAAGTACAGGTTCTAAATTAAGCAACTGACATATGTGGAGAGCTAGTGTCAAAATTTATATGTTTGTCCTGCACACCGCCCCCCATCCAGTGGGCAGCGGTGGATAGGTTACAATCACTTAGTTACTACCTACAGTTAGCAAACTGGGGATATTTGGCTAAAATTTCTGGTAGCAGATCATTTTGAATGAAATATTGACACATCGCTGGAACATTGGTTATAGAATTGTCTCTAAATTCGCGTATCTTTTCGCACTCCATCACATAGTGACGGAGGGTGTGCGAATAATTTTGTTGACACAGTTTACATTTGGTCAGGTCTACATCAGCAGATAATGAGAATTCCCAGAGATACTTGTAACCGAGTCTAAGCCGAGCAGCTGTAACATCTAGAAGTCTGCTGATTTTATTGGATGATCCATAGATGTGTGGCTCCTCTTGCATGATAGTATGATGATAGATGAAATTACTGGTGTCAATTTCACTTTGCCTCAGATCTACAAGATCTTGTTGAAGTTCTCGGTGTACTGCTGCTCTCAGATTGCTCATTGACAATCCAAGGTTACACTCAACGGCTCCTTTAAAGGCAGATTCTTTGGCTAACTTATCAGGTCTATTATGCATTCGGAGGCCAACATGAGATGGAGACCACATGAAATGGACTTTGTTACCATCCTTAATAATTTTGTTGTATTTGTGTCTAGCTTCGGACACGAGCATGTTACAGTTATGTCTTAAAGAGTTGAGAGCATTTAAGGATGATAAGGAGTCACTTACAATTAATGTATCAAGTTTGGAGACTTGTACACATTTCAGTGCAAGGATCAAGGCAAATAGTTCAGTCTGAAGGGTAGAGGCCCAGTTGTTTATACGGACTCCCCACTCAAAGTATAGGCCATCGCCCATTGTCAGGACAACTGCACTTCCAGCTGCACCCGTGGTGCGGTGTAGCTAGGGAACCATCAGTGTATATAATTTGAGAGAGAGAATGCTCTGTGCACAGAGCATCAATATGGCTTAAGGCGTTGAGCTTTGCCTCAAGACGAAGCTTGGGCTGATCTCTAATTTGCTTCTTCGGTGGAAAGGGAGGGATTAAAACTGGAAAGGGTGTAACCTCCCACGGTGCAGGAAAGTGCCGTTGTTGTTTCTCTTGGTACAAATCATGAACCCCATACATTCTGAGTTGAGTTCCAGTTTTTGTTATCCATTTGGAACAATGCTGATCTTCAATAAAGAAATTCTGGGGGGCTTCTGTACAAGGATTAGGATGAGTTAGCCTAAGCATTTTTATACCAATTTGACAGTTAATTTCAGTAACACGATCAACAACGCTCAGAATATTAAATTCCTTTCTCATATTAAGTATCTTTGTGGTACGAGGGCACCCAAGGATTATCCTCAAGGCTTCGTTCTGCAATTTTTCAAGCCCTCCAAGCTTTCTTTCAGGCATCAAAACAAGCAGAGGTGCAGCATAATCCACTAAAGATCTGATGTATGCAAAGTACATCATTTTGACAATTCTGACATTGGCACCATAGCCTGAGTGATAACCTGCAACAGCCTTGAGAGCTCGGAGCCTCTCTTTATACTGACGACAGAGTCTGAATACAACAGGACCATACAGTGGCACCTCAAGGCCAAGGTATTTGAATCTGTTTACATAGTCAAGCTGGGAGCCATCAGACAGTTGCATCTTGCGAACAGCTCCTCCCTGCCTGGGTGAGCGTCGATTTAGTATCTTTGTTTTCTCTGCTGAGATAATTAAACCTAGGTCCTGACATGAGTCTAATACAGAGTTAAGTGTGGGACATTTGGGCTTGAATCTAATTATTTAAATATTAATATAGTAAAATAAATTACGAAGGACCACCCGCTTTTATAGTAAAGAGGGAAACTGAGAAATTATGATCATTTGATAATTCCTAGATGAACCAGTAACTATGGATAAAATACTAGAGAATATGATCATAGAAATAATTAATGGGCTGTATAATTAAATGAATCAAACCTCAAACACCTACATTGGGGGGTTATTACTGGAACTCAGTACGTCCAGGAACTAGTGTGGTTCGTTCACTAATCCAAGATATAATAATCTAATCCTATGAATAATTGTGAAATCATTGTCATTATCATTAATGGGAGCATAGATTATGAATATAATAATGATAATCATAATAAACACATGTTAATTCAATAAACAGAGTTCTGCATGTAAAAGAGTACAGATAATAAATTAGAGGAATACAAAGGAATCTTAGCTTAAAGACGATTCCTTAAAGTGAGTCACGATGCTTCCTCTGATTCTCCTGGGCTCGGCATGGAACGCTAGGAGTTGATTAACATGGGAGAGGGCAGCTAGGAGAATTCTTCTCACATGCTGCAAAATAAATGTTTACAGTAGCAACTAATTAAACTACTGGATTTCTATGTTCAATAAATTAATATCAATAGTGGGTGAAGGATAATGACCTGTGATTTGTTGTTGTTATACGTCGTCACGACAAACTACCCAGCTATAATTCTACACCCTATCAGATGCATCAAATAAGGATAAGATACTTAGCTAATATGGGCACTGTGTAAGTTTAAGCTTGCCGAAATTCGCGTCCCAGGCTCTGGCTTAGCCTATCCTGGATAATGACGCGCTTCACTGGCCGGTCACGTGGAGTCACAAAGAACCAGATTTAATAGGTTCCTTGTATGACACTGACACTAAGTGAAGATATTGTCTGCAAGGCTCTTCACGCCTCACAGTGGCGACTTTCTTCGGGAGAATTAATAGCGTTTACCCTGATGGCTGGGTAATGGCGTCTCCTCGTGAGCACTACGTGAACAGGTCCGCTCGGGAGCGTCTCAGCACGTGCACTGGCGTCCTCTCCCTCCCCGCTCCGCGTCTCGCGTTCATTAACCAAGTTATTATTATGGATATTAGCATTTCTCGCGGTTGTGCTTGAAATGCTCGAGTCAGGACGGGTTTATTATTTGGAAGAGTTAAATATTATTATTTGCCAGTTCAGTGAGAGTAAACATATAATGGAGAAGAATTAATGTCTCTCCATGGCATTCACGCGTGACGTTAATTTTTATTACTAGATAACTGCTATGACTTTAACGCTCTATTCGGCTTTAGTTGGAGGTCAATTTATCTGTAATTAATTATCACACAGAACACCGTTTGTTATAGAGAATCGAATTCAATTCTCAGGCACATTGGATATAAATGTGTTTATTACAATGAAATCTGACGCAATACTGGCGTCGGGTGACGTAAGAATTCTAGCCTATTGTACAGATGTAATTATTAGTACATGTGAATTCTACGTTGTGTTAATTTTACTTACTACAATGATTAGTAGAATTAGCAATAATTAATGAGAATACAACAGTGTTGTATTCAGTGTTGGAAATTTCCAACATTAAGAGTGTTCTGCGTGTTAGCATACCCAGTGGTGTGTATCATTATATCATCAGCATAGCTAATGATGTGGACGTTGGGTTTGCTCGGTATAGAGTTTAACAGCGTGTTTATTAAGATATTAAATAACGTAGGACTGAGGACACCACCCTGCGGGGTACCTAGTTCAAAGTCTCTTGTTACACTCCTATGCCCCTGGAAAAATACAGATGACTTCCTGTTGGATAAGTAACCCCTGATCCAACAAAGAAGCCGACCACCAATATTCATTCTTGCAAGCTCACTCAAGATAACATGTCTATTTGCAATATCAAAGGCAGACTTAAGATCTAGGAAGGTGGTATATGACTTTTCAGTGTGCAGGGTAAGAAAGGTGGTGATGCAATGATGCACACTCCTTCCATGCATGAAGCCATATATCTGGGGGGATAGCATGGTTCTTATTCTATGGAGGAGACGGTTTAGGACCATTCTCTCGAATGTTTTGCAAATGCAGCTAGTAAGGGAAATTGGCCAGAAAGCATTCTCTTGATTTGGCTTGGGAATTGGAATGATTATACTGTTGGTCCAAGAGTTAGGAAGCTTCCCAGTAACATAGCTCATATTATACAGCTCAAGCAGGGGATTCCCTGGTACTAAAGGGAGCAGACGCAATATGTCATAAGTGATACCATCTTCACCGGGGGATGTGGCTTTGCCTTTGTTTAGGGCCGCGAGTAATTCAAACTCAGTAAATGGCAAGTTGCATTCATCTTCCTTGTGGAGCATGAAGTCAACGAGCCTTTCTCGATCTCCGTAACCAGCATTTAATCTGAACTGTATGTCTGGGGAAAGATTATTGAAGCTAGAGGTGGTTGCCCAAGCATCGACTAACTCGTTTGCTCTGTGTAGAGGGTGAGGGTGTGCTACTTGGCCGATCGTATCTCCTTTAATTCTTTTAATATCCTTCCATGCCTGGCTGAGGGGGGTGTGAGAGTTGAGACTGTTAACAAAAGTTTCCCAGTTATCTTGCCTGAGCTCTGTCATGCGCTCCCTCGCCTTGGCTAGGGCTTTCTGAAAGAGCTTGAGCATTGCTGGCGTACGTGTTTCCCTATATGCAAGCCCAACTCGTCTGGCAGTGCGTTTCAAAGTGCGCAGTTTGGGGTCATTGTAATAGGCATGGCGTTTATTACCTTTCATATCGTTGCGACTATTGGATGGTGCAGGGGGCCGACCTAAAGGGTCAGCAAACATCTGAATGCTCTGTACTAGACCGTCGTTGAATGTCTGGACTGTGGTGGGATCATAAGTGCTGTACCACTCTGACACATGAGCAACAAAGTCTTCACGTCGAGCAGGAGGAACACTGAGCCGTTTGCGTTTGAAAGTCCCACCGGGCAGGATGGTATTTCCTATACATAGAGTAGTCAATCTAGGGTGATGATCTGACAACAAATCTGTTACAATAAATGATGTGCACCAGACATGAGAGATGTTGAAACCAACACAGAGGTCTAGAATGCCTCCACAAATATGCGTGGGTTCAAGGTCACCCACAATCTGCACATCTAGGTGACTATTTAGTAGCGACAGCAGTTGATTCTCGTTACCGTCTGCACCAAAGACATTAAATGTGGGAAATGCTCTGGTTCCCATTACACGCAAGATTGTACATCAGATACACTTACCTGCTCAAACTGTGGTGGCGACCACGACATTACATTCAAACATTGTCCTTCATACACAGCAGCAGCAGCAAAAACAAAGGTTCTCCCTACCAACAACCTGCTATACAGTAGTGCACTGAAACAACCTAACACAGCCCATCATCAAACACTACCTCACACTCAAACACAGCCTTTGCTTGTACCTGATATATCTGTCACCGACACTCCCACAACCCCAGGGTCCAACCATCCCTCACAAAATGCACAACTGAATCCTGATCTTGTTGAAACTCTTGTCACTCGCATTGAAAATGATCTTGTTGAAACTTTTGTCACACGCATTGAAAATGCACTAGAAAAGACGCTGGACCGACTTCTAACTAAATTCTTTACACAAGTAACACAACCCACCCCTGAGGCTGACCCAAAAGACATCCCATCAACAGCTACAGACACTGACATCCGCCCAAACAAAGCCACCATTGCTGGACACACATTGTTTGAACAGATGATAGAAAAACTCATAAATGACTCCCTAGCACGCCTTACCAAAATCATTCCACAGGCTGACTTGCCACAAACCCAAACCGCCAGTACAAGAGTAAGACAGCCCACATCCACATCCAGGTATCCAACACGACTACTACTACTGGCATGCCAAGGAAAACAGACACATCCATAACCCACACATCCTAAATGGCTCCCCTAACATTCATGACTTGGAACGCAAAAAGCATTAAAACATCTCTCACAGAACTTAAACAATTCCTTTACTCATCCAAACCGGACTTAGCTTTCATAACCGAATCCTGGCTCACCCCTAAACAAAATTCTATTTTTAAAAACTTTCAGATGCAGAGACTGGACAGACCAAATCGTGTGGGTGGTGGTATTTTTCTCCTAACACGGAGTAACATGACATGTAAACCTGTAACGCTTACACATTTTGTAAATGGTAAACTAGAAATTTTAGCATGCCTAATACCCTACAATGGTACACACATATCCTTTCTGGGTATATACAACTCTGGTGGCACAATAAATTTAAATGAACTAGAATTCTATCTAAACCAATTACGGCAACCGATCATTGTTACAGGTGATCTCAATGCAAACCACCCAACATGGAGTAGAGGTACCCAAAATACTGCAGGCACAGATTTATATAACTACTTAGACACTACACCATATATTCTTCTTTCGCTGCCCTACCTTGCAACCTACTTTAACTACAGAACCAATTATGAAGCCTCACTGGACATCTGCTTTGGCTCGGCACACTTTCAACAAGAACTACAGTTTCATACTGGACCAGATATTGGAAGTGACCACAAACCCCTCATTATAAAATTTACTAACTTTCAGCCACCAACCCACCCCCTAACGCTCCCCAAGTGGAACATTAAGAAACTAGATAAAAAAAATGGGCTGATACTGTCTGTCTCCCAGATACAGACGATGTAGACCCCAACACGCGACTGTCCACAATCACCTCGGCCATAAATTCTTCAGCCACCCAAATGCTCAAGAAAACTTCAGGACATAGGACCAACAAACCACTTAAACCGTGGTGGAACGCGGAATGTGCAACGAAACACAAAATTTAAGCATACATAGTTTGTTACCAGTAACAGACGACCAAGGAGCCTGCCAACAGGTAAGGATGGAGGAATGGATAACCGGGTAAAAGTCGGAATATGGAATACCTTTACGAGAGATGGGACAAGAGCGGACAGCTTCCTTGGTGGCAGCATCCGCATGCTCATTTAAAGCCACACCAATATGGCTGGGAACCCAACAAAACTCAACCGACTTATATTTACTGTGAACAAGAAACAGTCAGTGCTGGATCTCGACAACTACTGGATGAACCAGATTAAAGGACTCGAGAGCCATGAGGGCACTACAAGAGTCAACAACAACTACAAAAGAAGACTGAAAACGAGAAATCAGGAGACGAAGAGCATAGAGAATAGCATAAAGCTCCGCTGTGAAGATGCTAGTGTCCAGAGGTAAGCGACACAAATAAGTGCGATCAGGAAAAACAACAGAGTAGGCAACACCGTCCGCAGACTTAGACCCATCGGTGAAGACAGAAACGGAGCGGGAATGAGAAGAAAAAATGCTCAAGGAAAAGGCGTTTTGGAACCGTAGGAGGGGTAAAAGCTATAGTGTTGCGGGTCAAGGATGTACAAAACTGCGGAAGGGGGACTTTCCACGGGGGCAAAGAAGGAACAACACGAGGAGAAACATTAGAAATACGAACGGAAAAATAATCCTGTAAGCGAAATAACCGGACAGAAAGAGGGAGATGGTGAAGAGGAACAGGAACCGCAGGAGGGGTTAAAGTTAAAGCACGACAGAGGCGAGAGGAAGGATGTTGTAAGGACCGCACAAGATAGCGAAGACGATTACAGCGGTCCTGGAGAGACAGGAAGCCAGTGTCAACATACAAGCTAAGGACGGGAGTCGAACGAAAGGCACCAGAACTGAGGCGCAACCCAGTATGGTGCAAAGCATCAAGACGACGAAGAGTAGAAGGAGAAGCAGACGAGTAAGCAGGGCAACCATAATCGAGCTTAGACAGGACGAGAGAGGAATGTAAAGCAAGGAGAGTGCGCCTATTCGCTCCCCAAGAAGTATGGGACAATACCCTAAGGAGGGCAAGGGCCTAAGAGCACTCAACACAGAGGTAAGAGATATGGGGAGACCAAGACAAACGAGTGTCAAGGAATAACACCAAAAGCTTCGCGGAATCTTTGTATACAAGGGGATGACCATAAAGTGACAAAGAGGGACGAAGAACGACCCGTTTCCGCGTAAAAGTCATGGCACAAGTCTTAGAAGTAGAGAACTTGAAGCTATGATCGGTGGCCCAAGAGGACACGGCATCAATCGCAAGTTGAAACCGGCGCTGAAGGAGAGGCGAATCATCACCCTGACAGCAAAGGGTTAGATCATCGACATAGAGAGCAGAGAAGACACCTGAAGGAAGAGAGGAAAGAAGACCATTGAGGGCAACCAGAAAAAGAGTAGTGCTCAGAACACTACCCTGGGGCACACCTTCGTATTGCTGAAAAGAGGCAGAGAGAGCGGTACCAAGCCTCACCCGAAAGGAACGACGAGAGAAGAAGCTGCGGAAAAAGAGAGGGAGATGACCACGAAGGCCAAAAGAATGAAGCTGTGATAGAATATGATAACGCCAAGTGGTGTCGTAAGCCTTTTCCAGGTCAAAAAGGACGGCAACAACGGAGGTCTTCGCAGTAAAAGCAGTACGAATATAGACCTCCAAGTTCACCAGGACATCTGTCGTGCTGCGGCACTTGCGGAAACCAAATTGAGAAGGGGAGAGGAGGTGATGGTGTTCCAGGAACCACATCAGACGAACGTTAACCATACGTTCAAAGAGTTTGCAGACACAACTTGTGAGGGCAATAGGGGGAAAGTCCTTAGGGGAAGTACCCAGAGACCCCGGTTTGCGAACAGGGAGGACAACGGCATCGAGCCAGTCCTCAGGGACTGACGACGACTCCCAGATCCGATTATACAGACTCAGTAAATACTGAGACGTGCATGGAGGGATATGGCGAAGCATCTCATAATGAATACCATCGGATTCCGCCGCCGTAGAACCGCAGAGGGCCAGGGCAGAACGAAGTTCAGAGAGAGAGAAGGGATCGTTATAGGGAAGTCGAAGACGAGTGCAGAAATCTGAAGGACGAGACTCAAGGACAGGTTTACGAAGAAGAAAAGATTGGGGAAGATGAAGACCTGAGCTAACAGAAGAAAAGTGGGAACCCAGTTCGGTAGCTACCTGCAACGGGTCCGCCACAAAAGTACAACGGAAGTGAAGGACCGGTGAAACATCGGGAACGAAATCACCCGCTATCTTGTGGATACGCTTCCAGATCTGTGGCAGAGGAGTTTTGGACGTAACGGTGGAGACATAAGATGCCCAACATTCACGTTTAGCGGTACGGATGGCCCTACGGGCCACCGCATTCGCCTTCCAAAAGAAAAGAAAAGAATCAGCCGTCTGCCGACGGCGGTGTTTCTTCCAGGCTGCACGCTTACAGCGGACAGCCCGAGCACAGTCTGCATTCCACCAGGGAACGCACTTCCGTGGACCCCGAGAGGAAGAGCAAGGAATAGAGCGGAGGGCAGCGTCAGTGTTATGAAAAAGGAGGAGAGAGCGAGGGAGAGTTAGAAGGGAGAGGTCGGAAATAGTAGCACGGAGAGTAAAGAGGCGCCAGTCAGTGTGGCCCTGTGGTCAGGGTAGCTTCAGTGGTAGGGTACGTGTCGAATTTCAGTGTTTATGGCAGGGTAAGGGAATGGTCGTCGGAGGTCTTGTGATTCAATATTTTCTCCTTGTCACTATGTTACACTCTTTCAGGTCTATATACGGTACACCACCTGTCTCTGTTCTCCCAAGTTGCATGAATACCCTCACCTGTCTCTGTCCTCCCACATGCATGTATACACCCCCATGTCTCTGTCCTCCCACATGCATGTATACATCCCCTGTCTCTGTCCTCCTACATGCATGTATACAGCCCCTGTCTCTGTCCACTCACCTGCATGTATACACCCACTAATCTCTGTCCACCGACATGCATGTATATACCACATTTCTCTGTCCTCCCTCCTGCATGCATACAACCACCTGTCTCGTTCATCTCACATGCATGTATAAACCCTCCTGTCTTTGTCCACCTACATTCATGTATTCACCTACCTGTCTGTGTCCTTCCACTGGCATGTATACACCCCCCATCTCTGTCCTTCAACATGCATGTATACACCTCCCGTCTCTGTCCTCCAACATGCATATATACACCCACTTGTCTCTGTCCTCGCACATGCAGGTATACACCCCCTGTCTCTGCACTCCCAAGTGCATGCATACAATCACCTGTGTGTTCTATTTTATTCACTTTCTCTATTACTAATTCCTAGATCTACATTTCCCTATTACACTTGTTGGAAACACATTACTAGTAAGCACACACACACACACACATTTTGAATTTTCTCTGGCATAGATGATGCTATAGTTCATAGATGGTGTTATAGTTCAGTTTGCCCGAAACGCTATGCGTATTAGTGGCTTTAGGTATTGTATGCACTAGCTCTATCTATAAATCCAACATTATGTTTGTAACTCGTTATCTGTGTATGTACTTTTACCTGAAAAAAAATTAATTTGAATTTGAGTTGTTTATGACCTGTCCAGTGGGTCGAGACTGGTTTCATTAGCACCTGAGATGGGTGCAAAGAAATTCTTAGTATATAATTCTTGGTTGGTTTATAATTAAGTTCTTAATAGCGATCCTACATCATAATTAACCTACGTAAATTGGGCGGTATTGGACCCCATACCCATCCTGTGGGCGGTATTAGACCTCATACCCACCCTGAGGGTGGTATTGGACCCCAGACCCATCATGTGGGCGGTATTGGACCCCATGCCCATCCTGTGGGCGGTATTGGACTCCATTCCCATCCTGTGGGCGGTATTGGACCCCCATACCCATCCTGTGGGCGGAATTGGACCCCATACCCATCCTGTGGGTGGTAGTGACCCCACAGCCATCCTGTAGGCAGTAGTGGACCCCATACCCATCCTGTGGGCGGTAGTGCACCCCATACCAATCCTGTGGGCAGTAGTGGACCCCCATGCCCATCTTGTGGGTGGTAGTGGACCCCGTACCCATCCTGTGGGTGGTAGTGACCCCATAGCCATCGTGTAGGCAGTAGTGGACCCCATACCCATCCTGTGGGCGGTAGTGCACCCCATACGAATTCTGTGGGCTGTAGTGGACCCCATGCCCATCTTGGGGGTGGTAGTGAACCCCGTACCCATCCTGTGGGCGGAAGTGGACCCCATACCAATCCTGTGGGTGGTAGTAACCCCATACTCATCCAGTGGGTGGTAGTGACCCCATACCAGTCCTGTGGGCGGTAGTGGACCCCCCCTTGCCAATCCTGTGGGTAGTAGTGACCCCCCATACCCATCCTGTGAGTAGTTGTCGACCCAAAACCTATCTTGTAGGCGGTAGTGGACCTCATACAAATCCTGTAGGCGGTAGTGGACCCCATACTTATTTCGTGAGTGGTAGTAGTGCATATACCCATCCTGTGGATGGACATGACCCCCATACCCACCTTGTAGGCCATAGTGGACCCACATACCCATCCTGTGGATGATAGTGGTCCCCAAAGCAATCCAGTCGGCGTTAGTTGACCTTCCTGTGGATGACAGTGGTCTCCAAATCAGTCATGTGGGCGGTAATGGACCCATGCCCATCCCGTGGGCGGTACTGAACCCTATACTCATCCTGTATGCGGCAGTGGAGGCCATTCCTATCATTTGGGCGGTAATGGACACCAAACTTATCATTATGGGCGGCAGTGGGTGTATTAATACTCAAATTGTATGACGGTTAAAACATAACCAATCACAGGCGAGTAGGCCTCTGACGTCATGCCAGACAGAGTGGCACCAGCCGTGCTTCCAGCAGGCCTCAGTATTCTCACAGACCCAGAGCAGGTTGGACCTCGGCTGGCCAGTTATACACCTTGTTGCCTCACTCAATAAAACTACTGAAGTGTCTACTGTGTAAAACTACAACCAACATACATCCAAGAAGGCAACGAATACTGGTAGCAGCGGTGTGATTCAGAATTAATTTTCTGAGCGACGAAATCTCAAGTGCCCACATCACGTGTGTCCAGCGCCTCCTGCAACCCGCCACCCACGCATCGATATCCAATGATATTGTACCAATCCAGGGTCCTACCATCAACCACTACTCTAGGTTAACGTCTTAGAAGTAAGGCCAATATTTTCCTGTGAGAACGCTATTTCATCAGTGAGGAGAAAGGAAGATTCCCGCGCCAGCCATTTTGAATCTCGCACCACTTAGGAACCTGCACCACCCACCACTGCCACCCAAGCCCACATCAACAAGCCTTGTGTGTTGCCTGTACCGTTCCAGCTATTGCAATCATCTTCTACAGCTTCAACTGCTCTGCAGCTGTGTTGTGCAATTTATTGGGAAACAAATAGTGGAAAAAAAGACTACAACCGTCTGACTAGCGTCTCCAGCTCCCAGTCACGATGCCGCAGTGCCACGTCGCCTCCTCTCACTATCACTACAGCCTTCTGCTACACCATTCTACAATGAACGTCTGTCTACACGCCTCCATAGCAACTGGCCTTCACTCGCCATTCGACGATATAATTATTGTCACGCCCTCAGCATAACACACATTCCTAGTGTGGGGTCCCCCAAGCTTCGCGCCACTGCCTCCAGGAGCGCTGCCTGTCACACCAGATGTAAACAAACCCTTGCATGTGCCTCTTCAGATCTTCACGGCGTTCCTCCTATGTTGGCTACTGGTGATTCTCATGAATTGCACCCCTGAGATAAGTAATTGATAGATGAGAACAATGTGCCAAGTTCTAAAAAGTTATTTACATAATAATATCCATAATATCCTGTGAATTAACCATTAAGTGACTTGTTAAATATTGGAGCTGTTTCAGTACTCCATTTCCACAGTTTCCCTGAGTCATTTCAATATTTCCTGCATTTCAGTGATTCCATTATTCATTAATTGTGTTACTAGTGTTATTAGTAAATTCAAAGGTGGAGAAGTAAGAAATAATTGTTTCTAGCAGTTTATTTTGCACAATAGAAATTTGTTTTTGAGATTTCCACAGACAATAAAACAGATTTTTTTTTTTATATTTCTCCAGACCTAACTTTGAAATTTATTCTTTCAGCATTTTATTTTAAACTTTACCATAGCATGTTACACATGTGCCTGTTTGTTTTTGCTAAACCCATTTTTCTTGCATTGCCACTTGTTGTGTTTAATCATTTTAATGAAATTTTGCAATTGCACTTTCCATTTTTTATTCTAAATTGTTGTGCTTAGTCTGGTTTAATTAATTTACATGCTTCTAATTCCAGTCATATTCATACCAGATTGCTAATTTAATTCACAATTTTGCTTGTTCTTAATTATTTGTTGCCTAGTACAATTTAATAATTTTATTTCTGCCATTTCCTTATCTTAGCCAAGTTTGATATTTTTTTTGAGTGTTTTAATTTTGTTGTGTACTCTATTCCTTATGCCTAGTGTACTTAATTATAATTTGCGATCAACTGCCACTTCCTCGGTAGTGACAATGCCTACCATTGTTGAAACCCCTTCAGATTCAATTGGAACAGTTGCTTGTCCCAATGTCCAGAGATCACCTCAGGAAATGGTTATCCCACTCTTTGCTGGTGAGTCCCGCTTAATTAATAGTCATGGTTTAGTAAGGTTGAAGCGAAAACAGTCGCACGTTTTTCTGAGCCTACTGTTGCCAAATACTTGGCAATTGCACAGTCAGCTGTTGACACAACCAAAGGTGATGCATGTTTTGTTGTTGATGAGAAAGCCATTGTTAGCCTCCAGTCTTGGTCTGAATTTAAGGATTTCTTTCGCTGGCACTTTGTTAACAAAGGAGACCTCGACCCGTATAGGTTAGTCAAGAATATTGCCAATGCCACCATGCAGCCTGGTGAATCGTTTAATGCGTTTACTAGCCGTCTTGATCAGTATCTGTATGCCTTAGTGTCTGCTATGATTAGTTCATCTTGGGTAGATAAAGACAATAATCTGTCCCTTGAGGCTCTGGCCAAAATGATAGCATTTAGAACTTTTATGCATTTTGCCCCAGAGCATACTAAACCGATCATTGAGCAACAAAATTTGGGAGTTAAACATGAAATTGGTGAAGTGTCTGAGGCTATTAACAATGTCGCCGATAAACTAGCTCCTCGAAGTGCTCAACTGTTGCCACCCTCTGATACTGTAAATGTAGTAACAAGCTCTCAGCATCCTCCCACAAACTCTCAAAATTCTTGGTCGCAGAACCGTACCCATGGTCGTAGCCCCCAGTCAAATTTGCCGCCTCATAAGTTGCCGAGACGCCATAGTCCACAACCATCCACTCCCTCATGTTGGCATTGTGGTAAGAGTAACCACCTCGCAAGGGACTGTTGGTCCGCTCCTAGATCATCACCCCCTAGACAATTCCCTTGGTCCCCTCGTCAATCTAATCATCCTAGGCTCCCATATTGCAAGTACCATAAACAAGTTGGTTACCACACTGCGGATTGTAGAGCTAGGCAAATGACATCCCCACCTCGTAACTCCAACGGTCAGTCTTGGCGAGGTGCACAGCGTCCAAGACATTATCAGAACTCGCGTACTTACAACTCCCAGCCCAGCTATAATGCAATTTCGAAATATAATACTTGGTCACAGAATGCTGGAGTTCAGAATGTTCACTTCATGTCGTCGGGAAACCCCCAAGGCCATCCGCTAACCAATTCAAGCTAGCCAGTCTTAGTGCCCTCCCTGTGTATTCAGTAGCTACCCAAAATAGATTTGGACATTTGACAGAGGAGGACACTGACACAGATATCCCAGACAACATAAGTCACAAGTAGTAACTTGACCAGTCTCAAGTGATGGTCCCCTTGTCTCAGCCATTGTACATGGTAGAGTTTTAAAAGTTTTTCTTGACTCAGGTGCAAAAATTAATATTGTCAAGCCTTCAGCTCTTAGAGACATTGCAAGTAAGCACCTTACTACAGTAAAACGGTCACACATATTTTTCCTAAGTGGTGTTTCAGGAAATAAAGTAAAAGTTCAGGGTGAAATTGACCTCCCACCCAAGTTAGTTGATGTCACATTGTCTATAACATGTTTAGTTGTTGACAATATCCATTTTCCTGGAGACATTCTCGTAGGTCTGTACACCATGATTGATGAAAATATTGCATTGTTTCCCCATCATTGGAACATTAGTATCAAAGACCACTTCATACCCTTGTGTAGCATGTATCGACAGGGTCATGAGTTCAACCTTCAATAAGACTACGTTAGTTTTGTTGACACCCGACTTGCTAGCGTAGGTTTGTCAGATCCTTATCGTGGTAGTATACCCAAGAAAACAGACACTCGAATGAAGCATCGTAGTTGTGCAGTTGTTAAGGAGAGTGAGTATCGAGACTTTCTAGAAGGGGACGCCCTAACGGATTCTCGTTGTCTCGCTCACCTGGCAGCTTCCATCTCTGAAGTCAGTGGTTCCACGGCTACTGACACTGTGCTACACTCTCATTCTCTCACCAGAATAAGAGTTAAGGTTCAGGGAGTGCCTGAGTTGTCGGATGTGATTGTAGAAAGTGAAACATGTAAAGTGAATGATACGTTTGTTGAACCCTCTTGGCACACAGTGCAGGATGGTACTGTTACATTATTTATTGCAAACACTAGTAATGCCGACATCCATCTCCAGTCTGGTACCCATGTTGTAGATTTTGCCCATTACTCGTTACCGGTGCGAGTTGTGGATGATGTCTCCATGGATCATACTGTTTGTACTCTCACACCAGGAGAACAGGGATCTCAGCCAGAGGTGCAAGTGCTACTGATTTTCCTGACTCTGTGGCTCAGCTTTTGGAAATTTTGAACAGGAATAGAGCCGTTGTTGCTCTACCAGGAGAAAAGTTAGGTCTCACTCCTCTTATCACACGTAAAATTTCCCTTGAACAAGGAACTACGTCTATTTTTGTACCAGCTTACCATCTTCCCCATTCTCAGAGAGCAGAAGCTGATAGACTCGTAGAGGATATGTTACAGAGTGATGTAATTGAATCGAGTAATTCGCCATGGAACGCTCCATTAATTCTTGTACCAAATCGAGATGGGACTTGGAGACTTGTAATCGATTATCGGAAGCTTAACAGAGTAACAATACCTGATCGTTTCCCACTTCCAGTCCTAAATGATTTGTTGCAAAGTATTGGTCGAAACAAAGTATTCTCAACGTTAGATTTGTTGCAGGGATTCTGGCAAATCCCCCTTGATGAGGAAAGTAAACAATTGAAAGCCTTTAGTACTACCAATGACATTGCTTTTCATTTCAAAAGAATGCTGTTTGGTTTGAGGAGTAGTCCAAAAACCTTTTCATGGCTCATGACGAATTAATTTCATAGATTGATAGTAAGTACTCTCCTAGTTGACCTTGATGATCTCATAATCATGTTGCAAGATGTTCAGACTCATTTCCAGAACCTTGAGAAAGTACCTGCAAAGCTCACAGAAGCTAATTTAAAAATAAAGCTTGCAAAATGTTCATTTTTAAAGGCGAAGATTAATTCACCACAAGCTGAATTTCCAGGGACACATTCTAAATATATCAAAAAAGTTTCAAAACTGTTGGCATTCTTTCTAAGATCAGGTATTATGTACCCCGCCATGTCCTGGTGATGCTCTATTATTCCCTCATCTATCCATATCTCAACTATGGTATTTGTGCTTGGGGTTCTACTACCCAAAATCATTTACGTCCTCTAATTACTCAACACAAATCTGATATTAGGACAATATCCAACTCTGGCCCCAGACATCACTCGGTACCCCTACTCAAATCTCTGAATATGGTAGATATTAAGTCACTGCACATTCTCTCATGTGTATTATACATATATAAAACGCTGAACTATAATGCCAATCCTGACCTCAAAAGCTTCATTGAAGGTTGTAACAGATCCCATGAGCACCACACCAGGAATAAATTCAGTTTTGATATTCCAAGAGTACGACTTAATTAAACTAGAAATGCTCTACAAATCAAAGGACCCAGAATGTGGAATGACCTTCCCAACCATGTTAAAGACTGTACCTCTCTCAACCAGTTTAAGATAAAAACGAAGCACTACCTAATAAATTCCCTGTAACCTACCTTACCCCCCCTATTGTCAACCCATGTCTGTTTTCTTAAACAACGCTGTTTGTCGACCTAATTGTATTTGTGCTGCATTTTCAGCCATGTTTCCCCTTTTTTATCTTTATTTTTATTTGTTCTCAACATATTTTATTCTTTATACTCAATTAGTATTAAGTTTTAGTCATTAATGTTTTTCCTGCCCGAAACGCTTTGCGTAATAGTGGCTTTAGGCATTGCATGTACTAGCTCCATCTATAAATCAATCAAATTATGTAAAATCTCTTGTATGTATGTAACTTACCTAAATAAACATTTTATTTTATTTTATTTTATTTTATTTTAATTTCCTAGGTCATACAGTTACACCTTCAGGTATTACATTGAATGAATAAAAAATTATCGCTGCCCGTGATTTTCCAACGCCTCGTACCGCAGAAGCCGTAAAACAGTTCACAGGTCTTGTAGGATTTTATCGTTCATTTATTGCTAGATTCTCTATTATAGCCGCTCCACTTTACAAGTTGCAAAGAAAAGATGAACCCTTTGTTTGGGGAGAGGCCCAGGATCAGTCATTCAAAAGACTCAAGGCAGCCTTGATTTCGTCACCTGTCCTTAGGTACCTAGATTTTTCTAAACCTTTTACGTTGGTTACAGATACTAGTGACATATGTTTAGGTGCTGCATTACTTCAAACAGAAGGTTACAGAGATCACGCAATAGCTTATGCAAGCCGTACATTATCTTAAGAAGAGAAAAATTATAGCGCAACAGAATGAGAAGCCTTGGCAGTCGTCTGGGCACTTAAACATTTCAGGGATACAATTTATAATTACCCAGTTCATGTTCTTACAGATCACCAACCATTAATTCCCTTTGTTCAAAAATGAGAATCCAGTTAGAAAGTTTGCTAGATAATTGCTCACAATTCAAGAATTCAATCCCACATTTGGTTATATTCCAGGAAAGCAAAATGTTGTAGCCGATGCGTTTTCTCGACACGTAGCTGCAATTCATTTGAATTACCCAGCATTAGATACTACAATAGTCGAGATGGAACAGAGACAAGACCCCATATGGGCACCCGTCATTAAATTTTTGACTAAGCAAGACCCGATTCATAAACCTCCAGTACCATTGAAGGAGTTAGTGATTTTAGACAATTTACTGTGTAGAGTAGTAAAGTTAGGGACAGCCCTGAGGAAATATTGTCAGTTGTTGCAGCTGTCTTGGTACCAACTGTGTTATAAATTATCCATGATGCTCCCGCAAGTGCACATCCAGGAAAGGATCGTACACTCCAACAAGGTCGATTGAAATATTTTTGGCCAAAAATGGCTAAGGAGATTGCTCATTAGTTTGACAGATGTTTAACCTGCTTACAGCACATGGGACATGTAGCAGGACCTAATCCAATTCAGGTGTACCCAGCAACTAAAGCTCGTTTGGAACGAGTATTGATGGATTTGTTGACAAATTTTGCAGAAACAGAAAAAGGGAAAAAACACTTGCTTGTAATGGTTGATAATTTTTCACGGTATTGCAAACTAGTGCCTATCCCGAACAAAACAGCAGGAACTATAGCCAGTGCATTCCATGACCAAATAATTTGTAGATATAGTATGCCTAAAGTAATCCTTTCAGATAATGGTCCAGAATTCAGTAATAGTATTTTAACTAGCTTGTGTTATTTATATAACATTAAAAAATGTAGTATCATGCCTTACAACCCAGCAAGTAATGGATTAGCAGAACATACTAACAGGAAAGTGTTAGATGACTTGAGAGTCACGTTGAATTTTGATAACAATTGGGATGATTTTATACCCTTAATTCAGTTTGCCATAAATTCTTCAATTAATGTTTCTACAGGTGACACACCTCACGCTATTTTTTGTGGGACAGATAAGATCCTCCCTAATGAATTGATTAATGTACCTCCTACGCCCTTATATAACGTAGATGATTTTGTTCAAGTGAAGCGGAGACAAATGCAACTAGTATTCAAGAAAATACGAGAACAACTGTCCAAGGCTACAGCCGAGTTCACTATAGCAAGGAATGCAGCTAAACCCAGTAAAATAACTATAGGATCTGAAGTAATGGTACTTAACCAACACAGGTCTGGCCCTATGTACAAGTTAGCTAAGAAATTTTTGCGTCCATACAAGGTAATCGAGCTTATCAAAGGTAACAAGTACAGACTTAAGAATTTGTTAACAGGAGAGAATATAAATGAACATTAGCTAAAATGAATTTTGACGAGATTGATGAGGAAGATAACAATGAACTTACCCAGACAGATTCTCCTATTGGGACACCACCTTCTGTGGTTGACAGACCACTTGATGTACAGCAACAACATACTAGCACCTCAAGTAGTACATCAAGTGGTCTGTCAACCACAGAAGGTGGTGTCCCAATAGGAGAATCTGTCTGGGTAAATTCATTGTCATCTTCCTCATCAGTCTCGTCAACAGTCATTTTAGCTAGCTTCATATGATCTAAATGTTCATTGGGATTCGAACATCCGGAAAACGCCCTTATACAGCCAAAATCGTGAACGGATTAAGTTATCTCAATATCCAGCCAAAATGGCCATGGGAGCCGGATTAAAGCCGGTTTGGTCAGTTGAAAATCTGAGCCGGTGGGCCGTACCTATTAATCCTTACAGCTGTGACTCAAGGCCATGGTGTTGGAGGGGGTGGGGTAGGTGGGTGGTGTCGGGAGAGAGGGGAGCATTGGGAGGGACCACCTGGGGGATTACGGTCAGGAAGAGAGGGAGGAAGTTGGTCAGGAAGGGAGTTGGTCATGAAGGGAAGGAGGAAGGGAGTTGGTCAGGGAGGGAGGAAGGGAGTTGGTCAGGGAGGGAGGGAGGGCTGAAGGGAGTTGGTCAGGGAGGGAGGAAGGGAGATGGTCAGGGAGGGAGGAAGGGAGATGGTCAGGGAGGGAGGAAGGGAGTTGATCAGGGAGGGAGATGGTCAGGAAGGGAGTTGGTCAGGAAGGGAGATGGTCAGGAAGGGAGTTGGTCAGGAAGGGGAGGAAGGGAGTTGGTCAGGAAGGGAGGTAGGGAGTTGGTCACGGAAGGAGGAAAAACTATTGTTGTGTGTATGGGACTCGCTTAAGCCTAACGAAGGTGGCGTTGGCGGTGTTGCAAGAATTATATTGTTTTCTTATTGCTGTGGAGAGCTAGTTACACATATTAATTAAATAACACTATAATAGATGAACAGTACAGTATTTGGTTTGCTATTTATTCATTTAAATATTTACAATAAAATAAAATGGGATTTAACAGAACTTAAGGCGCATATGTTAAAAGTCATCGTACAGCGTGTCAACACCCACGTGTCTGTCGACACATGTGGAGGGGCAACCCGTTCTCGCAAATTCATATAGTCAATATTGACTTATTAACTACGTGCATAGGTGATATACTAACCATAATAGATACCCTTAAAAAGCTTCATAGAAAACACCGACCTTACCTAACCTGGTTAGTATGTTGAGATAAGCATCTTATTGCTTCGAAATTACAATTGTTACTTAACCTATTAGAGGTATAGGTTAAGTAACAATTGTAATTATGAAGCTATAAGATGCATATCTTAACATACTAACAAGGTTAGGTAAGGTCGGTGTTTTCTATGAAGTTTTTTAAGGGTATCTATTATGTTTAGTATGTCACCTATGCACTTATTTAATAAGTCAATATTGACTATACGAATTTGCGAGAACGGGTTGGGAGGGGAGATGGGAAGGCTGGCGTGAGGTGGGGGGGGGGGGGTGACCAGGCAGGAGATCACACGTGTAGTCTGTCTCACCCACTTCCCTGCCCACCCACCTGTTTACCCACCTGCCTGCATGCCCACTTACCCACCTTGTTCACCCACTTCCCTGCCCACCCACCAGCCTGCACACCCACTTACCCACCTGTTCACCCATTTCCCTGCCCACCCACCTGTTCACCCACTTCCCTGCCCACCCATCTGTTCACCCACTTCCCTGCCCACCCACCTGTTTACCCACCTACATGCACACCCTCTTACCCACCTGCCAACCCATCCACCCACCTGTTCACCCACTTCCCTGCCCACCCACCTGTTTACCCACATGCCTGCACGCCCACTTACCCACCTGTCAATGCACCCGCCCACCTATTCACCCACCTGCCTGCTTGCCCACTCACCCACCTCCCTGCTCACCCACCTGCCTGCTCACCCACTTGCCTGCTCGAACCTTTTCACCCACCAAGCCCATCTACCTGCTATCCACTCATCCAAAACCCACCTGCCTGAACCCACCTATCCCTGCCTGCCCACCCACTTTCCCTGCCCACCTACCAGCTAGGCAGCTAACCACCCATGCATCAGCCCCTCACACTAATTCAAATCATGCGTGTGGTATAAAAATTGTCGGAAATGGTCCCTTTTGGATTCAGAGGGTAAAAAGTACTATTATCCGGAACATGTGATAATCCGGCTCGTTGTCCTTCCCATATAGTCCGGATAGTCGGATAGTCGAGTGGAGACAGTACTCTCCTGTATCATCAAATAAATCTCAGGATAAACAATACCCAAATTTGTAACAAAATAGATGACAAATTCCTTGGTGTTCTCATTGACCACAAGCTGAATTTCCAGGGACACATTCTAAATATATATAAAAAAAAGTAAAAAACTGTTGCATTCTTTCTAAGATCAGATATTATGTACCTCGCCCTGCCCTGGTGACTCTCTATTACTCCCTTATCTATCCATATCTCAACTATGGTATTTGTGCTTGGGGTTCTACTACCCAAAATCATTTACGTCCTCTATTTACTCAACACAAAGCTGCTTTTAGGACAATATCCAACTCTGGCCCCAGACATCACTCGGTACCCCCTACTCAAATCACTGCATGTGTATTATTCATATATTAAACGCTGAACTGTAATGCCAATCCTGATCTCAAAAGCTTCATTGAAGGTTGTAACAGAACCCATGAGCACCACACCAGAAACAAATACCGTTTTGATATTCCAAGAGTTCGACTTAATCAAACTTGAAATGCTCTACAAATCAAGGGACCCAGAATGTCGAATGACCTTCCCAATCATGTTAAAGTCTGTACCTCTCTCAAGCAGTTTAAGATAAAAACTAAGAACTACCTAATAAATTCCCTGTAACCTACCTTACCCCTGTATTGTCAACCCATGTCTTTTTTTTTAAACAACGCTGTTTGTCGACCTAATTGTATTTGTGCTGCTTTTTCTGCCATGTTTCACCCTTTTTTTATTTTTATTTTTATTTGTTCTCAACACATTTTATACTTTAATCATAATTAGTATTAAGTTTTAGTCTGTAATGTTTTTCCTGCCCGAAACGCTTTGCGTAATAGTGGCTTTAGGCATTGTATGTGCTAGCTCTATCTATAAATCTATCAATTTTTGTATAACCTCTTGTTTGTATGTACTTTACCTAAATAAACATTTATTTATTTATTTACCTATAATCTTAGATCTAGACCTCTCAATTCAATTGTGCACTCACCACATGTCCATTGGCTAGATAATAACGAGGTTACCTCTCAAGATGATAGTTTGTCACATGCAGTTTCATCTGTTCCTGACCTTTTGTCAGAGCCAGAGTTGTATAGTGCTCTGGGTGAGCTAGGTGTAGATATCCGCAGCATTTATAATTAAGTGCACTCTGCAGTTATTTTGTTTTGTTTTGCAAAATTCATTGCAGTACTTCCACCACATGTGTCTTATTATTACCATTATATATATAGTATAATAAAGTTTTCTCAACTTTATTTTATGTCATAAATTAGATGTCATTGTTAAGTCTACTGCCATTTGTATTTTTTTTACAGTGCATGTCATAAAAAGTTCATTAATGTTCTAGCAACCACACTGAGGCCCGTGAATCCTGACTGCTATCACTCAGATGTTAGTCTTCTTGATCCAGGTCTTGTATATATAGCTTGTAAATATATTGTAAATATATTGTACATTAACAAAAAAAAATCCTCATTATCTAATCTTAAAATTCATTTGTGGTTGTTAGGTCAGAACTTTTGTTCCATTAATGTAAATAATTGTCTTTAATTTTGTATTGTTTCAAGCACATGCCATTAACACATGTTAATAATTTTGGTTAGGCAATACCTTGAGATGTATTGTTCATATCTGATAATTAGACATATATGTGTTCTTAATGCTCTAGTTTAATTAAAGCGTTGTTACCATGATTTTTCACACCTGATCTTCCTTTAATGTTTACTCTGCAAATTTCACATGTAAGCCATTATTGAATGCCACCGAGGTCCTTTCAGTATCATTGTAACTATATAGCTAGCCAGAGCTTGTCGACAAGGGACATCGACTTGGTAGCGTGTCCGAGCGGTGTTAATACTCAAATTGTATGATGGTTGAAACATAACCAATCACAGGCGAGTAGGCCTATGACGTCATGCCAGACAGAGCGGCACCAGCCGTGCTTCCAGCAGGCCTCAGTATTCTCACAGACCCAGAGCAGGTTGGACCTCGGCTGGCCAGTTATACACCTTGTTGCCTCACTCAATAAAACTACTGAAGTGTCTACTGTGTATAACTACAACCAACATACATCCAAGAAGGCAACGAATAGGTGCCATACCCATCCTGTGGGCGGTAATGGACCCAATACCCACCCTGAGGACAGTAATGGATGCCATACGTGTCCTATGGGTGGTAGTTAACCCCATACCCATCCTGTGGGCGGTAGTAGACGATATACTCATCCTGTCTGCGGTTGTTAAGCATATACCCATTCCGTAGACGGTACTGAACACTATTCACATGCTGTGGGCGGCAATGGAGGCCATACCCATCCTGTGGGCGGTAGTAGAAACAATTTTCATCTTGTGGGTGATATTGGACCCCATACCCATCCTATGGGATGTACAGTGGACGCCACACACATCCTTTGGGCAGAAGTGGAACATATACCCATCCAGCGGGCAGTAGTGGACCCCATACTCATCCTGTAAATGATAGTGGTCCCCAAACCCATCCTGTGGGCAGTAGTGGACCCCATTCCCATCCTGCAGGCGGTAGTGGACGCCATACTCATCCTGTGGGTGGTAGTGGATCATATACCCATCCAGTAGGCGGTAGTGTACCCCATACCCATCCTGTGGATGATAGTGGTCCCCATACCCATCCTATGGGCAGTTGTTGGGCCCAGACTCATCCTACAAGGGGTATGGATCCCTTACCCACCTAACAGGTGGTAGTGGACCCATCCTACAGTAGGTAGTTGACACTATACCATTCTCCAATTATCTACCTCTGGAAACACTACCAAGAGTCTATCGCCGAAAACATGCCCAAACATAGCAACAAGCAAGGTAGGGGTGCCTCTCGCTCTTTATCCATAACTCAGAGAGATCTGAATGAAACACTGGCAATGCTGCAATCCTCGCCAATGTTGGTAAACACAGCATACCCTCCCCCTCCTTTCTGCCACTCCGCGCCTTCAACTCAACTCAAAACTCAAGCTTTAGAATTCATTTAATCTATGGCTCCCTGTACTAACTTTAAACCCTTGAGGAGTAACCCATGTCTGAAGAAACTCCACAACCTAGTGCTCCTGCAATCTGAAGCCATTTCGGCCCTCCAGCCACAGTCACCCAACAACAACAAACTATAGACCGCCTCCTTGATTCGTCGACGAACAACAACCAAGAAATTCTCAACTTACAGGTTGTTGCAGATGACGCAATGGATCAAATACATAAGATCCAGGCCGAGGAAACCCACTCAGCTCAAAGTGACTTCCTTCAAAAGCTGGAAAAACAAATAAATCTTCAGATTCACCAGGCGGTTTCCGAAGACAACCTAGAGCAGCAACAACTTCATGACTCCCTGATAATTAGCTCTACTGATCTACCTGATGAACAACAAGATGAGAATTGTTGTAACATAGCCCACACCCAACTTAATTCAAAGATCAAAGTCAATGTTGATATCAAATCAGCTGTCAGGATAGATAAAAACAGTTCCCATAGCAGTAGGAGAATGCTCATCAAACTTGCAAATCCCGCTATAAGTTTAACCTCATACAATCAGCTGCTAAACAAAAAACGAACCTCTACATAAATGAGTGCCTTACAAAGCAGCGTGGATCCCTCCTCTACAGGCTGCGTAAAATTCGCAAACTAAACCCTGGTCTTATCAAGCAGTGCTACTCTAGGAATGGAACGATCATTGTAAAGAAGTAAAGTACAGGAAAAAGATATGAAATAAAGTGTGACCTACAACTACTGGCCTTCTTTAGTGATTGTGGTATATCTGAAAACCTGAACCCGACCAATGCCAATACTGAAAATAACTCTTTGAGTGTCAGAACCAAACTTAACTTAGCCTAACCTAGTCCACGGCGCTGTCTCTGCCTTACCGAACTAATGTTCTCTCATCCATATAAGTTCCTAAGTAATCAGTCAAGTCTCCATGCACTTATGCAAGCATCTACTTTGGTATCATTGTAAAATTTTACTCTTAAATCTAATCTTACCTTATTCGTTTTTAATTTTAAATTTAATTGTACTGATTTAAGTCATTTATTGAAATTAATTATTGAAATGTGATGGTGCCCTCTCCAATTTCTCCCATATGACAGCTGTAAGAGTCATATCAGCTTACCTGCAGGTTCTCTGAGGTGCAAGGAATCCTTTGAGGTATGAGACTTCCAGAATGGTTGCTTATTTGGGGAGAAACTTGCATTTGTAAAGTTGCAGGGAAGTGGAAAAGTCGCACCCTGGGTACAACAAAATGGCGCCCTCTGGCCTGCAAATCCACCATTTTGTGTGCGGCGTCCCGCTGGTCGGTGATTGGCTGGCTGAGGTCACATAACTTCATTGACCAATCAGAGCCCGCCCCTGGGTCTGTGACGTCACCGAGAGACCTGGCCCGCCGCCTGCAGAACGCCAGGCGCTCGGAGATACTTGGCGCTTCGTTGAGAGCGGACGTACGCCAATTGAGCTCTCGAGTTCCGAGGTCTAGGAGCCTCTTTAAGTGGATTTACACAGCCTGACGAGTATATGGTGACTAACAAGGACTTCGGTACTTCAAGGAAGTGCTAGGAAGCCTAATCCAGCGGTGTAAGGGCGCCGAGGACCGTGTGCTAGGAGTCTTGAAGAAGTCGAGAGAGTTACTACGGCTGGAGGAGTGAGTGACTCGCCGTCAGTGTAACTCCAAAGTATTCAGAGCTGTGGTGATTGGATCACGCCCACTAGGAACTCAGAAGGGAGAAGGTGCATCCTGATCCTTGAGTGTGATCTCGGTGAAGGAGTGCTTGAGGGGACGACGTGTGCAGTGACGACTGGACGAGCTAATGCCCAGGAACTTCACTCAGGGAATGAGCACAGAGATGACGAGGATCTTCACGACGCTTATGGATTGATGATGCTTCTGGAATGCTCGGAACAACGCAAGGAACGGAGTACCCAGCGAACAGCGACAGGAGCCTAGGTATCTGAGGACAGGATATGTTAAGGTAGATTATTTTCCCTCCCATATTTCCCTTGGTTGTTAGGCAAGATAGGCCTATTATTATGTTTTGGCATTTATTAGACTGCATATAAATCATAGTAGTATATTAGGCTGTGGGACAGCTCGTATATATCATTCTACTGATTGGTGAAGACAGCGTGTGGCCGGCCTGTGAAGGACTGAGGAGCGACGTGGATGAAGCTGCCAGTGAAGGGGGCTGTGATCCCTATATTCATCAGCTGATGCAAGCTGCTGGCGGCCACCAGAGAAGCGCTCCTGTCGCCATTATTATTATTATTTCCGTAAATCCATACATGTATCTCGTGTGTTGTAATTTACTTTGAGTAAACTTTTTATTATTTTATCACTGCTTTTGGTGTAACCTCCATCTCATTGAGCTTTGTGATTAATAACATGATTACAGTGTACTGTTACTGGCATGGCATAGAGAGAAACCCTGTGCTGGCAACACATCAGATTTGAACACTGGTACTGGCATTCCCTAAAGAGTGACCCTGAGTTGGCAACACGACTGTACATTTGAGTTCTAGTTCTAGCAGCACATAGTACAATCCTAGGCTGCTGTAAATATATTATATTCGAATTAACAGCGTTGCTGGGGCGCTGAGAGAATTACCCAGCAGGCGACCAGAAGGTAAGAGGTAGAAGTGAGGCTATGGCCGGAAGTCCGGCAAATTCTCTGCACGCATAGGTGGGCAGGCTCGGTGGGGGACTAACATACTGCAGGATTGAGCTTAGTGGTGTCGGCTGGGCCTTCTCCTCTTCCCCTTGGGTCCAAGGTCAAGTGGTGACCGGTCTTGAGGCATGACTAGGAGTGATATGTGATACCCTAGTGGAGGGAGTGAAATCCCACGGCGTGAGGTTATAGGATCAGAAGCACGATCCCCAGCATGATGAGGTTTAACTGTAACCTCATGTTACACGAGGCCAAGGTGAGTGGCGCGTGACAGAGCTTATTTTGTTTTCATAAGTTCATACTAATTATAGGTTTAAAACTAAGCTAAATAAAATTAATTATCTTTAAGATTATTTTAGTTTACAATCATCATTTGTCTCATTATTTTGTTGTTATATATTAATTTAGACAGTCTCTACTGACTTTTTGTTTTCTCCACCAAACTTGTGTATCCTTCATGGCTATCTAGTGATCTTTATTCTACTTCTAATTGCTTCTATTTTTTAAGCACTTGCATTTATTGTTGTGTTTTGCTATAATAATTCTCTAATTACAGCAGATTTAGTATTTATGTAAGCATCTACCTTAGTGTCATAGTAAAATCCTACTCATAAATATAATCTTACCCTGTTATTTGATTAAATTGTAAATTTATTTGTAATTTGATTTATACATCATTTACTGTAATTAATTATTGAGCTCATTTTGTTTTCTTAAGTTCCTACCAATTATAGATTCACAACTAAGCTATATAAAATAATTTATCTTTAAGATTATTTTACTATACGATTATTATTTGTCTTATTTATTTTGCTATATTTTAATTTTTTCAGTCTACTGTTTTTTTGTCTTCTCTCTTAACCTAACTTCTGTATCCTTCCTGGCTGTCTATGGTGATCTTTACTCTACTTCTAATTGTTTCTATTTTTTGTGTACTTACATTTATTGTTGTGTTTTGCTATAATTACTTTCTATTTGCAGCAGATTTAGTATTTAACTGTTCCTGTAATTGCTTGTCTTATTGCATCGTAACATTTTTGCATCTATATGCATACGGATATTGATCTTGATCGAAATCTTCTGTCTCATATCCTACACCAATCAGCATATTGATCATCATTATTGCAGGCATTACACAGCAAATCTTGCAAAAAAACAAACTCCTAAATAGCGCCTGCTTATCAGTTTACAACCAAAATGTTAGGTCACTTGGTAAACATTTTGATGATATAAATGCACTACTCACAGCACTAGGTACTAAATTATCATTCATCATTTTAACAGAAACTTGGCTAAGTAAAGACTTCACCCAACTCTACAACTTAGCTGGTTATAAAGCCATTCACAACTGCAGGCCTAATAAAAAAGGAGGTGTCACATCAATATATTACAAAGATACCTTCATCTGCAATAGTGTCATTAGTGACAGAGACAACTTTTGTGAATATACCTTTGCCAAGTTCTCCAGTAAATCCCTTAAATCCTCCCTGACTATCGGTGCCATCTATAGATTTCCCAATACCAACGTAGCTTCATTCTCAGACAACGTAAGGAATGTTATCATAAATAACAATCTCAACAAAAATCACATCATTCTGGGAGGTGATTTCAATATATACCTGGGTCTACAAACAAACCCTCAAGTTGACTATTTCCGTAACAGCAAGAACTCCTGTATGTTAATCTCCACAATCACCAAGCCCACCTGAGTCAATCAAACATCTGCCACTATCCTGGATCACTTATGGACTAATATAACAGCTCCCCTTACATCTGGTGTAATCTATGACAGAACAACTGACCACTATCCCACCTTCCTCATAGCAAACATGGACATAATACCACCAGAAATCAAGAAACTCTCATTCAAGCTACACAGTGAATGAGCTTTAGGCAATCCCTCAAATGCACTTCACAATATTAACTGGGAATTTGAATTCAATAATACTCACGATATAAATTCATTAGCTAACCTCTTTCTCTCCAAAACTCTAAGCCTCTACAACACTCACTGTCCCCTCCTTACCAAACAATTAACTGACAAAAGAATAAACAATCCTTGGTTCACAAGTGGCATACTCAAATCAATCAACAAAAACATGAATATGAAAAGAAATTTAGGAATGGCCTAATTACAAAGGAAGTAGTTAAAAGGTACTCATCAGTGCTTACCAGTATCATAAGAAAAGCTAAACTTTCATATTATGAGACTAGATTCAAAGAAGCAAAAGGCAACATGAAAAGCACATGGAATACCATCTCTAATATCCTAGGTACTAAACAACACTCCCACAACCAGATAACACTCTCTAAGGATGGCTTTACTCCGTCAACTGATTTAGAAATGGCAAATGAATTTAATAGCTTCTTTTCATCGGTTGGTGCTAACCTTGCCAGTAAAATCCCACGGACTCAGACACATATCTCTCAGGTAGCTTTCCAAACTCTTTCTCCTTTCACCAGTCAGCCCGTCAGATGTTGTGTCCATCATACACTCACTAAAAACCAAAGCTGGGAACATCAGTGAAATCCCATCCATTGTATACAAGAGCGCCTCCCATGCCCTTCCGCCACCTATAGCTCTGCTGTTCAACAAATCCCTTGAGTGTCATACCTTCCCTGATATCCTTAAAAAAGCAAGAGTAACGCCAGTTCATAAAGACGGTAATCCGGCAGACATAAACAATTATAGACCAATATCAAACCTACCCATACTATCAAAAATATTTGAAGAAAATATCTACAAACAGCTCTACCTCGTAAAATTTGACATACTTAGCCTCTGTCAGTTTGGCTTCCGCTCCCAAAAGAGTACCAACGATGCAATTATTAGTCTCCATGATATAATTTACTCAGCCCCTGACAAAAATGAGTTTCCGATTGGACTCTTCATTGACCTGAGAAAGGCCTTTGATACTGTTAATCACAACTGCCTCCTACATGAACTCCATCATTATGGAATCCGAGGCCATGCCCAGGACTATATCCAATCCTATCATAGTGATAGACACCAATGTGTAGCCATCAATGATTTAACCTCTCCCACTCTACCATTAACCGTTGGAGTGCCACAGGGCAGCATCTTGGGACCTCTCCTATTTCTTATATACATTAATGATCTGCCTAATGTCTCTAACATTCTGAAACCTATATTGTTTGCTGATGATACTACCCTCATCTACTCTAACCCCAACCCACATACACTAAATAATGTTGTTAATAATTAACTAAAAGAAGTCCACTTATGAATGTCAACCAACAAACTAACACTTAACATAGAAAATACCTACTACATCTTATTTGGAAGCAAATCAACTAATGCAATTCAGCTTCAGATAGACAATGTAAACATTAGTAATAAAAATGATGGAAAATTTCTTGGCCTATTCCTAGACAAGAGACTCAACTTCAGCACCCACATACAACACATAACTAAGAAAGTCTCAAAAACAGTTGGTATGCTCTCCAAAATCAGATATTGTGTACCTAACTCTGCTCTCATCTCACTATATTATGCACTAATCTATCCCTATCTTAATTATGGTATCTGTGCATGGGGTTCAACCTCTGCAAACCACCTCAAGTTCATCATCACCCAGCAAAAATCTGCTATCAGAATAATAACAAATTCTGCTTTCAGACAACACTCAGTCCCTTTGTTTAACACCCTAAACATGCTAAACATGATCTCACTCCACAAATTCTCTTGTGTCAACTATATTTACAAAACCCTGTTCTTAAATGCAAATCCTGCTGTGAAACTCTCCCTGGACAGATGTAATAGGACCCATTATCACCAAACCAGAAATACATATCTCTTTGATATCCCCAGAGTCAAACTTAATCTGTGTAAACACTGCAAATAAAGGGACCCAGTCTATGGAACTCACTCCCTAATGAATTGAAAAGCTGTCCAATTTTTGCGTCATTTAAAAACAAAACTAAAAAGTTCCCAATTTCATCTTCATAGTTTTTACCTTGTTGCTTTAAAATTGCACTGTATCTAGTGCTACCCAATCTCCCAATCTTAATGTACCCAATCCGAACAACTCTACCATTGTGATCATTGCTGTCTTCTTATATGTGCTATCAATTTGCTGTATGGTGCCTATTAATCGTTGTTTAAATTACCAATCATGCTGTCAATGTAATCATTCAGAGCTTTAATATACCAATGTGCTTTAATATACTTACTAATCTCACTCTTCTCATTTTTTTTCTTGCAATGTATCTTTAATCATTTTATTAATTCTGCTGGAATTTGCCTACTTAAATTTATCTGTTAGATTAAGGGCCTGCCCGAAACGTTGTGCGTACTAGTGGCTTTACAAGATTGTAAATACCATGCTATGTATTCTCACAAACCCAATGTACGTTCTTGTATATATATAAGTAAATAAATATATACCATCCTGTTTGCAGTAGTTTACCCCATAAACATTCCACAGTAACAACGTTTTTTGTTGACGATCCAACAATTCATTCTTTAAAAATTATTAAAGCACCAACTAGTGTATATAATGTTGATTGGTGAAGCACTTGTATTCTATGTAATAAATTATAGTGCTTATTATAATTTACTAGGAACAACTAATATTTCTCAAAACAAAACTACGAGCCTTCAATAGGATGTAGCTGATCTGTAATATTCTAAGAGCATGGACAATAGTAGGTAAATTTCACAACCCATGTGGGACCTGAAAACTACAATTTTCATTATAATTGAACCAATCACAACTCTTCTGCTGTCTACGGAGATGGACGGGTACTGTAAGACGTAAATTGATGGACAGGTACTGTGAGACGTAAATTGATACGTGAGGAAGAGTTTGGGGTCTTGAAAAAAAAATATCTGGGAATATACCACATATGTACTAATTCATAAGGAAAATATTGACTATAAGCAATAAGTTATATATGTGCTGTCTTGTGCAAGAGCGGGTTGGGTAAGTATGGGTACCCCTCTGGTACTGTGTAGTAAGTGTGGGTAACCCTCTGGAACTGTGTGGTAAGTGTGGGTAACCCTCTGGAACTGTGTGGTAAGTGTGGGTACCCCTCTGGTACTGTGTGGTAAGTGTGGGTACCCATCTGGTACTGTGTGGTAAGTGTGGGTACCCCTCTAATACTGAGTGGTAAGTGTGGGTACCCCTCTAGTACTGAGTGGTAAGTGTGGGTACCCCTCTGGTATAGTGTGGTAAGTGTGGGTACCCCTCTGGTACTGAGTGGTAAGTGTGGATACCCCTCTGGTACTGAGTGGTAAGTGTGGGTACACCTCTGGTACTGTGTGGTAAGTGTGGGTACCCCTCTGGTACTGAGTGGTAAGTGTGGGTACCCCTCTGGTACTGAATGGTAAGTGTGGGTACCCCTCTGGTGCTGAGTGGTAAGTGTGGGTACCCCTCTGGTACTGAATGGTAAGTGTGGGTACCCCTCTGGTACTGAGTGGTAAGTGTGGGTACCCCTCTGGTACTGAGTGGTAGGTGTGGGTACCCCTCTGGTACTGTGTGGTAAGTGTGGGTACCCCTCTGGTACTGAGTGGTAGGTGTGGGTACCCCTCTGGTTCTGTGGTAAGTGTGAGTACCCCTCTGGTACTGTGGTAAGTGTGGGTACTCCTCTGGTACTGTGGTAAGTGTGGGTACCCCTCTGGTACTGTGTGGGTACCCCTCTGGTACTGTGGTAAGTGTGGGTACCCCTCTAGTACTGTGTGGTACGTGTGGGTACCCCTCTGGTACTGAGTGGTAAGTGTGGGTACCCCTCTGGTACTGAGTGGTAAGTGTGGGAACCCCTCTGGTACTGTGTGGTAAGTGTGGGTACCCCTCTGGTACTGAGTGGTAAGTGTGGGTACCCCTCTGGTACTGAGTGGTAAGTGTGGGTACCCCTCTGGTACTGAGTGGTAAGTGTGGGTACACCTCTGGTACTGAGTGGTAAGTGTGGTTACCCCTCTGGTACTGAGTGCTAAGTGTGGGTACCCCTCTGGTACTGTGTGGTAAGCGTGGGTACACCTCTGGTACTGAGTGGTAAGTGTGGGTACCGCTCTGGTACTGAGTGGTAAGTGTGGGTACCCCTCTGGTACTGAGTGGTAAGTGTGGGTACAAATCTGGTACTGAGTGGTAAGTGTGGGTACCCCTCTGGTACTGAGTGGTAAGTGTGGGTACCCCTCTGGTACTGAGTGGTAAGTGTGGGTACACCTCTGGTACTGAGTGGTAAATGTGGTTACCCCTCTGGTACTGAGTGGTAAGTGTGGGTACCCCTCTGGTACTGAGTGGTAAGTGTGGGTACCCCTCTGGTACTGAGTGGTAAGTGTGGGTACACCTCTGGTACACCTCTGGTACTGAGTGGTAAGTGTGGGTACACCTCTGCTACTGAGTGGTAAGTGTGGGTACACCTCTGGTACACCTCTGGTACTGAGTGGTAAGTGTGGTTACCCCTCTGGTACTGAGTGGTAAGTGTGGGTACACCTCTGGTACTGAGTGGTAAGTGTGGGTACCCCTCTGGTACTGAGTGGTAAGTGTGGGTACACCTCTGGTACACCTCTGGTACTGAGTGGTAAGTGTGGGTACCCCTCTGGTACTGAGTGGTAAGTGTGGGTACACCTCTGGTACACCTCTGGTACTGAGTGGTAAGTGTGGGTACACCTCTGGTACACCTCTGGTACTGAGTGGTAAGTGTGGGTACCCCTCTGGTACTGAGTGGTAAGTGTGGGTACACCTCTGGTACACCTCTGGTACTGAGTGGTAAGTGTGGGTACACCTCTGGTACACCTCTGGTACTGAGTGGTAAGTGTGGGTACACCTCTGGTACTGAGTGGTAAGTGTGGGTACCCCTCTGGTACTGAGTGGTAAGTGTGGGTACCCCTCTGGTACTGAGTGATAAGTGTGGGTACCCCTCTGGTACTGTGTGGTAAGTGTGGGTACACCTCTGGTACTGAGTGGTAAGTGTGGGTACACCTCTGGTACACCTCTGGTACTGAGTGGTAAGTGTGGGTACACCTCTGGTACTGAGTGGTAAGTGTGGGTACACCTCTGGTACTGAGTGGTAAGTGTGGGTACTCCTCTGGTACTGAGTGGTAAGTGTGGGTACACCTCTGGTACTGAGTGGTAAGTGTGGGTACACCTCTGGTACTGAGTGGTAAGTGTGGGTACCCCTCTGGTACTGAGTGGTAAGTGTGGGTACCCCTCTGGTACTGAGTGATAAGTGTGGGTACCCCTCTGGTACTGTGTGGTAAGTGTGGGTACACCTCTGGTACTGAGTGGTAAGTGTGGGTACACCTCTGGTACACCTCTGGTACTGAGTGGTAAGTGTGGGTACACCTCTGGTACTGAGTGGTAAGTGTGGGTACACCTCTGGTACTGAGTGGTAAGTGTGGGTACACTTCTGGTACTGAGTGGTAAGTGTGGGTACACCTCTGGTACTGAGTGATAAGTGTGGGTACCCCTCTGGTACTGAGTGGTAAGTGTGGGTACCCCTCTGGTACTGAGTGGTAAGTGTGGGTACACCTCTGGTACTGAGTGATAAGTGTGGGTACCCCTCTGGTACTGAGTGGTAAGTGTGGGTACCCCTCTGGTACTGAGTGGTAAGTGTGGGTACACCTCTGGTACTGAGTGGTAAGTGTGGGTACCCCTCTGGTACTGAGTGATAAGTGTGGGTACCCCTCTGGTACTGAGTGATAAGTGTGGGTACACCTCTGGTACTGAGTGATAAGTGTGGGTACCCCTCTGGTACTGAGTGATAAGTGTGGGTACCCCTCTGGTACTGAGTGGTAAGTGTGGGTACCCCTCTGGTACTGAGTGGTAAGTGTGGGTACACCTCTGGTACACCTCTGGTACTGAGTGGTAAGTGTGGGTACCCCTCTGGTACTGAGTGGTAAGTGTGGGTACCCCTCTGGTACACCTCTGGTACTGAGTGGTAAGTGTGGGTACACCTCTGGTACACCTCTGGTACTGAGTGGTAAGTGTGGGTACCCCTCTGGTACTGAGTGGTAAGTGTGGGTACACCTCTGGTACACCTCTGGTACTGAGTGGTAAGTGTGGGTACACCTCTGGTACACCTCTGGTACTGAGTGGTAAGTGTGGGTACACCTCTGGTACTGAGTGGTAAGTGTGGGTACACCTCTGGTACTGAGTGGTAAGTGTGGGTACCCCTCTGGTACTGAGTGGTAAGTGTGGGTACCCCTCTGGTACTGAGTGATAAGTGTGGGTACCCCTCTGGTACTGTGTGGTAAGTGTGGGTACACCTCTGGTACTGAGTGGTAAGTGTGGGTACACCTCTGGTACACCTCTGGTACTGAGTGGTAAGTGTGGGTACACCTCTGGTACTGAGTGGTAAGTGTGGGTACACCTCTGGTACTGAGTGGTAAGTGTGGGTACACCTCTGGTACTGAGTGGTAAGTGTGGGTACACCTCTGGTACTGAGTGGTAAGTGTGGGTACACCTCTGGTACTGAGTGGTAAGTGTGGGTACCCCTCTGGTACTGAGTGGTAAGTGTGGGTACCCCTCTGGTACTGAGTGATAAGTGTGGGTACCCCTCTGGTACTGTGTGGTAAGTGTGGGTACACCTCTGGTACTGAGTGGTAAGTGTGGGTACACCTCTGGTACACCTCTGGTACTGAGTGGTAAGTGTGGGTACACCTCTGGTACTGAGTGGTAAGTGTGGGTACACCTCTGGTACTGAGTGGTAAGTGTGGGTACACTTCTGGTACTGAGTGGTAAGTGTGGGTACACCTCTGGTACTGAGTGATAAGTGTGGGTACCCCTCTGGTACTGAGTGGTAAGTGTGGGTACCCCTCTGGTACTGAGTGGTAAGTGTGGGTACACCTCTGGTACTGAGTGATAAGTGTGGGTACCCCTCTGGTACTGAGTGATAAGTGTGGGTACCCCTCTGGTACTGAGTGGTAAGTGTGGGTACCCCTCTGGTACTGAGTGGTAAGTGTGGGTACCCCTCTGGTACTGAGTGATAAGTGTGGGTACCCCTCTGGTACTGAGTGATAAGTGTGGGTACCCCTCTGGTACTGTGTGGTAAGTGTGGGTACACCTCTGGTACTGAGTGGTAAGTGTGGGTACACCTCTGGTACACCTCTGGTACTGAGTGGTAAGTGTGGGTACACCTCTGGTACTGAGTGGTAAGTGTGGGTACACCTCTGGTACTGAGTGGTAAGTGTGGGTACACCTCTGGTACTGAGTGGTAAGTGTGGGTACACCTCTGGTACTGAGTGGTAAGTGTGGGTACACCTCTGGTACTGAGTGGTAAGTGTGGGTACCCCTCTGGTACTGAGTGGTAAGTGTGGGTACCCCTCTGGTACTGAGTGATAAGTGTGGGTACCCCTCTGGTACTGTGTGGTAAGTGTGGGTACACCTCTGGTACTGAGTGGTAAGTGTGGGTACACCTCTGGTACACCTCTGGTACTGAGTGGTAAGTGTGGGTACACCTCTGGTACTGAGTGGTAAGTGTGGGTACACCTCTGGTACTGAGTGGTAAGTGTGGGTACACTTCTGGTACTGAGTGGTAAGTGTGGGTACACCTCTGGTACTGAGTGATAAGTGTGGGTACCCCTCTGGTACTGAGTGGTAAGTGTGGGTACCCCTCTGGTACTGAGTGGTAAGTGTGGGTACACCTCTGGTACTGAGTGATAAGTGTGGGTACCCCTCTGGTACTGAGTGGTAAGTGTGGGTACCCCTCTGGTACTGAGTGGTAAGTGTGGGTACCCCTCTGGTACTGAGTGGTAAGTGTGGGTACCCCTCTGGTACTGAGTGATAAGTGTGGGTACCCCTCTGGTACTGAGTGATAAGTGTGGGTACACCTCTGGTACTGAGTGATAAGTGTGGGTACCCCTCTGGTACTGAGTGATAAGTGTGGGTACCCCTCTGGTACTGAGTGGTAAGTGTGGGTACCCCTCTGGTACTGAGTGGTAAGTGTGGGTACACCTCTGGTACACCTCTGGTACTGAGTGGTAAGTGTGGGTACCCCTCTGGTACTGAGTGGTAAGTGTGGGTACACCTCTGGTACACCTCTGGTACTGAGTGGTAAGTGTGGGTACACCTCTGGTACACCTCTGGTACTGAGTGGTAAGTGTGGGTACCCCTCTGGTACTGAGTGGTAAGTGTGGGTACACCTCTGGTACACCTCTGGTACTGAGTGGTAAGTGTGGGTACACCTCTGGTACACCTCTGGTACTGAGTGGTAAGTGTGGGTACACCTCTGGTACTGAGTGGTAAGTGTGGGTACACCTCTGGTACTGAGTGGTAAGTGTGGGTACCCCTCTGGTACTGAGTGGTAAGTGTGGGTACCCCTCTGGTACTGAGTGATAAGTGTGGGTACCCCTCTGGTACTGTGTGGTAAGTGTGGGTACACCTCTGGTACTGAGTGGTAAGTGTGGGTACACCTCTGGTACACCTCTGGTACTGAGTGGTAAGTGTGGGTACACCTCTGGTACTGAGTGGTAAGTGTGGGTACACCTCTGGTACTGAGTGGTAAGTGTGGGTACACCTCTGGTACTGAGTGGTAAGTGTGGGTACACCTCTGGTACTGAGTGGTAAGTGTGGGTACACCTCTGGTACTGAGTGGTAAGTGTGGGTACCCCTCTGGTACTGAGTGGTAAGTGTGGGTACCCCTCTGGTACTGAGTGATAAGTGTGGGTACCCCTCTGGTACTGTGTGGTAAGTGTGGGTACACCTCTGGTACTGAGTGGTAAGTGTGGGTACACCTCTGGTACACCTCTGGTACTGAGTGGTAAGTGTGGGTACACCTCTGGTACTGAGTGGTAAGTGTGGGTACACCTCTGGTACTGAGTGGTAAGTGTGGGTACACTTCTGGTACTGAGTGGTAAGTGTGGGTACACCTCTGGTACTGAGTGATAAGTGTGGGTACCCCTCTGGTACTGAGTGGTAAGTGTGGGTACCCCTCTGGTACTGAGTGGTAAGTGTGGGTACACCTCTGGTACTGAGTGATAAGTGTGGGTACCCCTCTGGTACTGAGTGGTAAGTGTGGGTACCCCTCTGGTCCTGAGTGGTAAGTGTGGGTACCCCTCTGGTACTGAGTGGTAAGTGTGGGTACCCCTCTGGTACTGAGTGATAAGTGTGGGTACCCCTCTGGTACTGAGTGATAAGTGTGGGTACACCTCTGGTACTGAGTGATAAGTGTGGGTACCCCTCTGGTACTGAGTGATAAGTGTGGGTACCCCTCTGGTACTGAGTGGTAAGTGTGGGTACCCCTCTGGTACTGAGTGGTAAGTGTGGGTACCCCTCTGGTACTGAGTGATAAGTGTGGATACCCCTCTGGTACTGTGAGGTAAGTGTGGGTACACCTCTGGTACTGAGTGGTAAGTGTGGGTACACCTCTGGTACACCTCTGGTACTGAGTGGTAAGTGTGGGTACACCTCTGCTACTGAGTGGTAAGTGTGGGTACACCTCTGGTACTGAGTGGTAAGTGTGGGTACACCTCTGGTACTGAGTGGTAAGTGTGGGTACACCTCTGGTACTGAGTGGTAAGTGTGGGTACACCTCTGGTACTGAGTGGTAAGTGTGGGTACACCTCTGGTACTGAGTGATAAGTGTGGGTACCCCTCTGGTACTGAGTGGTAAGTGTGGGTACCCCTCTGGTACTGAGTGGTAAGTGTGGGTACCCCTCTGGTACTGAGTGGTAGGTGTGGGTACCCCTCTGGTACTGAGTGGTAAGTGTGGGTACCCCTCTGGTACTGAGTGGTAAGTGTGGGTACACCTCTGGTACTGAGTGATAAGTGTGGGTACACCTCTGGTACTGAGTGGTAGGTGTGGGTACACCTCTGGTACTGAGTGATAAGTGTGGGTACACCTCTGGTACTGAGTGGTAGGTGTGGGTACCCCTCTGGTACTGAGTGGTAAGTGTGGGTACCCCTCTGGTACTGAGTGGTAGGTGTGGGTACACCTCTGGTACTGAGTGATAAGTGTGGGTACACCTCTGGTACTGAGTGGTAGGTGTGGGTACCCCTCTGGTACTGAGTGGTAAGTGTGGGTACCCCTCTGGTACTGAGTGGTAGGTGTGGGTACACCTCTGGTACTGAGTGATAAGTGTGGGTACACCTCTGGTACTGAGTGGTAGGTGTGGGTACCCCTCTGGTACTGAGTGGTAAGTGTGGGTACCCCTCTGGTACTGAGTGGTAGGTGTGGGTACACCTCTGGTACTGAGTGATAAGTGTGGGTACACCTCTGGTACTGAGTGGTAGGTGTGGGTACACCTCTGGTACACCTCTGGTACTGAGTGGTAAGTGTGGGTACCCCTCTGGTACTGAGTGGTAGGTGTGGGTACACCTCTGGTACTGAGTGGTAGGTGTGGGTACACCTCTGGTACACCTCTGGTACTGAGTGGTAAGTGTGGGTACCCCTCTGGTACTGAGTGGTAGGTGTGGGTACACCTCTGGTACACCTCTGGTACTGAGTGGTAAGTGTGGGTACCCCTCTGGTACTGAGTGGTAAGTGTGGGTACCCCTCTGGTACTGAGTGGTAGGTGTGGGTACACCTCTGGTACTGAGTGGTAAGTGTGGGTACACCTCTGGTACTGAGTGGTAAGTGTGGGTACCCCTCTGGTACTGAGTGGTAGGTGTGGGTACACCTCTGGTACACCTCTGGTACTGAGTGGTAAGTGTGGGTACCCCTCTGGTACTGAGTGGTAAGTGTGGGTACCCCTCTGGTACTGAGTGGTAGGTGTGGGTACACCTCTGGTACTGAGTGGTAAGTGTGGGTACCCCTCTGGTACTGAGTGGTAGGTGTGGGTACCCCTCTGGTACTGAGTGGTAGGTGTGGGTACACCTCTGGTACACCTCTGGTACTGAGTGGTAAGTGTGGGTACCCCTCTGGTACTGAGTGGTAAGTGTGGGTACCCCTCTGGTACTGAGTGGTAGGTGTGGGTACACCTCTGGTACACCTCTGGTACTGAGTGGTAAGTGTGGGTACCCCTCTGGTACTGAGTGGTAGGTGTGGGTACACCTCTGGTACACCTCTGGTACTGAGTGGTAAGTGTGGGTACCCCTCTGGTACTGAGTGGTAAGTGTGGGTACCCCTCTGGTACTGAGTGGTAGGTGTGGGTACACCTCTGGTACTGAGTGGTAAGTGTGGGTACCCCTCTGGTACTGAGTGGTAGGTGTGGGTACCCCTCTGGTACTGAGTGGTAGGTGTGGGTACACCTCTGGTACACCTCTGGTACTGAGTGGTAAGTGTGGGTACCCCTCTGGTACTGAGTGGTAAGTGTGGGTACCCCTCTGGTACTGAGTGGTAGGTGTGGGTACACCTCTGGTACTGAGTGGTAAGTGTGGGTACCCCTCTGGTACTGAGTGGTAGGTGTGGGTACCCCTCTGGTACTGAGTGGTAGGTGTGGGTACACCTCTGGTACACCTCTGGTACTGAGTGGTAAGTGTGGGTACCCCTCTGGTACTGAGTGGTAAGTGTGGGTACCCCTCTGGTACTGAGTGGTAAGTGTGGGTACCCCTCTGGTACTGAGTGGTAGGTGTGGGTACCCCTCTGGTACTGAGTGGTAAGTGTGGGTACAGGTTATTATTACATTACGGTATTATTGTTGGGTTTTAGTTCAAGTTATAACAGCAGGTTGATATTTTGGCTGTTTATTGATATTGATGGTGACTGACATTGGTGAGGCGGGTTATTATAACAGGTCACTTGAGAAGTTTTACAACTGATTGTTAAGTCTGATCAACACAGGCTGGTTGTTGAGGCTGGTTACACCAGAATATTAGGGAGAGGTTATTTCTGGAAGTTGTTACGTGAGGCTTGTTAAGGCAGGTTACTGGTGCACGGAGTAATGAGGAAGTTGTTATACAGGGTGTTACAACAGGCTTCTGAGTTTTATTGTTCCTGCAAGATATTACGTGCAGAAGTAACTTTGATGTTATTTCTGTACGTTGTTGCGTCAGGTTATTATGATGTGTTATTACTAGAGCTTATTAGGGCGAGGTATTATGTCAAACTTTAACAGAAGTTTATTACTTCTGGTTATTAGTGCAGGTATTTGCTGGTATTATTTACAATTACCTGTATATAAATTACCTGGTAGAGGACTTTATTAATAAGGAAGAGCCATGGACAGTGTGGGGTCACCCGCTGGGGTCACGACGGTCCTCAGGTCAGTGTGGGGGGTCACCCGCTGGGGTCACGATGGTCCTCAGGTCAGTGTGGGGGTCACCCGATGGGGTCACGGCGGTCCTCAGGTCAGTGTGTGGGGTCACGATGGTCCTCAGGTCAGTGTGTGGGGTCACCCGCTGGGGTCACGGTGGTCCTCAGGTCAGTGTGTGAGGTCACGATGGTCCTCAGGTCAGGGTGTGGGGTCACCCGCTGGGGTCACGGCGGTCCTCAGGTCAGAGTGTGGAGTCACCCGCTGGGGTCAGGATTGTCCTCAGGTCAGTGTGTGGGGTCACCCGCTGGGGTCACGGCGGTCCTCAGGTCAGTGTGTGTGGGGTCACCCGCTGGGGTCACGGCGGTCCTCAGGTCAGAGTGTGTGGGGTCACCAGCTGGGGTCACGGCGGTCCTCAGGTCAGTGTGTGTGGGGTCACTCGCTGGGGTCACGGCGGTCCTCAGGTCAGTGTGTGGGGTCACCCGCTGGGGTCACGGCGGTCCGCAAGTCAGTGTGAGGGGTCACCAGCTAGGGTCATGGCGGTCCTCAGGTCAATGTGTGGGGTCACCAGCTGAGGTCTCGGCGGTCCTCAGGTCAGTGTGTGGGGTCACGGCGGTCCTCAGGTCAGTGTGTGGGGTCACGGCGGTCCTCAGGTCAGTGTGTGGGGTCACGGCGGTCCTCAGGACAGTGTGTGGGGTCACCCGCTGGGGTCACGACGGTCTTCAAGTCAGTGTGTGGGGTCACCTGCCGGGGTCACGATGGTCCTCAGGTCAATGTGTGGGGTCACCCGCTGGGGTTTCACGACGGTTCTCAGGTCAGTGTGTGTGGGGTCACCCACCCGCTGGGGTCACGACGGTCTTCAGGTCAGTTTGTGTGGGTTGACCTACCCGCTTGGGTCACGACGGTTCTCAGGTCAGTGTGTGTGGGGTCACCCGCTGGGGTCACGACGGTCCTCAGGTCAGTGCGTGTGGGGTCACCCGCTGGGGTTTCACGACGGTCCTCATGTCAGTGTGTGTGGGGTCATCCACCCGCTGGGGTTACGACTTTCTTCAGGTCAGTGTGTGTGGGGTCACCCACCCACTGGGGTCACGACGGTCCTCAGGTCAGTGTGTGGGGTGACCCACTCGCTGGGGTCACGACGGTCCTCAGGTCAGAGTGTGTGGGGTCACCCACCCACTGGGGTCACGACGGTCCTTATGTCAGTGTGTGTGGGGTCACCAACTCGCTGGGGTCACTACGGTCCTCTGGTCAGTGTGTGTGGGTTGACCCACCTGCTGGGGTCACGATGGTCCCCAGGTCAGTGTGTGGGGTCACCCACATGCTGGGGTCACGACGGTTCTCAGATCAGTGTGTGTGGGGTCACCCACCGGCTGGGGTCACGACGGTCCTCAGATCAGTGTGTGTGGGGTCACCCGCTGGGGTCACGACGGTCCTCAGGTCAGTGTGTGTGGGGTCACCAACTGGGGTCACGACGGTTCTCACGTCGGTGTGTTTGGGGTCACCCACCCGCTGGGGTCACGACGGTCCTCAGGTCAGTGTTTCTGGGGTCACCCGCTGGGGTCACGACGGTCCTCTGGTCAGTGAGTGTGGGGTCACCCGCTGGGGTCACGACGGTCCTCAGGTCAGTGTGTGTGGGGTTACCCGCTGGGGTCACGACGGTCCTCAGGTCAGTGTGTGTGGGGTCACCCACCCGCTGGGGTCACGACGGTCCTCAGATCAGTGTGTGTGGGGTTACCCGCTGGGGTCACGACGGTCCTCAGGTCAGTGTGTGTGGGGGTCACCCATACGCTGGGGTCACGACGGTCCTCTGGTCCGTGTGTGTGGGGTCACCCGCTGGGGTCACGACGGTCCTCAGGTTAGTGTGTGTGGGTTCACCCGCTGGGGTCTCGACGGTCCTCAGGTCAGTGTGTGTGGGGTCACCCGCTGGGGTCACGACGGTCCTCAGGTCAGTGTGTGTGGGGTCACCCACCCGCTGGGGTCACGACGGTCCTCAGATCAGTGTGTGTGGGGTCACCCGCTGGGGTCACGACGGTCCTCAGGTCAGTATGTGGTCACCCGCTGGGGTCATGACGGTCCTCAGGTCAGTGTATGTGGGGTCACCCGCTGGGGTCACGACGGTCCTCAGGTCAGTATGGGGTCACCCGCTGGGGTCATGACGGTCCTCAGGTCAGTGTGTGTGGGGTCACCCGCCCGCTGAGGTCACGACGGTCCTCAGGTCAGTGTGTGTGGGGTCACCCACCCGCTGGGGTCACGACGGTCCTCAGGTCAGTGTGTGGGGTCACCCACCCACTGGGGTCACGACGGTCCCCAGGTCAGTGTGTGGGGTCACCCACATGCTGGGGTCACGACGGTTCTCAGATCAGTGTGTGTGGGGTCACCCACCGGCTGGGGTCACGACGGTCCTCAGATCAGTGTGTGTGGGGTCACCCGCTGGGGTCACGACGGTCCTCAGGTCAGTGTGTGTTGGGTCACCAACTGGGGTCACGACGGTTCTCAGATCGGTGTGTTTGGGGTCACCCACCCGCTGGGGTCACGACGGTCCTCAGGTCAGTGTTTCTGGGGTCACCCGCTGGGGTCACGACGGTCCTCTGGTCAGTGAGTGTGGGGTCACCCGCTGGGGTCACGACGGTCCTCAGGTCAGTGTGTGTGGGGTTACCCGCTGGGGTCACGACGGTCCTCAGGTCAGTGTGTGTGGGGTCACCCACCCGCTGGGGTCACGACGGTCCTCAGATCAGTGTGTGTGGGGTTACCCGCTGGGGTCACGACGGTCCTCAGGTCAGTGTGTGTGGGGGTCACCCACACGCTGGGGTCACGACGGTCCTCTGGTCCGTGTGTGTGGGGTCACCCGCTGGGGTCACGACGGTCCTCAGGTTAGTGTGTGTGGGTTCACCCGCTGGGGTCTCGACGGTCCTCAGGTCAGTGTGTGTGGGGTCACCCGCTGGGGTCACGACGGTCCTCAGGTCAGTGTGTGTGGGGTCACCCACCCGCTGGGGTCACGACGGTCCTCATGTCTGTGTGTGTGGGGTCACCCGCTGGGGTCACGACCGTCCTCAGGTCAGTATGGGGTCACCCGCTGGGGTCACGACGGTCCTCAGGTCAGTGTGTGTTGGGTCACCAACTTGGGTCACGACGGTTCTCAGATCGGTGTGTTTGGGGTCACCCACCCGCTGGGGTCACGACGGTCCTCAGGTCAGTGTTTCTGGGGTCACCCGCTGGGGTCACGACGGTCCTCTGGTCAGTGAGTGTGGGGTCACCCGCTGGGGTCACGACGGTCCTCAGGTCAGTGTGTGTGGGGTTACCCGCTGGGGTCACGACGGTCCTCAGGTCAGTGTGTGTGGGGTCACCCACCCGCTGGGGTCACGACGGTCCTCAGATCAGTGTGTGTGGGGTTACCCGCTGGGGTCACGACGGTCCTCAGGTCAGTGTGTGTGGGGGTCACCCACACGCTGGGGTCACGACGGTCCTCTGGTCCGTGTGTGTGGGGTCACCCGCTGGGGTCACGACGGTCCTCAGGTTAGTGTGTGTGGGTTCACCCGCTGGGGTCTCGACGGTCCTCAGGTCAGTGTGTGTGGGGTCACCCGCTGGGGTCACGACGGTCCTCAGGTCAGTGTGTGTGGGGTCACCCACCCGCTGGGGTCACGACGGTCCTCATGTCTGTGTGTGTGGGGTCACCCGCTGGGGTCACGACCGTCCTCAGGTCAGTATGGGGTCACCCGCTGGGGTCCTGACGGTCCTCAGGTCAGTGTGTGTGGGGTCACCCACCCGCTGGGGTCACGACGGTCCTCAGGTCAGTGTGTGTGGGGTCACCCACCCGCTGAGGTCACGACGGTCCTCAGGTCAGTGTGTGTGGGGTCACCCACCCGCTGGGGTCACGACGGTCCTCAGATCAGTGTGTGTGGGGTCACCCGCTGGGGTCACGACGGTCCTCAGGTCAGTATGTGGTCACCCGCTGGGGTCATGACGGTCCTCAGGTCAGTGTATGTGGGGTCACCCGCTGGGGTCACGACGGTCCTCAGGTCAGTATGGGGTCACCCGCTGGGGTCATGACGGTCCTCAGGTCAGTGTGTGTGGGGTCACCCGCCCGCTGAGGTCACGACGGTCCTCAGGTCAGTGTGTGTGGGGTCACCCACCCGCTGGGGTCACGACGGTCCTCAGGTCAGTGTGTGGGGTCACCCACCCACTGGGGTCACGACGGTCCTCAGGTCAATGCGTGTGGGGTCACCCACCCGCTGGGGTCACGACGGTCCTCAGGTCAGTGTGTGTGGGGTCACCCGCTGGGCCGGGGTTACGACGGTCCTCAGGTCAGTGTGTGTGGGGTCACCCACCCGCTGGGGTCACGACGGTCTTCAGGCCAGTTTGTGTGGGGTCACCCGCTGGGGTCCCGGCGGTCCTCAGGTCAGTGTGTGTGGGGTCACCCGCTGGGGTCACGACGGTCCTCAGGTCAGTGTGTGTGGGGTCACCCACCCGCTGGGGTCACGACGGTCCTCAGGCCAGTTTGTGTAGGGTCACCCGCTGGGGTCACGACGGTCCTCAGGTCAGTGTGTGTGGGGTCACCCGCTGGGGTTACGATGGTCCTCAGGTCAGTGTGTGTGGGGTCACCCACCCGCTGGGGTCACGACGGTCATCAGGCCAGTTTGTGTAGGGTCACCCGCTGGGGTCACGACGGTCCTCAGGTCAGTGTGTGGGGTCACCCACCCGCTGGGGTCACGACGGTCCTCAGGTCAGTGTGTGTGGGGTCACCCGCTGGGGTCACGACGGTCCTCAGGCCAGTTTGTGTAGGGTCACCCGCTGGGGTCACGACGGTCCTCAGGTCAGTGTGTGTGGGGTCACCCACCCGCTGGGGTCACGACGGTCCTCAGGCCAGTTTGTGTAGGGTCACCCGCTGGGGTCACGACGGTCCTCAGGTCAGTGTGTGCGGTCACCTACCCGCTGGGGTCACGACGGTCCTCAGGTCAGTGTGTGTGGGGTCACCCGCTGGGGTCACGACGGTCCTCAGGTCAGTGTGTGTGGGGTCACCCACCTGCTGGGGTCACGACGGTCCTCAGGCCAGTTTGTGTAGGGTCACCCGCTGGGGCCACGACGGTCCTCAGGTCAGTGTGTGGGGTCACCCACCCGCTGGGGTCACGACGTTCCTCAGGCCAGTTTGTGTAGGGTCACCCGCTGGGGTCACGACGGTCCTCAGGTCAGTGTGTGGGGTCACCCACCCGCTGGGGTCACGATGGTCCTCAGGTCAGTGTGTGTGGGGTCACCCGCTGTTGTTACGACGGTCCTCAGGTCAGTGTGTGTGGGGTCACCCGCTGGGGTCACGACGGTCCTCAGGCCAGTTTGTGTAGGATCACCCGCTGGGGTCACGACGGTCCTCAGGTCAGTGTGTGTGGGGTCACCCACCCGCTGGGGTTACGACGGTCCTCAGGTCAGTGTGTGTGGGGTCACCCACCCGCTGGGGTCACGACGGTCCTCAGGCCAGTTTGTGTAGGGTCACCCGCTGGGGTCACGTCGGTCCTCAGGTCAGTGTGTGTGGGGTCACCCACCCGCTGGGGTTACGACGGTCCTCAGGTCAGTGTGTGTGGGGTCACCCGCTGGGGTCACGACGGTCCTCAGGTCAGTGTGTGTGGGGTCACTCACCCGCTGGGGTCACGACGGTCCTCAGGCCAGTTTGTGTAGGGTCACCCGCTGGGGTCACGACGGTCCTCAGGTCAGTGTGTATGGGGTCACCCACCCGCTGGGGTTACGACGGTCCTCAGGTCAGTGTGTGTGGGGTCACCCGCTGGGGTCACGACGGTCCACAGGTCAGTGTACTCACCTAGTTGTGTTTGCGGGGGTTGAGCTCTGGCTCTTTGGTCCCGCCTCTCAACCGTCAATCAACAGGTGTACAGATTCCTGAGCCTATTGGGCTCTATCATATCTACACTTGAAACTGTGTATGGAGTCAGCCTCCACCACATCACTTCCTAATGCATTTATTTGTCAACCACTCTGACACCAAAAAAGTACCTTCTAATATCTCTGTGGCTCATTTGGGCACTCAGTTTCCACCTGTGTCCCCTTGTGCATGTTCCCCTTGTGTTAAATAGACTGTCTTTATCTACCCTATCAATTCCCTTCAGAATCTTGAATGTGGTGATCATGTCCCCCCTAACTCTTCTGTCTTCCAGCGAAGTGAGGTTTAATTCCCGTAGTCTCTCCTCGTAGCTCATACCTCTCAGCTTGGGTACTAGTCTGGTGGCAAACCTTTGAACCTTTTCCAGTTTAGTTTTATCGTTGACTAGATATGGACTCCATGCTGGGGCTGCATACTCCAGGACTGGCCTGACATATGTGGTATACAAAGTTCTGAATGATTCTTTACACAAGTTTCTGAATGCCGTTCATATGTTGGCCAGCCTGGCATATACCGCTGATGTTATCCGCTTGATATGTGCTGCAGGAGACAGGTCTGGCGTGATATCAACCCCCAAGTCTTTTTCCTTCTCTGACTCCTGAAGAATTTCCTCTCTCAGATGATACCTTGTATCTGGCCTCCTGCTCCCTACACCTATCATCATTACATTACATTTGGTTGGGTTAAACTCTAACAACCATTTGTTCGACCATTCCTTCAGCTTGTCTAGGTCTTCTTGAAGCCTCAAACAGTCCTCTTCTGTTTTAATCCTTCTCATAATTTTAGTATCGTCCGCAAACATTGAGAGAAATTAATCGATACCCTCTGGGAGATCATTTACATATATCAGAAACAAGATAGGACCGAGTACAGAGCCCTGTGGGACTCCACTGGTGACTTCACGCCAATCGGAGGTCTCACCCCTCACCGTAGCTCTCTGCTTCCTATTGCTTAGATACTCCCTTATCCACTGGAGCACCTTACCAGCTACACCTGCCTGTCTCTCCAGCTTTTGTACCAGCCTCTTATGCGGTACTGTGTCAAAGGCTTTCCGACAATCCAGGAAAATGCAGTCCGCCCAGCCCTCTCTTTCTTGCTTAATCTGTGGCACCTGATCGTAGAATTCTATCAAGCCTGTAAGGCAAGATTTACCCTCCCTGAACCCATGTTGGCGATTTGTCACGAAGTCCCTTCTCTCCAGATGTGTTACCAGGTTTTTTCTCACGATCTTCTCCATCACCTTGCATGGTATAAAAGTCAAGGTCACTGGCCTGTAGTTCAATGCCTCTTGCCTGTCGCCCTTTTTGTATATTGGGATCACATTCGCCGTCTTCCATATTTCTGGTAGGTCTCCCGTCTCCAGTGACTTACTATACACTATGGAGAGTGGCAAGCAAAGTGCCTCTGCACACTCTTTCAGTATCCATGGTGAGATCCCATCTGGACCAACAGCCTTTGTAACATCCAGATCCAGCAGGTGTCTCTTGACCTCCTCTCTCGTAATTTCGAACCCTTCCAAGGCCGCCTGGTTTACCTCCCTTTCTCCTAGAACAGTGACCTCACCTTGTTCTATTGTGAAGACCTCCTGGAACCTCTTGTTGAGTTCTTCACACACCTCTCTGTCATTCTCTGTATACCTGTCCTCGCCTGTTCGAAGTTTCAATACCTGTTCTTTCACTGTTGTTTTCCTTCTGATGTGACTGTGGAGTAGCTTTGGTTCGGTCTTGGCTTTGTTTGCTATATCATTTTCAAAACTTTTCTCTGCTTCTCTTCTCACCCTGACGTACTCATTCCTGGTTCTCTGGTATCTCTCTGCTTTCTGGTGTTCTGTTATTCCGGAAGTTCCTCCACGCCCTTTTGTTCAGTTTCTTCGCTTCCATACATGCCCTATTATACCATGGATTCTTCTGTTGTTTCTCGGATTTTTCCCTTTGGGCCGGGATGAACCTGTTTACTGCCTCCTGACACTTTTGGGTAACATAGTCCATCATACCCTGTACGGACTTATCTCTGAGGTCTGTGTCCCAAGGTATTTCACTTAGGAAACTTCTCATCTGTTCATAATTTCCCTTTCGGTATGCCAGCCTTTTGATTCCTAGTTCTTTTTTGGGGGAGATAAGTCCTAGCTCTACGAGGTACTCACAGTTCAATACACTGTGGTCACTCATTCCCAAGGGCGCTTCCATCTTAACTTCTCTTATATCCCACTCATTTAGGGTAAATATCAAATCAAGCATTGCTGGTTCATCTTCTCCTCTCATTCTTGTTGGTTCTGTGATGTGCTGGCTTAGAAAGTTTCTTGTCGCCACGTCCAGCAGCTTAGATCTCCATGTTTCTGGTCCTCCATGTGGGTCTCTGTTCTTCCACTCTATCTTCCCTTGGTTGAGGTCTCCCATAATTAGTAGTCCAGATCCATTCCTGCTAGCAACAGAAGCTGCTCTGTCTATTATGTTAATGGTGGCCATGTTGTTTCTATCATATTCCTGTCTGGGCCTTCTGTCATTTGGTGGTGGATTATATATGACTACGACTATAATTTTTTTCCCTCCATTTGTTACGGTACCTGCTATGTAGTCACTGAAACCTTCACAGCCCTGAATATCCATCTCCTCAAAATCCCAGCCTTTTCTTACCAGCAGAGCTACACCATCCCCACCACTTCCTTCCCTCTCTTTCCTCATAACATAATAGTCCTGTGGGAACACTGCGTGTGTGGGGTCACCCACCCGCTGGGTTCACGACGGTCCTTAGGTCAGTGTGGGGTCACCCGCTGGGGTCACGATGGTCCTCAGGTCAGTGTGTGGGGTCACCCACCCGCTGGGTTCACGACGGTCCTTAGGTCAGTGTGGGGTCACCCGCTGGGGTCACGATGGTCCTCAGGTCAGTGTGTGGGGTCACCCGCCGGGGTCACGACGGTCCTCAGGTCAGTGTGTGGGGTCACCCGCTGGGTTCACGACGGTCCTTAGGTCAGTGTGGGGTCACCCGCTGGGGTCACGATGGTCCTCAGGTCAGTGTGTGGGGTCACCCGCCGGGGTCACGACGGTCCTCAGGTCAGTGTGTGGGGTCACGGCGGTCCTTAGGTCAGTGTGAGGGGTCACCAGCTGGGGTCATTGCGGTCCTCAGGTCAATGTGTGGGGTCACCAGCTGGGGTCACGACGGTCCTCAGGTCAGTGTGGGATCACCCGCTAGGGTCACGACGATCCTCAGGTCAGTGTGTGTCGGGTCACCCACCCGCTTGGGTCACGACGGTCCTCAGGTCAGTGTGTGGGGTCACCCGCTGGGGTCACGATGGTCCTCAGGTCAGTGTGTGTTGGTTCACCCGATGGGGTCACGACGGTCCTTAGATCAGTGTGTGTGTGGGTCACCCACCCGCTGGGGTCACAACGGTCTTCAGGTCAGTGTGTTGGGTCACACACCCGCTGGGGTCAGGATGGTCTTCAGGTCAGTGTGTGTGGGGTCACCCGCTGGGGTCACGACGGTCCTTAGATCAGTGTGTGTGGGGTCACCCGCTGGGGTCACAACGGTCCTCAGGTGAGTGTATGTGGGGTCAACCACCCGCTGGGGTTACGACTTTCCTCAGGTGAGTGTGTGTGGGGTCACCCACCCACTGGGGTCACGACGGTCCTCAGGTCAGTGTGTGGGGTGACCCACCTGCTGGGGTCACGACGGTCCCCAGGTCAGTGTGTGGGGTCACAAACTCGCTAGGGTCACGATGGTCCTCAGGTCAGTGTGTGTGGGGTCACCCACCCGCTGAGGTCACGACGGTCCTCAGATCAGTGTGTGTGGGGTCACCCACCCGCTGGGATCATGACGGTCCTCAGGTGAGTGTGTGTGGGGTCACCCGCTGGGGTCACAACGGTCCTCAGGTCAGTGTGTGTGGGGTCACCCGCTGGGGTCACGACGGTCCTCAGGTCAGTGTGTGTGGGGTCACCCGCTTGGGTCACGACAGTCCTCAGGTCCGTGTTCGTGGGGTCACCTACCCACTGGGGTGACGACGGTTTTCAGGTCAGTGTGTGCGGGGTCACCCACCCACTGGGGTCACGACGGTCCTCAGATCAGTGTGTGTGGGGTCACCCGCTGGGGTCACGACGGTCCTCAGGTCAGTGTGTGTGGGGTCACCTGCTGGGGTCACGACGGTCTTCAGGTCAGTGTGTGTGGGGGTCACCCACCCGCTGGGGTCACGACGGTCCTCAGGTCAGTGTGTGGGGTGACCCACTCGCTGGGGTCACGACGGTCCTCAGGTCAGTGTGTGTGGGGTCACCCGCTGGGGTCACGACGGTCCTCAGATCAGTGTGTGTGGGGTCACTCACCTGCTGCGGTCACAACGGTCTTCAGGTCAGTGTGTTGGGTCACCCACCCGCTGGGGTCACGACGGTCCTCAGGTCAGTGTGTGTGGGGTCACCCACCCGCTGGGGTCACGACGGTCCTCAGGTCAGTGTGTGGGGTCACCCGCTGGGGTCACGATGGTCCTCAGGTCTGTGTGTGTTGGTTCACCAGATGGGGTCACGACGGTCCTCAGATCAGTGTGTGTGGGTCACCCACCTGCTGGGGTCACAACGGTCTTCAGGTCAGTGTGTTGGGTCACCCACCCGCTGGGGTCACAACGGTCTTCAGGTCAGTGTGTTGGGTCACCCACCCGCTGGGGTCACGACGGTCCTCAGGTCAGTGTGTGTGGGGTCACCAACCCGCTGGGGTCACGACGGTCCTCAGGTCCGTGTTCGTGGGGTCACCTACCCACTGGGGTCACGACGGTCCTCAGTTCAGTGTGTGTGGGTGTTATGATCTCAGCCTGCAGGAGAAATGAGTCTCCCTCCTTGAGAGTTATTCAGCAAGCCTGACCTAACTAGAAGGTCTAGCAAATATTGAGGTGATAACCCATATGTAAAATAGTTGCTTGGATATGATGAACAATTTAAGATTATAGGCAGTGAAGAAGAAAACAGATAAATGACTGGCTAGGAGATGTGGACATTTTGCTGGAGGCGTGAGGCTCGTTTCTGGAGGGCTTTGACCTCACTTGAGGCCAGACATCGCAGGGGGAAAGCCGCGCTCCGTTGAGCTCCCTTCAGAAGGGAACCCCTAGTGATATATCTCCAAGAGAAGAGAAGTGTGTAGACGTGCTAGCTGTGGAACTGAGCTGGGAACGTTGTGGTCTCAAGTCCTGGTCGAAGAGGAGAGTATTAAATCGCCCAGAGGCATTATTGTGGGCCGTGGCAGCGCCCTGACCAAGCTTCGTCAGAGGGAGGAGCGCCCTCGACCAGATAATCTGTGGTAAGCACCATATACGCCAGTTCATAGTGATTGCTTGTAGTTGGTCGTGTGCCCAGCGACAGTAGCAATGCTTATTGATAAGTTAGACATGTTTTAATAAGGCAGAAGGCTTGAAATATGAGAGTGGAGAGGGAAGAACACGGTGCGACATCTGTCCCCTCTGAGCGCTGGAAGGCAACTGAGGGAGCCCGGCTCCTGACGGCTCCTGACCCTCCCAGCGTGACTCACACCCGCCAGGTGAGGTGGAGTATGGACCCGCCCAAAACGGGGGAGTCCACTCTCACTGTATGTAGAGGACAGATAGAGGTTTGAGGCAAACATATTGTGTGAATATTTTTGTTTTGTGTGTTAAAGGGGAAACAATTTTATTGGAGTGTCGATGGGTTGCAGGTTTGTCTTTGGGGAAGAAGTTGCTGAGAACTTCGAAGCCAGCACAGATGAAGTAATTGAAGAGACTCCAAGGTAGTGGAGGCGAGGGCCTCGAGCTGTGAGAAGAAGCAGTGAAGAGGAGTGTCACGTGCTTCTGTAGAGGTGGTGAAGCACCATAGTTGCTCGAGGAAACTTCATGGTGTAGCAGCCAAGAAAGTTGTGGAGGACCCTAGCAGAAGGGTGAAGCACCGTAGTTGCTCAAGGAAACTTCATGATAGCAGCCTAGAGGAGCTGCAGAGGATCCTGGTAGTGAAGCCCGGAAGAACCTGAAGATATCAGGGTAGTGAACTTCCAGAGGTGGAAGGGAAGTTCTGGTGGATTACTTGTAGGGAGTTGATTGTGTTTGGTTGTCATTAGCGTGCTAGACGCAGTGAGAGGTGAGTGATTGTTGGCATTCTTATGTCAAGGAGTGTTTTATACTGAAGTTTAGAGTTACAGTCGTAGGATGGATTACCTACAGATGTATGCGTTCTAGGACTGATAGGGTGATCGATTGATCATTGCGGTGTAGCAAGGAACATTTATGCTGATATATGTTATTGCATTCACATGCTGATTTTCATTGTACACATTTATAGATATATATATATATATAAACAATCTTTGGACAACACCCACCAGTGGGACTCGAACCCAGAAAGCACAACTACCTTCCAGTAGCTGGCATAACTAGTATGCTTTAACCCACTACGCCATCAGACCTTACAAAAGAAGTAGATAGTTCGAGATATATATATATCTCAAACATCTCTACCTCCCGAAGGCACCAGATGAGTGAGGGGTCAGTCTGCAATTTTCGTCAAGCCACTGTCAATGTGAGAGAACTCGTGTCCAGCTTATAAGCCTATACTTGCATAAACCACAAGTGAAGATAAACAATCTTTGGACAACACCCACCAGTGGGACTCGAACCCAGAAAGCACAACTACCTTCCAGTAGCTGGCATAACTAGTATGCTTTAACCCACTACGCCATCAGACCTTACAAAAGAAGTAGATAGTTCGAGATATATATATATCTCAAACATCTCTACCTCCCGAAGGCACCAGATGAGTGAGGGGTCAGTCTGCAATTTTCGTCAAGCCACTGTCAATGTGAGAGAACTCGTGTCCAGCTTATAAGCCTATACTTGCATAAACCACAAGTGAAGATAAACAATCTTTGGACAACACCCACCAGTGGGACTCGAACCCAGAAAGCACAACTACCTTCCAGTAGCTGGCATAACTAGTATGCTTTAACCCACTACGCCATCAGACCTTACAAAAGAAGTAGATAGTTCGAGATATATATATATCTCAAACATCTCTACCTCCCGAAGGCACCAGATGAGTGAGGGGTCAGTCTGCAATTTTCGTCAAGCCACTGTCAATGTGAGAGAACTCGTGTCCAGCTTATAAGCCTATACTTGCATAAACCACAAGTGAAGATAAACAATCTTTGGACAACACCCACCAGTGGGACTCGAACCCAGAAAGCACAACTACCTTCCAGTAGCTGGCATAACTAGTATGCTTTAACCCACTACGCCATCAGACCTTACAAAAGAAGTAGATAGTTCGAGATATATATTTATCTCAAACATCTCTACCTCCCGAAGGCACCAGATGAGTGAGGGGTCAGTCTGCAATTTTCGTCAAGCCACTGTCAATGTGAGAGAACTCGTGTCCAGCTTATAAGCCTATACTTGCATAAACCACAAGTGAAGATAAACAATCTTTGGACAACACCCACCAGTGGGACTCGAACCCAGAAAGCACAACTACCTTCCAGTAGCTGGCATAACTAGTATGCTTTAACCCACTACGCCATCAGACCTTACAAAAGAAGTAGATAGTTCGAGATATATATATATCTCAAACATCTCTACCTCCCGAAGGCACCAGATGAGTGAGGGGTCAGTCTGCAATTTTCGTCAAGCCACTGTCAATGTGAGAGAACTCGTGTCCAGCTTATAAGCCTATACTTGCATAAACCATAAAGCTTATAGGCTTATACGCTGGACACGAGTTCTCTCACATTGACAGTGGCTTGACGAAAATTGCAGACTGACCCCTCACTCATCTGGTGCCTTCGGGAGGTAGAGATGTTTGAGATATATATATATCTCGAACTATCTACTTCTTTTGTAAGGTCTGATGGCGTAGTGGGTTAAAGCATACTAGTTATGCCAGCTACTGGAAGGTAGTTGTGCTTTCTGGGTTCGAGTCCCACTGGTGGGTGTTGTCCAAAGATTGTTTATCTTCACTTGTGGTTTATGCAAGTATAGGCTTATAAGCTGGACACGAGTTCTCTCACATTGACAGTGGCTTGACGAAAATTGCAGACTGACCCCTCACTCATCTGGTGCCTTCGGGAGGTAGAGATGTTTGAGATATATATATATCTCGAACTATCTACTTCTTTTGTAAGGTCTGATGGCGTAGTGGGTTAAAGCATACTAGTTATGCCAGCTACTGGAAGGTAGTTGTGCTTTCTGGGTTCGAGTCCCACTGGTGGGTGTTGTCCAAAGATTGTTTATCTTCACTTGTGGTTTATGCAAGTATAGGCTTATAAGCTGGACACGAGTTCTCTCACATTGACAGTGGCTTGACGAAAATTGCAGACTGACCCCTCACTCATCTGGTGCCTTCGGGAGGTAGAGATGTTTGAGATATATATATATCTCGAACTATCTACTTCTTTTGTAAGGTCTGATGGCGTAGTGGGTTAAAGCATACTAGTTATGCCAGCTACTGGAAGGTAGTTGTGCTTTCTGGGTTCGAGTCCCACTGGTGGGTGTTGTCCAAAGATTGTTTATCTTCACTTGTGGTTTATGCAAGTATAGGCTTATAAGCTGGACACGAGTTCTCTCACATTGACAGTGGCTTGACGAAAATTGCAGACTGACCCCTCACTCATCTGGTGCCTTCGGGAGGTAGAGATGTTTGAGATATATATATATCTCGAACTATCTACTTCTTTTGTAAGGTCTGATGGCGTAGTGGGTTAAAGCATACTAGTTATGCCAGCTACTGGAAGGTAGTTGTGCTTTCTGGGTTCGAGTCCCACTGGTGGGTGTTGTCCAAAGATTGTTTATCTTCACTTGTGGTTTATGCAAGTATAGGCTTATAAGCTGGACACGAGTTCTCTCACATTGACAGTGGCTTGACGAAAATTGCAGACTGACCCCTCACTCATCTGGTGCCTTCGGGAGGTAGAGATGTTTGAGATATATATATATCTCGAACTATCTACTTCTTTTGTAAGGTCTGATGGCGTAGTGGGTTAAAGCATACTAGTTATGCCAGCTTCTGGAAGGTAGTTGTGCTTTCTGGGTTCGAGTCCCACTGGTGGGTGTTGTCCAAAGATTGTTTATCTTCACTTGTGGTTTATGCAAGTATAGGCTTATAAGCTGGACACGAGTTCTCTCACATTGACAGTGGCTTGACGAAAATTGCAGACTGACCCCTCACTCATCTGGTGCCTTCGGGAGGTAGAGATGTTTGAGATATATATATATCTCGAACTATCTACTTCTTTTGTAAGGTCTGATGGCGTAGTGGGTTAAAGCATACTAGTTATGCCAGCTACTGGAAGGTAGTTGTGCTTTCTGGGTTCGAGTCCCACTGGTGGGTGTTGTCCAAAGATTGTTTATCTTCACTTGTGGTTTATGCAAGTATAGGCTTATAAGCTGGACACGAGTTCTCTCACATTGACAGTGGCTTGACGAAAATTGCAGACTGACCCCTCACTCATCTGGTGCCTTCGGGAGGTAGAGATGTTTGAGATATATATATATCTCGAACTATCTACTTCTTTTGTAAGGTCTGATGGCATAGTGGGTTAAAGCATACTAGTTATGCCAGCTACTGGAAGGTAGTTGTGCTTTCTGGGTTCGAGTCCCACTGGTGGGTGTTGTCCAAAGATTGTTTATCTTCACTTGTGGTTTATGCAAGTATAGGCTTATAAGCTGGACACGAGTTCTCTCACATTGACAGTGGCTTGACGAAAATTGCAGACTGACCCCTCACTCATCTGGTGCCTTCGGGAGGTAGAGATGTTTGAGATATATATATATCTCGAACTATCTACTTCTTTTGTAAGGTCTGATGGCGTAGTGGGTTAAAGCATACTAGTTATGCCAGCTACTGGAAGGTAGTTGTGCTTTCTGGGTTCGAGTCCCACTGGTGGGTGTTGTCCAAAGATTGTTTATCTTCACTTGTGGTTTATGCAAGTATAGGCTTATAAGCTGGACACGAGTTCTCTCACATTGACAGTGGCTTGACGAAAATTGCAGACTGACCCCTCACTCATCTGGTGCCTTCGGGAGGTAGAGATGTTTGAGATATATATATATCTCGAACTATCTACTTCTTTTGTAAGGTCTGATGGCGTAGTGGGTTAAAGCATACTAGTTATGCCAGCTACTGGAAGGTAGTTGTGCTTTCTGGGTTCGAGTCCCACTGGTGGGTGTTGTCCAAAGATTGTTTATCTTCACTTGTGGTTTATGCAAGTATAGGCTTATAAGCTGGACACGAGTTCTCTCACATTGACAGTGGCTTGACGAAAATTGCAGACTGACCCCTCACTCATCTGGTGCCTTCGGGAGGTAGAGATGTTTGAGATATATATATATCTCGAACTATCTACTTCTTTTGTAAGGTCTGATGGCGTAGTGGGTTAAAGCATACTAGTTATGCCAGCTACTGGAAGGTAGTTGTGCTTTCTGGGTTCGAGTCCCACTGGTGGGTGTTGTCCAAAGATTGTTTATCTTCACTTGTGGTTTATGCAAGTATAGGCTTATAAGCTGGACACGAGTTCTCTCACATTGACAGTGGCTTGACGAAAATTGCAGACTGACCCCTCACTCATCTGGTGCCTTCGGGAGGTAGAGATGTTTGAGATATATATATATCTCGAACTATCTACTTCTTTTGTAAGGTCTGATGGCGTAGTGGGTTAAAGCATACTAGTTATGCCAGCTACTGGAAGGTAGTTGTGCTTTCTGGGTTCGAGTCCCACTGGTGGGTGTTGTCCAAAGATTGTTTATCTTCACTTGTGGTTTATGCAAGTATAGGCTTATAAGCTGGACACGAGTTCTCTCACATTGACAGTGGCTTGACGAAAATTGCAGACTGACCCCTCACTCATCTGGTGCCTTCGGGAGGTAGAGATGTTTGAGATATATATATATCTCGAACTATCTACTTCTTTTGTAAGGTCTGATGGCGTAGTGGGTTAAAGCATACTAGTTATGCCAGCTACTGGAAGGTAGTTGTGCTTTCTGGGTTCGAGTCCCACTGGTGGGTGTTGTCCAAAGATTGTTTATCTTCACTTGTGGTTTATGCAAGTATAGGCTTATAAGCTGGACACGAGTTCTCTCACATTGACAGTGGCTTGACGAAAATTGCAGACTGACCCCTCACTCATCTGGTGCCTTCGGGAGGTAGAGATGTTTGAGATATATATATATCTCGAACTATCTACTTCTTTTGTAAGGTCTGATGGCGTAGTGGGTTAAAGCATACTAGTTATGCCAGCTTCTGGAAGGTAGTTGTGCTTTCTGGGTTCGAGTCCCACTGGTGGGTGTTGTCCAAAGATTGTTTATCTTCACTTGTGGTTTATGCAAGTATAGGCTTATAAGCTGGACACGAGTTCTCTCACATTGACAGTGGCTTGACGAAAATTGCAGACTGACCCCTCACTCATCTGGTGCCTTCGGGAGGTAGAGATGTTTGAGATATATATATATCTCGAACTATCTACTTCTTTTGTAAGGTCTGATGGCGTAGTGGGTTAAAGCATACTAGTTATGCCAGCTACTGGAAGGTAGTTGTGCTTTCTGGGTTCGAGTCCCACTGGTGGGTGTTGTCCAAAGATTGTTTATCTTCACTTGTGGTTTATGCAAGTATAGGCTTATAAGCTGGACACGAGTTCTCTCACATTGACAGTGGCTTGACGAAAATTGCAGACTGACCCCTCACTCATCTGGTGCCTTCGGGAGGTAGAGATGTTTGAGATATATATATATCTCGAACTATCTACTTCTTTTGTAAGGTCTGATGGCGTAGTGGGTTAAAGCATACTAGTTATGCCAGCTACTGGAAGGTAGTTGTGCTTTCTGGGTTCGAGTCCCACTGGTGGGTGTTGTCCAAAGATTGTTTATCTTCACTTGTGGTTTATGCAAGTATAGGCTTATAAGCTGGACACGAGTTCTCTCACATTGACAGTGGCTTGACGAAAATTGCAGACTGACCCCTCACTCATCTGGTGCCTTCGGGAGGTAGAGATGTTTGAGATATATATATATCTCGAACTATCTACTTCTTTTGTAAGGTCTGATGGCGTAGTGGGTTAAAGCATACTAGTTATGCCAGCTACTGGAAGGTAGTTGTGCTTTCTGGGTTCGAGTCCCACTGGTGGGTGTTGTCCAAAGATTGTTTATCTTCACTTGTGGTTTATGCAAGTATAGGCTTATAAGCTGGACACGAGTTCTCTCACATTGACAGTGGCTTGACGAAAATTGCAGACTGACCCCTCACTCATCTGGTGCCTTCGGGAGGTAGAGATGTTTGAGATATATATATATCTCGAACTATCTACTTCTTTTGTAAGGTCTGATGGCGTAGTGGGTTAAAGCATACTAGTTATGCCAGCTACTGGAAGGTAGTTGTGCTTTCTGGGTTCGAGTCCCACTGGTGGGTGTTGTCCAAAGATTGTTTATCTTCACTTGTGGTTTATGCAAGTATAGGCTTATAAGCTGGACACGAGTTCTCTCACATTGACAGTGGCTTGACGAAAATTGCAGACTGACCCCTCACTCATCTGGTGCCTTCGGGAGGTAGAGATGTTTGAGATATATATATATCTCGAACTATCTACTTCTTTTGTAAGGTCTGATGGCGTAGTGGGTTAAAGCATACTAGTTATGCCAGCTACTGGAAGGTAGTTGTGCTTTCTGGGTTCGAGTCCCACTGGTGGGTGTTGTCCAAAGATTGTTTATCTTCACTTGTGGTTTATGCAAGTATAGGCTTATAAGCTGGACACGAGTTCTCTCACATTGACAGTGGCTTGACGAAAATTGCAGACTGACCCCTCACTCATCTGGTGCCTTCGGGAGGTAGAGATGTTTGAGATATATATATATCTCGAACTATCTACTTCTTTTGTAAGGTCTGATGGCGTAGTGGGTTAAAGCATACTAGTTATGCCAGCTACTGGAAGGTAGTTGTGCTTTCTGGGTTCGAGTCCCACTGGTGGGTGTTGTCCAAAGATTGTTTATCTTCACTTGTGGTTTATGCAAGTATAGGCTTATAAGCTGGACACGAGTTCTCTCACATTGACAGTGGCTTGACGAAAATTGCAGACTGACCCCTCACTCATCTGGTGCCTTCGGGAGGTAGAGATGTTTGAGATATATATATATCTCGAACTATCTACTTCTTTTGTAAGGTCTGATGGCGTAGTGGGTTAAAGCATACTAGTTATGCCAGCTACTGGAAGGTAGTTGTGCTTTCTGGGTTCGAGTCCCACTGGTGGGTGTTGTCCAAAGATTGTTTATCTTCACTTGTGGTTTATGCAAGTATAGGCTTATAAGCTGGACACGAGTTCTCTCACATTGACAGTGGCTTGACGAAAATTGCAGACTGACCCCTCACTCATCTGGTGCCTTCGGGAGGTAGAGATGTTTGAGATATATATATATCTCGAACTATCTACTTCTTTTGTAAGGTCTGATGGCGTAGTGGGTTAAAGCATACTAGTTATGCCAGCTACTGGAAGGTAGTTGTGCTTTCTGGGTTCGAGTCCCACTGGTGGGTGTTGTCCAAAGATTGTTTATCTTCACTTGTGGTTTATGCAAGTATAGGCTTATAAGCTGGACACGAGTTCTCTCACATTGACAGTGGCTTGACGAAAATTGCAGACTGACCCCTCACTCATCTGGTGCCTTCGGGAGGTAGAGATGTTTGAGATATATATATATCTCGAACTATCTACTTCTTTTGTAAGGTCTGATGGCGTAGTGGGTTAAAGCATACTAGTTATGCCAGCTACTGGAAGGTAGTTGTGCTTTCTGGGTTCGAGTCCCACTGGTGGGTGTTGTCCAAAGATTGTTTATCTTCACTTGTGGTTTATGCAAGTATAGGCTTATAAGCTGGACACGAGTTCTCTCACATTGACAGTGGCTTGACGAAAATTGCAGACTGACCCCTCACTCATCTGGTGCCTTCGGGAGGTAGAGATGTTTGAGATATATATATATCTCGAACTATCTACTTCTTTTGTAAGGTCTGATGGCGTAGTGGGTTAAAGCATACTAGTTATGCCAGCTACTGGAAGGTAGTTGTGCTTTCTGGGTTCGAGTCCCACTGGTGGGTGTTGTCCAAAGATTGTTTATCTTCACTTGTGGTTTATGCAAGTATAGGCTTATAAGCTGGACACGAGTTCTTTCACATTGACAGTGGCTTGACGAAAATTGCAGACTGACCCCTCACTCATCTGGTGCCTTCGGGAGGTAGAGATGTTTGAGATATATATATATCTCGAACTATCTACTTCTTTTGTAAGGTCTGATGGCGTAGTGGGTTAAAGCATACTAGTTATGCCAGCTACTGGAAGGTAGTTGTGCTTTCTGGGTTCGAGTCCCACTGGTGGGTGTTGTCCAAAGATTGTTTATCTTCACTTGTGGTTTATGCAAGTATAGGCTTATAAGCTGGACACGAGTTCTCTCACATTGACAGTGGCTTGACGAAAATTGCAGACTGACCCCTCACTCATCTGGTGCCTTCGGGAGGTAGAGATGTTTGAGATATATATATATCTCGAACTATCTACTTCTTTTGTAAGGTCTGATGGCGTAGTGGGTTAAAGCATACTAGTTATGCCAGCTACTGGAAGGTAGTTGTGCTTTCTGGGTTCGAGTCCCACTGGTGGGTGTTGTCCAAAGATTGTTTATCTTCACTTGTGGTTTATGCAAGTATAGGCTTATAAGCTGGACACGAGTTCTCTCACATTGACAGTGGCTTGACGAAAATTGCAGACTGACCCCTCACTCATCTGGTGCCTTCGGGAGGTAGAGATGTTTGAGATATATATATATCTCGAACTATCTACTTCTTTTGTAAGGTCTGATGGCGTAGTGGGTTAAAGCATACTAGTTATGCCAGCTACTGGAAGGTAGTTGTGCTTTCTGGGTTCGAGTCCCACTGGTGGGTGTTGTCCAAAGATTGTTTATCTTCACTTGTGGTTTATGCAAGTATAGGCTTATAAGCTGGACACGAGTTCTCTCACATTGACAGTGGCTTGACGAAAATTGCAGACTGACCCCTCACTCATCTGGTGCCTTCGGGAGGTAGAGATGTTTGAGATATATATATATCTCGAACTATCTACTTCTTTTGTAAGGTCTGATGGCGTAGTGGGTTAAAGCATACTAGTTATGCCAGCTACTGGAAGGTAGTTGTGCTTTCTGGGTTCGAGTCCCACTGGTGGGTGTTGTCCAAAGATTGTTTATCTTCACTTGTGGTTTATGCAAGTATAGGCTTATAAGCTGGACACGAGTTCTCTCACATTGACAGTGGCTTGACGAAAATTGCAGACTGACCCCTCACTCATCTGGTGCCTTCGGGAGGTAGAGATGTTTGAGATATATATATATCTCGAACTATCTACTTCTTTTGTAAGGTCTGATGGCGTAGTGGGTTAAAGCATACTAGTTATGCCAGCTACTGGAAGGTAGTTGTGCTTTCTGGGTTCGAGTCCCACTGGTGGGTGTTGTCCAAAGATTGTTTATCTTCACTTGTGGTTTATGCAAGTATAGGCTTATATATATATATATATATATATATATATATATATATATATATATATATATATATATATATATATATATATATATATATATATATATATATATTCCTGTTGTTGATAGTGCAACAGTGTATGTAGACTTGATCTACTTGAGGAGGGTGATAGTATCAGGTGGTAAACCAGGAGATAGGATACCACTTGATAAGCTGATGATAGAGTTCTGATGATGTTGGAGTGCAACCTGATTGTAATAGTATAGAGTATAGGATTCATTATTATTATATGTGTGTATGTATTGTGTATGTGCTTTGTCCAGTAAATGTATTCCAATTTGCTGGTGTTTGCCCTTGTCCTAGTGAGGCTTCCCAGGAAATAGTAAAGAAAGAGAGAGAGAGAGAAAGAACCAAGAACCACCGCTGTGGACAGGGTAGGATGGAAAATTAGTAAGTCAAAGGGGATTGAGGAGATAATATCACATAAGGAGAGAGTTGGGGGAGTCACAGCGGCTCGAGTGGGTGTGTGCACGTGACAACGAGGCTAAGTGTTGGAGCCGCATCCCCTAAACGTGTGACGTTGAGCCCCTCTCCAAGAGCCAGAAGCGCCAAGGGCGATCTCCTAGTGAGGTATAAGCACTCTACCGAGTTGTGGGTTGGGTTGTCCGTAGAGAAGGATCAACGACGACAACAACACCAACCAACCCACACAGACTATAATAAATTGGGGGCCTGTCCGGGAGAGTGAACTGACACACCCACACCCTGTCCAAGAGTGGATTTGTACACCCCTTGTTGAAATAAATAAACTGTGTGACCGCAGGTGTATATTCTCTCTCTTGGTAAGACTCACAGGACAAGATGGATAAGGTGCAAGCGTTTGTGGAGTCAGGCAAGCCTGAGGACTTAGAAGGTTGCACGAGGGACCAATTGAAACAAATAGCAGAAAAATGTGGAATTAGGTTGAAAGCATCTAAAGTAGCTGGGATGAAGGATGAGATCCTGAGGCAGTTAAGAGCCAAAAATAAAGCGGCAGAGCAAGGAGCCCAAAAAGGAGCTGAAAGTGGAAAGGAGGATGATGGGCAGGATGAAGTGAGATCCCAGGGATCGAGTAGGAACAGCAAGAGTAGCCGCAGTAGCAGGAGTAGCCGAAATAGGAGCTTGCAGAGATTCCAGTTAGAGCTCCAGATGCAGCAACAACGAGAGGACAAGGAGAGACAGTTCCAGCTGGAAAAGATGAAATTAGAACTCCAGATGAAAAATGAAGCAGAGAAGGAAAAAGAAAAAGCCAGGCTGGAAGTAGAAAAAGAAAAAAACAGAGTAAGAGAACTGGAGTTGGAACAGGAGAAAAAAAAAGAAAAAGCCCAGGTCGAAAAAGAAAAAGCCCAGGTCGAAAAAGAAAAAGCCCAAGTCGAAAAAGAAAAAGAGAGAACAAAACAAATGCAGATAGAAGCGAATAGAACCTTGGCTGAGCAAAGGATCGAACATGGGTTGCCAGAGAGCACCACCCAGGTATCACACCCACCAGATGTTAGGGTTAGGGAGAAGGACATTCCCTTGTTTGTTCCCGAAGAGGCAGAGAGCTTCTTCGAGCATTTTGAAAAAGTAGCCAGTATCAAGGAGTGGCCACAGGAGGAATGGGCCCAGCTGGTCCAGTTAAGATTGACCGGTGCAGCCAGGGAGGCATACACCCAATTGTCATTGGAAGAGTGCCAGGATTATGCCACAGTAAAGAGCAGCATACTGCGCTCGTTTCAGTTAACCCCAGAAGCTTATAGAAAGCGCTTCAGAGAGATGGTGAAGGTTGGAGCGTGTACTTTTGCTGAGACAGAAAGGGATCTGGAAAGACGATTCCAGAAATGGATTGAGGCTGCTGGAGTTGGATCTTACGCTGACCTGAAGCAATTGATGGTCATGGAGAAGTTCTTGGAGATGATGCATCCCGAAACAAAGTTCAAGATCCAAGAAGCAGGGATAAAGGAGGTGAAAGACGCCGCAGATAGGGCGGATATGATTACGGAAGCGTACAAGAGCTTGAGGGAGAACAGAGTGAGAAGCGAGGCGAGACACAGCAATTGCAGACCCAGTGGAGTCTGGGGAGGAAGAAATTATGAAAGACCCAGAGGAGTCTGGGGTGAGAAGAATTTTGATAAATGGGCAGATAAAAGTAAGTACCCTAAAACTCAGAAGAGTAGGTCGCGCACTTCGTCTGAAAGTGAAGATGGAGGAGCTAAACGAGAAACTATTCGTGATCCAGGAAATCAAGAGTCCAGTAAAGCCCTACAGAGTGCAAGTAGTGTGCCTGGCCCGAGGAACTCTCATGCGAGTGGACAAAGTCAGAGCCGCTCTGGTACGTATAGGAGAGACTTTTCCCAGGTGAGGTGTTACAATTGTAACGGATTGGGTCACGTGATGCGAGACTGTCGGCAGGGCAAGAGAGTTGTGACCCTGGCCATGTGTGACCCCCGAAGTAAATATACTAATGTGTTCCGAGACAAACCACAGAGAGCGAACTTAGTGAACGAGAGGTATAGGCTGTTCATGAGCAAAGGTTGGATCAGTGTAGGAGGCCAACCTGAACTAGAAGTTGGTATTTTAAGAGATACCGGAGCTAATCAGAGCTTGATTACGAGAAGCCTGATTGGGAATGATCGACGCTTAGCTGGCAGGAGTAAGATGAGGGTATATGGGTTGTTGTCTGAGAGTGACATGCCCGTTTGTACTGTCCAGCTAAGGTCGGAATATGTGTCGGCAGAGGTGATGTTGGGAGTGTGCCCCGACATACCTATTCCAGGAGTCCAAGTGATCCTAGGGAATGACTTGTGCGGGACAAAGGTGTTGCCAAGAGTCATAGCGGAGACTGTGCCAGAGGAGTGCCCAGAAGGCCATGGCACGGGTGGGACACCTGAGAGTGTGAACCTGACTGACATCCGAGGAGATGAGTCAGGAGACCACCAAGCCATTGGAAACCCTGTCTCAGTAGTGACGAAGGCAGAGGTGGCCGACGAGGAAGACACTGGAGAAGGTGAGACAGTGTCGATTCAGCCGGTGGAAGATATCGACGTAGACACAGCGTGGCTATTTGATGAAGGTCCAGCCCATGAAAATGAAGTCTCGGTGAGGTCAAAAGTGAAGGTGGCCCAGCCGAAGAAGAATCATGTGAAGAGAGCGGACCTGAGTAGAGCCCAGACTGCTAAAATTAAGATAGGAAGGCGAATGCAACTGTGTTGAGTAGGAATGAGGAAAGATGTGGACAGACTGAAGACGAGAGTAGAGTGTCAAGTTGTCCACGAGCACAGAAGCATATGGATAGTGGAATTAAGTTGTGGGAGATGTCAAGAGTTGACATGTTCCACAGAAAACGTGAAGAAAAAATAGTGAAGAAGAGTAGTAACCGAGAAAGTGAAAGGAGAAGAGACGGTATGTGTGGAGAGATGCCTACGAGCACACTAGGAGAGGTAAAGCGACATGTACGGTCGAGTGCTGTTGGATAGAGTACAGTGCTCGGAGAAACTTTTAGGGAACGAAGAAGAGTTGAAGGAGAAGAAATGGAGTTGTATAGAAGTGAGAAGTGTGGGAAGAGGATGATGATGCAAGCATGGAGGAATAGAAGAAAGCCGAGGACTCGATGGAGGTCAAACAGGATGAGGTCTCGGATAAATGAGGAGACGAAGGGGAGGATCGTCGGTGAAGACGAGGAAGTGAAGTATGATGATAGGAGACGGAAGTATAATGGCAGTAGATGGAAGTGTGAAGACGACAGAGAAGGTACAGACAGTAGATGTCTGACTCTGGACGTGAAGAGAGGAAGACGAGGAAACGGAGGGTGGAAACAATAAGTAGAATTGACTGATGGAGTGCAGGCGTCCAAGGAGGACAGCCTAGCCAAGAGGTGTCAGGGAAGTCAGATCGTTTATGAGAAGATCATGTTTCTGGCGAGTTGTGAGCCAGATGTTGCAAGGAGCAACGAACTAATTGTAGACTCCTAAGGGAGTATATCGGGTGAAGAACGAGACAGTGTGGTGGCGGATGTATTATTCCGAGCTTTGCCACTGAAGTAACTCTCAAAAAAAAGGGGAGGGGAGTGTTATGATCTCAGCCTGCAGGAGAAACGAGTCTCCCTCCTTGAGAGTTATTCATCAAGCCTGACCTGATTAGAAGGTCTAGCAAATATTGAGGTGATAACGCATATGTAAAATAGTTGCTTGGAAATGTATAACAATTTGAGATTATGGGCAGTGAAGAAGAAAACAGATAAATGACTGGCTAGAAGATGTGGACATTTTGCTGGAGGCGTGAGGCTCGTTTCTGGATGGGGTTTGACTTCACTTGAGTGCCAGACATCGCAGGGGAGAGCTGCGCTCCGTTTGAGCTTCCATTAGAAGGGAACCCCTAGTGATATATCTCCAAGAGAAGAGAAGTGTGCAGACGTGCCAGCTGTGGAACTGAGCTGGGAAAGTTGTGATCTCAAGTCCTGGTCAAAGAGGAGAGTATTAAACCGCCCAGAGGTATTATTGTGGGCTGTGGAAGCGCCCTGACCAAGCTTCGTCAGAGGGAGGAGCGCCCTCGACAAGACAATCTGTGGTAAGCATGATATACGCCAGTTCATAGTGATTGCTTGTAGTTGGTTGTGTGCCCAGCGACAGTAACAATGTTTATTGATAAGTTAGACATGTTTTAATAAGGCAGAAAGCCTGAAATAAGAGAGTGGAGAGGGAGGAACACGGAGCGACGTCCGCCCCTCTGAGCGCTGGCAGGCGACTGAGGGAGCCCGGCTCCTGATGGTGGAAGACCCTGCCAGCATGAGTGAGGACCGCCGCCGGGCGAGGTGGAGTATGGACCTGCCCAAAATGGGGAGTCCACTCTCACTGTATGTAGAGGACAGACAGAGATTTGAGGCAAACGTAATTTGAAACGCAAGTCGTAATTTGAAACTGAAAATAGGTGCAGAGAGTCAGAATTCGGATTAAAAATCACGCTCAGGAGTCAAATTTCCGACATTTCAGACATTTTAAAAACTGCAGGGGGGTTTGGTCAAAATATGACCCATCGCCGTTTACAGTAATTAGCATATTTTCGGTATGAAACGTCGTAATTTGAAACTGAAAATAGGTGCAGAGAGTCAGAATTCGGCTCAAAAATCACGCTCAGGAGTCAAATTTCCGACATTTCAGACATTTTGAAAACTGCAGGGGCGTTTGGGCAAAATATGACCCATCGCCGTCTTCAGTAATTAGCATATTTTCGGTATAAAAAGTCGTAATTTGAAACTGAAAATAGGTGCAGAGAGTCAGAATTCGAATAAAAAATCACGCTCAGGAGTAAAATTTCCGACATTTCAGACATTTTAAAAAATGCAGGGGGGGTTTGGGCAAAATATGACCCATCGCCGTTTTCAGGAATTAGCATATTTTCGGTATAAAAAGTCGTAATTTGAAACTGAAAATAGGTGCAGAGAGTCAGAATTCGGCTCAAAAATCACGCTCAGGAGTCAAATTTCCGATATTTCAGACATTTTAAAAACTGCAGGGGGGTTTGATCAAAATATGACCCATCGTTGTTTTCAGTAATTGGCATATTTTCGGTATAAAAAGTCGTAATTTGAAACTGAAAATAGGTGCAGAGAGTCAGAATTCGGATAAAAAATCACGCTCAGGAGTCAAATTTCCGACATTTCAGACATTTTAAAAATTGCAGGGGGGTTTGGGCAAAATATGACCCATCGCAGTTTTCAGTAATTGGCATATTTTCGGTAGTAAACGTCGTAATTTGAAACTGAAAATAGGTGCAGAGAGTCAGAATTTGGCTCAAAAATCATGCTTAGGAGTCAAATTTCCGACATTTCAGACATTTTGAAAACTGCAGGGGGGGGGGGGGGTTTGGGCAAAATATGACCCATCGCCGTTTTCAGTAATTGGCATATTTTCTGTATAAAAAGTTGTAATTTGAAACTGAAAATAGGTGTAGAGAGTCAGAATTCGGATAAAAAATCACGCTCAGGAGTCAAATTTCCGACATTTCAAACATTTTGAAAACTGCAGGGGGGCTTTGTTCAAAATATGACCCATCGCCGTTTTCAGTAATTGGTATATTTTCGGTATAAAAAGTCGTAAATTGAAACTGAAAATAGGTGCAGAGAGTCAGAATTCGGCTCAAAAATCACGCTCAGGAATCAAATTTCCGACATTTCAGACATTTCAAAAACTGCAGGGGGGTTTGGGCAAAATATGACCCATCGTTGTTTTCAGTAATTGGCATATTTTAGGTATAAAAAGTCGTAATTTGAAACTGAAAATAGGTGCAGAGAGTCAGAATTCGGATAAAAAATCACGCTCAGGAGTCAAATTTCCGACATTTCAGACATTTTGAAAACTGCAGGGGAGTTTGGGCAAAATATGACCCATCGCCGTTTACAGTAATTGGCAAAGTTACTGTATGAAACGTCGTAATTTGAAACTAAAAATAGGTGCAGAGAGTCAGAATTCGGCTCAAAAAATACGCTCAGGAGTCAAATTTCCGACATTTCAGACATTTTGAAAACTGCAGTGGGGTTTGGGCAAAATATGACCCATCGCCGTTTTCAGTAATTGGCATATTTTCGGTATAAAAAGTCGTAATTTGAAACTGAAAATAGGTGCAGAGAGTCAGGATTCAGATAAAAAATCACGCTCAGGAGTCAAATTTCCGACATTTCAGACATTTTGAAAACTGCAGGGAGGTTTGGGCAAAATATCACCCATCTCCGTTTACAGTAATTGGCATATTTTCGGTATGAAACGTCGTAATATGAAACTGAAAAAAGGTGCAGAGAGTCAGAATTCGGCTAAAAAATCACGCTCAGGAGTCAAATTTCCTACATTTCAGACATTTTGAAAACTGCAGGGGGGTTTGGGCAAAATATGACCCATCGCTGTTTACAGTAATTGGCATATTTTCGGTATGAAACGTCGTATTTTGAAACTAAAAATAGGTGCAGAGAGTCAGAATTCGACTCAAAAATCACGCTCAGGAGTCAAATTTCCTACATTTCAGACATTTTCAAAACTGCAGGGGGGTTTGGGCAAAATATGACCCATCGCCGTTTTCAGTAATTGGCATATTTTCGGTATAAAAAGTCGTAATTTGAAACTGAAAATAGGTGCAGAGAGTCAGAATTCGGCTCAAAAATCACGCTCAGAAGTCAAATTTCCGGCATTTCAGACATTTTGAAAATTGCAGGGGGGTTTGGGCAAAATATGACCCATCGCCGTTTTCAGTAATTGGCATATTTTCGGTATGAAAAGTCGTAATTTGAAACTGAAAAATGGTGCAGAGAGACGGAATTCGGATAAAAAATCACGCTCAGGAGTCAAATTTCCTACATTTCAGACATTTTGAATACTGCAGGGGGGTTTGGGCAAAATATGACCCATCGCTGTTTTCAGTAATTGGCATAATTCCGGTATAAAAAGTCGTAATTTGAAACTGAAAATAGGTGCAGAGAGTCAGGAATTCGGATAAAAAATCACGCTCAGGAGTCAAATTTCCGGCATTTCAGACATTTTGAAAACTGCAGGGGTGTTTGGCCAAAATATGACTCATCGCCGTTTACAGTAATTGGCATATTTTCGGAATGAAACGTCGTAATTTGAAACTGAAAATAGGTGCAGAGAGTCAGAATTCGGCTCAAAAATCACGCTCAGGAGTCAAATTTCCGACATTTCAGACATTTTGAAAACTGCAGGGGGGTTTGGGCAAAATATGACCCATCGCCGTTTACAGTAATTGGCATATTTTCGGTATGAAACGTTGTAATTTGAAACTGAAAATAGGTGCAGAGAGTCAGAATTCGGATAAAAAATTACGCTCAGGAGTCAAATTTCCGACATTTCAGACAGTTTGAAAACTGCAGGGGGGTTTGGGCAAAATACGACACATCACCGTTTTCAGTAATTGGCATTATTTCGGTATGAAAAGTCATAATTTGAAACTGAAAATAGGTGCAGAGAGACAGAATTCGGATAAAAAATCACACTTAGGAGTCAAATTTGCGACATTTCAGACATTTTGAAAACTGCAGGGGGGTTTGGGCAAAATATGACCCATCGCCGTTTACAGTAATTGGCATATTTTCGGTATGAAACGTCGTATTTTGAAAATAAAAATAGGCGCAGTGAGTCAGAATTCGGCTCAAAAATCACGCTTAGGAGTCAAATTACCGACATTTCAGACATTTTAAAAACTGCAGGGGGGTTTGGGCAAAATATGACCCATCGCCGTTTTCAGTAATGTGCATATTTTCGGTATGAAACGTCGTAATTTGAAACTGAAAATAGGTGCAGAGAGTCAGAATTCGGCTCAAAAATCACACTCAGGAGCCAAATTTCCGACATTTCAGACATTTTAAAAACTGCAGGGGGGTTTGGGCAAAATATGACCCATCGCCGTTTTCAGTAATTGGCATATTTTCGGTATGAAACGTCGTAATTTGAAACTGAAAATAGGTGCAGAGAGTCAGAATTCGGCTCAAAAATCACGGTCAGGAGGAAAATTTCCGACATTTCAGACATTTTGAAAACTGAAGGGGGGTTTGGGCAAAATATGACCCATCGCCGTTTTCAGTAATTAGCATATTTTCGGTATAACAAGTCGTAATTTGAAACTGAAAATAGGTGCAGAGAGTCAGAATTCGGCTCAAAAATCACGCTCAGGAGTCAAATTTCCGACATTTCAGACATTTTAAAAACTGCAGGGGGGTTTGGGCAAAATATGACCCATCGTTGTTTTCAGTAATTGGCATATTTTCGGTATAAAAAGTCGTAATTTGAAACTGAAAATAGGTGCAAAGAGTCAGAATTCGGATAAAAAATCAGGCTCATGAGTCAAATTTCCGACATTTCCGACATTTTGAAAACTGCAGGGGAGTTTGGGCAAAATATGACCCATCGCCGTTTACAGTAATTGGCATATTTTCGGTATGAAAAGTCGTAATTTGAAACTGAAAATAGGTGCAGAGAGACAGAATTCGGATAAAAAATCACGCTCAGGAGTCAAATTTCCGACATTTCAGACATTTTGAAAACTGCAGGGGAGTTTTGGCAAAAGATGACCCATCGCCGTTTTCAGTAATGTGCATATTTTCGGTATGAAACGTCGTAATTTGAAACTGAAAATAGGTGCAGAGAGTCAGAATTTAGCTCAAAAATCACACTCAGGAGCCAAATTTCCGACATTTCAGACATTTTAAAAACTGCAGGGGGGTTGGGCAAAATATAACCCATAGCCGTTTTCAGTAATTGGCATATTTTCGGTATGCAACGTCGTAATTTGAAACTAAAAATAGGTGCAGAGAGTCAGAATTCGGCTCAAAAATCACGCTCAGGAGTCAAATTTCCGACATTTCAGACATTTTAAAAACTGCAGGGGGGTTTGGGCAAAATATGACCCATCGTTGTTTTCAGTAATTGGCATATTTTCGGTATAAAAATTCGTAATTTGAAACTGAAAATAGGTGCAAAGAGTTAGAATTCGGATAAAAAATCAGGCTCAGGAGTCAAATTTCCGACATTTCCGACATTTTGAAAACTGCAGGGGAGTTGTGGCAAAATATATCCCATCGCCGTTTACAGTAATTGGCATATTTTCGGTATGAAAAGTCGTTATTTGAAACTGAAAATAGGTGCAGAGAGACAGAATTCGGATAAAAAATCACGCTCAGGAGTCAAATTTCCGACATTTCAGACAGTTTGAAAACTGCAGGGGGGTTTGGCCAAAATATGACCCATCGCCGTTTTCAGTAATGTGCATATTTTCGGTATGAAACGTCGTAATTTGAAACTGAAAATAGGTGCAGAGAGTCAGAATTCAGCTCAAAAATCACACTCAGGAGCCAAATTTCCGACATTTCAGACATTTTAAAAACTGCAGGGGGGTTTGGGCAAAATATGACCCATCGCCGTTTTCAGTAATTGGCATATTTTCGATATGAAACGTCGTAATTTGAAACTGAAAATAGGTGCAGAGAGTCAGAATTCTGCTCAAAAATCACGCTCAGGAGCCAAATTTCCGACATTTCAGACATTTTAAAAACTGCAGGGGGGTTTGGGCAAAATATGACCCATTGCCGTTTTCAGTAATTGGCATATTTTCGGTATGAAACTTCGTAATTTGAAACTAAAAATAGGTGCAGAGAGTCAGAATTTGGCTCAAAAATCATGCTCAGGAGTCAAATTTCCGACATTTCAGACATTTTGAAAACTGCAGGGGGGGTTTGGGCAAAATATGACCCATCGCCGTTTTCAGTAATTGGCATATATTCGGTATAAAAAGTCGTAATTTGAAACTGAAAATAGGTGCAGAGAGTCAGAATTCGGATAAAAAATCACGGTCAGGAGGAAAATTTCCGACATTTCAGACATTTTGAAAACTGCAGGGGGGTTTGGGCAAAATATGACCCATCGCCGTTTTCAGTAATTAGCATATTTTCGGTATAAAAAGTCGTAATTTGAAACTGAAAATAGGTGCAGAGAGTCAGAATTCGGATAAAAAATCACGCTCAGGAGTCAAATTTCCGACATTTCCGACATTTTGAAAACTGCAGTGGAGTTTGGGCAAAATATGACCCATCGCCGTTTACAGTAATTGGCATATTTTCGGTATGAAAAGTCGTAATTTGAAACTGAAAATAGGTGCAGAGAGACAGAATTCGGATAAAAAATCACGCCCAGGAGTCAAATTTCCGACATTTCAGACATTTTGAAAACAGCAGGGGGGTTTGGGCAAAATATGACCCATCGCCGTTTTCCGTAATGTGCATATTTTCGGTATGAAACGTCGTAATTTGAAACTGAAAATAGGTGCAGAGAGTCAGAATTCAGCTCAAAAATCACACTCAGGAGCCAAATTTCCGACATTTCAGACATTTTAAAAACTGCAGGGGGGTTTGGGCAAAATATGACCCATCGCCGTTTTCAGTAATTGGCATATTTTCGGTACGAAACGTCGTAATTTGAAACTGAAAATAGGTGCAGAGAGTCAGAATTCGGCTCAAAAATCACGCTTAGGAGTCAAATTTCCGACATTTCAGACATTTTGAAAACTGCAGGGGGGTTTGTGCAAAATATGACCAATCGCCGTGTTCAGTAATTGGCATATTTTCGGTATGAAACGTCGTATTTTGAAAATAAAAATAGGTGCAGAGAGTCAGAATTCGGCTCAAAAATCACGCTCAGGAGTCAAATTTCCGACATTTCAGACATTTTAAAAACTGCAGGGGGTTTGGGCAAAATATGACCCATCGCCGTTTTCAGTAATGTGCATATTTTCGGTATGAAACGTCGTAATTTGAAACTGAAAATAAGTGCAGAAAGTCAGAATTCGGCTCAAAAATCACGCTCAGGAGCCAAATTTCCGAAATTTCAGACATTTTAAAAACTGCAGGGGGGTTTGGGCAAAATATGACCCATTGCCGTTTTGAGTAATTGGCATATTTTAGGTATGAAACGTCGTAATTTGAAACTAAATTTAGGTGCAGAGAGTCAGAATTTGGCTCAAAAATCACGCTCAGGAGTCAAATTTCCTACATTTCAGACATTTTAAAAACTGCAGGGGGGTTTAGGCAAAATATGACCCATCGTTGTTTTCAGTAATTGGCATATTTTCGGTATAAAAAGTCGTAATTTGAAACTGAAAATAGGTGCAAAGAGTCAGAATTCGGATAAAAAATCAGGCTCAGGAGTCAAATTTCCGACATTTCCGACATTTTGAAAACTGCAGGGGAGTTTGGGCAAAATATGACCCATCGCCTTTTACAGTAATTGGCATATTTTCAGTATGAAAAGTCGTTATTTGAAACTGAAAATAGGTGCAGAGAGACAGAATTCGGATAAAAAATCACGCTCAGGAGTCAAATTTCCGACATTTCAGACATTTTAAAAACTGCAGGGGTTTTTTGGCAAAATATGACCCATCGCCGTTTTCAGTAATGTGCATATTTTCGGTATGAAACGTCGTAATTTGAAACTGAAAATAGGTGCACAGAGTCAGAATTCAGCTCAAAAATCACACTCAGGAGCCAAATTTCCGACATTTCAGACATTTTAAAAACTGCAGGGGGGTTTGGGCAAAATATGACCCATCGCCGTTTTCAGTAATTGGCATATTTTCGGTATGAAACGTCGTAATTTGAAACTGAAAATAGGTGCAGAGAGTCAGAATTCGGCTCAAAAATCACGCTTAGGAGTAAAATTTCCGACATTTCAGACATTTTGAAAACTGCAGGGGGGTTTGGGCAAAATATGACCAATCGCCGTTTTCAGTAATTGGCATATTTAAGGTATAAAATATCGTAATTTGAAACTGAAAACAGGTGTAGATAGTCAGAATTCGGATAAAAAATCACGCTCAGGAGTCAAATTTTCGACATTTCAGACATTTTGAAAACTGCAGGGGGGTTTGGGCAAAATATGACCCATCGCCGTTTTCAGTAATTGGCATATTTTCGGTATGAAAAGTCGTAATTTGAAACTGAAAATAGGTGCAGAGAGACAGAATTTGGATAAAAAATCACGCTCAGGAGTCAAATTTCCGACATTTCAGACATTTTGAAAACTGCAGGGGGGTTTGGGCAAAATATGACCCATCGACGTTTACAGTAATTGGCATATTTTCGGTATGAAACGTCGTATTTTGAAAATAAAAATAGGTGCAGAGAGTCAGAATTCGGCTCAAAAATCACGCTCAGGAGTCAAATTTCCGACATTTCAGACATTTTAAAAACTGCAGGGGGTTTGGGCAAAATATGACCCATCGCCGTTTTCAGTAATGTGCATATTTTCGGTATGAAACGTCGTAATTTGAAACTGAAAATAGGTGCAGAGAGTCAGAATTCGGCTCAAAAATCATGCTCAGGAGCCAAATTTCCGACATTTCAGACATTTTAAAAACTGCAGGGGGGTTTGGGCAAAATATGACCCATTGCCGTTTTCAGTAATTGGCATATTTTCTGTATGAAACGTCGTAATTTGAAACTAAAAATAGGTGCAGAGAGTCAGAATTTGGCTCAGAAATCACGCTCAGGAGTCAAATTTCCGACATTTCAGACATTTTGAAAACTGCAGGGGGGTTTGGGCAAAATATGACCCATCGCCGTTTACAGTAATTGGCATATTTTCGGTATGAAACGTCGTATTTTGAAAATAAAAATAGGTGCAGAGAGTCAGAATTCGGCTCAAAAATCACGCTCAGGAGTCAAATTTCCGACACTTCAGACATTTTGAAAACTGCAGGGGGGTTTGGGCAAAATATGACCCATCGCCGTTTACAGTAATTGTCATATTTTCGGTATGAAACGTCGTAATTTGAAACTGAAAATAGGTGCAGAGAGTCAGAATTTGGATAAAAAATCACGCTCAGGAGTCAAATTTCCGACATTTCAGACATTTTAAAAACTGCAGGGGGTTTGGGCAAAATATGACCCATCGCCGTTTTCAGTAATGTGCATATTTTCGGTATGAAACGTCGTAATTTGAAACTGAAAATAAGTGCAGAGAGTCAGAATTCGGCTCAAAAATCACGCTCAGGAGCCAAATTTCCGACATTTCAGACATTTTAAAAACTGCAGGGGGGTTTGGGCAAAATATGACCCATTGCCGTTTTGAGTAATTGGCATATTTTCGGTATGAAACGTCGTAATTTGAAACTAAAATTAGAGGCAGAGAGTCAGAATTTGGCTCAAAAATCACGCTCAGGAGTAAAATTTCCGACATTTCAGACATTTTAAAAACTGCAGGGGGGTTTGGGCAAAATATGACCCATCGTTGTTTTCAGTAATTGGCATATTTTCGGTATAAAAAGTCGTAATTTGAAACTGAAAATAGGTGCAAAGAGTCAGAATTCGGATAAAAAATCAGGCTCAGGAGTCAAATTTCCGACATTTCCGACATTTTGAAAACTGCAGGGGAGTTTGGGCAAAATATGACCCTTCGCCGTTTACAGTAATTGGCATATTTTCGGTATGAAAAGTCGTAATTTGAAACTGAAAATAGGTGCAGAGAGACAGAATTCGGATAAAAAATCACGCTCAGGAGTCAAATTTCCGACATTTCAGACATTTTGAAAACTGCAGGGGGGTTTAGGCAAAATATGACCCATCGCCGTTTTCAGTAATGTGCATATTTTCGGTATGAAACGTCGTAATTTGAAACTGAAAATAGGTGCAGAGAGTCAGAATTCAGCTCAAAAATCACACTCAGGAGCCAAATTTCCGACATTTCAGACATTTTAAAAACTGCAGGGGGGTTTGGGCAAAATATGACCCATCGCCGTTTTCAGTAATTGGCATATTTTCGGTATGAAACGTCGTAATTTGAAACTGAAAATAGGTGCAGAGAGTCAGAATTCGGCTCAAAAATCACGCTTAGGAGTCAAATTTCCGACATTTCAGACATTTTGAAAACTGCAGGGGGGTTTGGGCAAAATATGACCAATCGCCGTTTTCAGTAATTGGCATATTTTCGGTATAAAAAGTCGTAATTTGAAACTGAAAACAGGTGTAGATAGTCTGAATTCGGATAAAAAATCACGCTCAGGAGTCAAATTTTCGACATTTCAGACATTTTGAAAACTGCAGGGGGGTTTGGGCAAAATATGACCCATCGCCGTTTTCAGTAATTGGCATATTTTCGGTATGAAAAGTCGTAATTTGAAACTGAAAATAGGTGCAGAGAGACAGAATTTGGATAAAAAATCACGTTCAGGAGTCAAATTTCCGACATTTCAGACATTTTGAAAATTGCAGGGGGGTTTGGGCAAAATATGACCCATCGCCGTTCACAGTAATTGGCATATTTTCGGTATGAAACGTCGTAATTTGAAACTAAATTTAGGTGCAGAGAGTCAGAATTTGGCTCAAAAATCACGCTCAGGAGTCAAATTTCCTACATTTCAGACATTTTAAAAACTGCAGGGGGGTTTGGGCAAAATATGACCCATCGTTGTTTTCAGTAATTGGCATATTTTCGGTATAAAAAGTCGTAATTTGAAACTGAAAATAGGTGCAAAGAGTCAGAATTCGGATAAAAAATCAGGCTCAGGAGTCAAATTTCCGACATTTCCGACATTTTGAAAACTGCAGGGGAGTTTGGGCAAAATATGACCCATCGCCGTTTACAGTAATTGGCATATTTTCAGTATGAAAAGTCGTTATTTGAAACTGAAAATAGGTGCAGAGAGACAGAATTCGGATAAAAAATCACGCTCAGGAGTCAAATTTCCGACATTTCAGACATTTTGAAAACTGCAGGGGTTTTTTGGCAAAATATGACCCATCGCCGTTTTCAGTAATGTGCATATTTTCGGTATGAAACGTCGTAATTTGAAACTGAAAATAGGTGCACAGAGTCAGAATTCAGCTCAAAAATCACACTCAGGAGCCAAATTTTCGACATTTCAGACATTTTAAAAACTGCAGGGGGGTTTGGGCAAAATATGACCCATCGCCGTTTTCAGTAATTGGCATATTTTCGGTATGAAACGTCGTAATTTGAAACTGAAAATAGGTGCAGAGAGTCAGAATTTGGCTCAAAAATCACGCTTAGGAGTAAAATTTCCGACATTTCAGACATTTTGAAAACTGCAGGGGGGTTTGGGCAAAATATGACCAATCGCCGTTTTCAGTAATTGGCATATTTTCGGTATAAAATATCGTAATTTGAAACTGAAAACAGGTGTAGATAGTCAGAATTCGGATAAAAAATCACGCTCAGGAGTCAAATTTTCGACATTTCAGACATTTTGAAAACTGCAGGGGGGTTTGGGCAAAATATGACCCATCGCCGTTTTCAGTAATTGGCATATTTTCGGTATGAAAAGTCGTAATTTGAAACTGAAAATAGGTGCAGAGAGACAGAATTTGGATAAAAAATCACGCTCAGGAGTCAAATTTCCGACATTTCAGACATTTTGAAAACTGCAGGGGGGTTTGGGCAAAATATGACCCATCGCCGTTTACAGTAATTGGCATATTTTCGGTATGAAACGTCGTATTTTGAAAATAAAAATAGGTGCAGAGAGTCAGAATTCGGCTCAAAAATCACGCTCAGGAGTCAAATTTCCGACATTTCAGACATTTTAAAAACTGCAGGGGGTTTGGGCAAAATATGACCCATCGCCGTTTTCAGTAATGTGCATATTTTCGGTATGAAACGTCGTAATTTGAAACTGAAAATAGGTGCAGAGAGTCAGAATTCGGCTCAAAAATCACGCTCAGGAGCCAAATTTCCGACATTTCAGACATTTTAAAAACTGCAGGGGGGTTTGGGCAAAATATGACCCATTGCCGTTTTCAGTAATTGGCATATTTTCTGTATGAAACGTCGTAATTTGAAACTAAAAATAGGTGCAGAGAGTCAGAATTTGGCTCAGAAATCACGCTCAGGAGTCAAATTTCCGACATTTCAGACATTTTGAAAACTGCAGGGGGGTTTGGGCAAAATATGACCCATCGCCGTTTACAGTAATTGGCATATTTTCGGTATGAAACGTCGTATTTTGAAAATAAAAATAGGTGCAGAGAGTCAGAATTCGGCTCAAAAATCACGCTCAGGAGTCAAATTTCCGACACTTCAGACATTTTGAAAACTGCAGGGGGGTTTGGGCAAAATATGACCCATCGCCGTTTACAGTAATTGGCATATTTTCGGTATGAAACGTCGTAATTTGAAACTGAAAATAGGTGCAGAGAGTCAGAATTTGGATAAAAAATCACGCTCAGGAGTCAAATTTCCGACATTTCAGACATTTTCAAAACTGCAGGGGGTTTGGGCAAAATATGACCCATCGCCGTTTTCAGTAATGTGCATATTTTCGGTATGAAACGTCGTAATTTGAAACTGAAAATAAGTGCAGAGTCAGAATTCGGCTCAAAAATCACGCTCAGGAGCCAAATTTCCGACATTTCAGACATTTTAAAAACTGCAGGGGGGTTTGGGCAAAATATGACCCATTGCCGTTTTGAGTAATTGGCATATTTTCGGTATGAAACGTCGTAATTTGAAACTAAAATTAGAGGCAGAGAGTCAGAATTTGGCTCAAAAATCACGCTCAGGAGTCAAATTTCCGACATTTCAGACATTTTAAAAACTGCAGGGGGGTTTGGGCAAAATATGACCCATCGTTGTTTTCAGTAATTGGCATATTTTCGGTATAAAAATTCGTAATTTGAAACTGAAAATAGGTGCAAAGAGTCAGAATTCGGATAAAAAATCAGGCTCAGGAGTCAAATTTCCGACATTTCCGACATTTTGAAATCTGCAGGGGAGTTTGGGCAAAATATGACCCATCGCCGTTTACAGTAATTGGCATATTTTCGGTATGAAAAGTCGTAATTTGAAACTGAAAATAGGTGCAGAGAGACAGAATTCGGATAAAAAATCACGATCAGGAGTCAAATTTCCGACATTTCAGACATTTTGAAAACTGCAGGGGGGTTTAGGCAAAATATGACCCATCGCCGTTTTCAGTAATGTGCATATTTTCGGTATGAAACGTCGTAATTTGAAACTGAAAATAGGTGCAGAGAGTCAGAATTCAGCTCAAAAATCACACTCAGGAGCCAAATTTCCGACATTTCAGACATTTTGAAAACTGCAGGGGGGTTTGGGCAAAATATGACCCATCGCCGTTTTCAGTAATTGGCATATTTTCGGTATGAAACGTCGTAATTTGAAACTGAAAATAGGTGCAGAGAGTCAGAATTCGGCTCAAAAATCACGCTTAGGAGTCAAATTTCCGACATTTCAGACATTTTTGAAAACTGCAGGGGGGTTTGGGCAAAATATGACCAATCGCCGTTTTCAGTAATTGGCATATTTTCGGTATAAAAAGTCGTAATTTGAAACTGAAAACAGGTGTAGATAGTCAGAATTCGGATAAAAAATCACGCTCAGGAGTCAAATTTTCGACATTTCAGACATTTTGAAAACTGCAGGGGGGTTTGGGCAAAATATGACCCATCGCCGTTTTCAGTAATTGGCATATTTTCGGTATGAAAAGTCGTAATTTGAAACTGAAAATAGGTGCAGAGAGACAGAATTTGGATAAAAAATCACGTTCAGGAGTCAAATTTCCGACATTTCAGACATTTTGAAAATTGCAGGGGGGTTTGGGCAAAATATGACCCATCGCCGTTCACAGTAATTGGCATATTTTCGGTATGAAACGTCGTAATTTGAAACTAAATTTAGGTGCAGAGAGTCAGAATTTGGCTCAAAAATCACGCTCAGGAGTCAAATTTCCTACATTTCAGACATTTTAAAAACTGCAGGGGGGTTTGGGCAAAAATATGACCCATCGTTGTTTTCAGTAATTGGCATATTTTCGGTATAAAAAGTCGTAATTTGAAACTGAAAATAGGTGCAGAGAGTCAGAATTCGGATAAAAATCACGCTCAGGAGTCAAATTTCCGACATTTCAGACATTTTGAAAACTGCAGGGGGTTTGGGCAAAATATGACCCATCGCCGTTTTCAGTAATTGGCATATTTTCGGTATGAAAAGTCGTAATTTGAAACTGAAAATAGGTGCAGAGAGTCAGAATTCGGATAAAAATCACGCTCAGGAGTCAAATTTCCGACATTTCAGACATTTTGAAAACTGCAGGGGGTTTGGGCAAAATATGACCCATCGCCGTTTTCAGTAATTGGCATATTTTCGGTATGAAACGTCGTAATTTGAAACTGAAAATAGGTGCAGAGAGTCAGAATTCGCTCAAAAATCACGCTCAGGAGTCAAATTTCCGACATTTCAGACATTTTAAAACTGCAGGGGGGTTTGGGCAAAATATGACCCATCGCCGTTTTCAGTAATTGGCATATTTTCGGTATGAAACGTCGTAATTTGAAACTGAAAATAGGTGCAGAGAGTCAGAATTCGGCTCAAAAATCACGCTCAGGAGTCAAATTTCCGACATTTCAGACATTTTGAAAACTGCAGGGGGGGTTTGGGCAAAATATGACCAATCGCCGTTTTCAGTAATTGGCATATTTTCGGTATAAAATATCGTAATTTGAAACTGAAAACAGGTGTAGATAGTCAGAATTCGGATAAAAAATCACGCTCAGGAGTCAAATTTTCGACATTTCAGACATTTTGAAAACTGCAGGGGGGTTTGGGCAAAATATGACCATCGCCGTTTTCAGTAATTGGCATATTTTCGGTATGAAAAGTCGTAATTTGAAACTGAAAATAGGTGCAGAGAGACAGAATTTGGATAAAAAATCACGCTCAGGAGTCAAATTTCCGACATTTCAGACATTTTGAAAACTGCAGGGGGTTTGGGCAAAATATGACCCATCGCCGTTTACAGTAATTGGCATATTTTCGGTATGAAACGTCGTATTTTGAAATAAAAATAGGTGCAGAGAGTCAGAATTCGGCTCAAAAATCACGCTCAGGAGTCAAATTTCCGACATTTCAGACATTTTAAAAACTGCAGGGGGTTTGGGCAAAATATGACCCATCGCCGTTTTCAGTAATGTGCATATTTTCGGTATGAAACGTCGTAATTTGAAACTGAAAATAGGTGCAGAGAGTCAGAATTCGGCTCAAAAATCACGCTCAGGAGCCAAATTTCCGACATTTCAGACATTTTAAAAACTGCAGGGGGGTTTGGGCAAAATATGACCCATTGCCGTTTTCAGTAATTGGCATATTTTCTGTATGAAACGTCGTAATTTGAAACTAAAAATAGGTGCAGAGAGTCAGAATTTGGCTCAGAAATCACGCTCAGGAGTCAAATTTCCGACATTTCAGACATTTTGAAAACTGCAGGGGGGTTTGGGCAAAATATGACCCATCGCCGTTTACAGTAATTGGCATATTTTCGGTATGAAACGTCGTATTTTGAAAATAAAAATAGGTGCAGAGAGTCAGAATTCGGCTCAAAAATCACGCTCAGGAGTCAAATTTCCGACACTTCAGACATTTGAAAACTGCAGGGGGGTTTGGGCAAAATATGACCCATCGCCGTTTACAGTAATTGTCATATTTTCGGTATGAAACGTCGTAATTTGAAACTGAAAATAGGTGCAGAGAGTCAGAATTCGGATAAAAAATCACGCTCAGGAGTCAAATTTCCGACATTTCAGACATTTTAAAAACTGCAGGGGGTTTGGGCAAAATATGACCCATCGCCGTTTTCAGTAATGTGCATATTTTCGGTATGAAACGTCGTAATTTGAAACTGAAAATAAGTGCAGAGAGTCAGAATTCGGCTCAAAAATCACGCTCAGGAGCCAAATTTCCGACATTTCAGACATTTTAAAAACTGCAGGGGGGTTTGGGCAAAATATGACCCATTGCCGTTTTGAGTAATTGGCATATTTTCGGTATGAAACGTCGTAATTTGAAACTAAAATTAGAGGCAGAGAGTCAGAATTTGGCTCAAAAATCACGCTCAGGAGTCAAATTTCCGACATTTCAGACATTTTAAAAACTGCAGGGGGGTTTGGGCAAAATATGACCCATCGTTGTTTTCAGTAATTGGCATATTTTCGGTATAAAAAGTCGTAATTTGAAACTGAAAATAGGTGCAAAGAGTCAGAATTCGGATAAAAAATCAGGCTCAGGAGTCAAATTTCCGACATTTCCGACATTTTGAAAACTGCAGGGGAGTTTGGGCAAAATATGACCCATCGCCGTTTACAGTAATTGGCATATTTTCGGTATGAAAAGTCGTAATTTGAAACTGAAAATAGGTGCAGAGAGACAGAATTCGGATAAAAAATCACGCTCAGGAGTCAAATTTCCGACATTTCAGACATTTTGAAAACTGCAGGGGGGTTTGGGCAAAATATGACCAATCGCCGTTTTCAGTAATTGGCATATTTTCGGTATGAAACGTCGTAATTTGAAACTGAAAATAGGTGCAGAGAGTCAGAATTCGGCTCAAAAATCACGCTCAGGAGCCAAATTTCCGACATTTCAGACATTTTGAAAACTGCAGGGGGATTTGGGCAAAATATGACCCATTGCCGTTTTCAGTAATTGGCATATTTTCGGTATGAAACGCCTAATTTGAAACTAAAAATAGGTGCAGAGAGTCAGAATTTGGCTCAAAAATCACGCTCGGGAGTCAAATTTCCGACATTTCAGACATTTTGAAAACTGCAGGGGGGTTTAGGCAAAATATGACCCATCGCCGTTTTCAGTAATGTGCATTTTTTCGGTATGAAACGTCGTAATTTGAAACTGAAAATAGGTGCAGAGAGTCAGAATTCAGCTCAAAAATCACACTCAGGAGCCAAATTTCCGACATTTCAGACATTTTAAAAACTGCAGGGGGGTTTGGGCAAAATATGACCCATCGCCGTTTTCAGTAATTGGCATATTTTCGGTATGAAACGTCGTAATTTGAAACTGAAAATAGGTGCAGAGAGTCAGAATTCGGCTCAAAAATCACGCTTAGGAGTCAAATTTCCGACATTTCAGACATTTTGAAAACTGCAGGGGGGTTTGGGCAAAATATGACCCATCGTCGTTTTCAGTAATTGGCATATTTTCGGTATGAAAAGTCGTAATTTGAAACTGAAAATAGGTGCAGAGAGACAGAATTTGGATAAAAAATCACGCTCTGGAGTCAAATTTCCGACATTTCAGACATTTTGAAAACTGCAGGGGGGTTTGGGCAAAATATGACCCATCGCCGTTTACAGTAATTGGCATATTTTCGGTATGAAACGTCGTATTTTGAAAATAAAAATAGGTGCAGAGAGTCAGAATTCGGCTCAAAAATCACGCTCAGGAGTCAAATTTCCGACATTTTAGACATTTTAAAAACTGCAGGGGGTTTGGGCAAAATATGACCCATCGCCGTTTTCAGTAATGTGCATATTTTCGGTATGAAACGTCGTAATTTGAAACTGAAAATAGGTGCAGAGAGTCAGAATTCGGCTCAAAAATCACGCTCAGGAGCCAAATTTCCGACATTTCAGACATTTTAAAAACTGCAGGGGGGTTTGGGCAAAATATGACCCATTGCCGTTTTCAGTAATTGGCATATTTTCGGTATCAAACGTCGTAATTTGAAACTAAAAATAGGTGCAGAGAGTCAGAATTTGGCTCAGAAATCACGCTCAGGAGTCAAATTTCCGACATTTCAGACATTTTGAAAACTGCAGGGGGGTTTGGGCAAAATATAACCCATCGCCGTTTACAGTAATTGGCATATTTTCGGTATGAAACGTCGTATTTTGAAAATAAAAATAGGTGCAGAGAGTCAGAATTCGGCTCAAAAATCACGCTCAGGAGTCAAATTTCCGACACTTCAGACATTTTGAAAACTGCAGGGGGGTTTGGGCAAAATATGACCCATCGCCGTTTACAGTAATTGGCATATTTTCGGTATGAAACGTTGTAATTTGAAACTGAAAATAGGTGCAGATAGTCAGAATTCGGATAAAAAATCACGCTCAGGAGTCAAATTTCCGACATTTCAGACATTTTAAAAACTGCAGGGGGTTTGGGCAAAATATGACCCATCGCCGTTTTCAGTAATGTGCATATTTTCGGTATGAAACGTCGTAGTTTGAAACTGAAAATAAGTGCAGAGAGTCAGAATTCGGCTCAAAAATCACGCTCAGGAGCCAAATTTCCGACATTTCAGACATTTTAAAAACTGCAGGGGGGTTTGGGCAAAATATGACCCATTGCCGTTTTGAGTAATTGGCATATTTTCGGTATGAAACTTCGTAATTTGAAACTAAAATTAGGTGCAGAGAGTCAGAATTCGGCTCAAAAATCACGCTCAGGAGTCAAATTTCCGACATTTCGGACATTTTGAAAACTGCAGGGGGGTTTAGGCAAAATATGACCCATCGCCGTTTTAAGTAATGTGCATATTTTCGGTATGAAACGTCGTAATTTGAAACTGAAAATAGGTGCAGAGAGTCAGAATTCAGCTCAAAAATCACACTCAGGAGCCAAATTTCCGACATTTCAGACATTTTGAAAACTGCAGGGGGGTTTGGGCAAAATATGACCCATCGCCGTTTTCAGTAATTGGCATATTTTCGGTATGAAACGTCGTAATTTGAAACTGAAAATAGGTGCAGAGAGTCAGAATTCGGCTCAAAAATCACGCTTAGGAGTCAAATTTCCGACATTTTAGACATTTTAAAAACTGCAGGGGGTTTGGGCAAAATATGACCCATCGCCGTTTTCAGTAATGTGCATATTTTCGGTATGAAACGTCGTAATTTGAAACTGAAAATAGGTGCAGAGAGTCAGAATTCGGCTCAAAAATCACGCTCAGGAGCCAAACTTCCGACATTTCAGACATTTTAAAAACTGCAGGGGGGTTTGGGCAAAATATGACCCATTGCCGTTTTCAGTAATTGGCATATTTTCGGTATCAAACGTCGTAATTTGAAACTAAAAATAGGTGCAGAGAGTCAGAATTTGGCTCAGAAATCACGCTCAGGAGTCAAATTTCCGACATTTCAGACATTTTGAAAACTGCAGGGGGGTTTGGGCAAAATATGACCCATCGCCGTTTACAGTAATTGGCATATTTTCGGTATGAAACGTCGTATTTTGAAAATAAAAATAGGTGCAGAGAGTCAGAATTCGGCTCAAAAATCACGCTCAGGAGTCAAATTTCCGACACTTCAGACATTTTGAAAACTGCAGGGGGGTTTGGGCAAAATATGACCCATCGCCGTTTACAGTAATTGGCATATTTTCGGTATGAAACGTTGTAATTTGAAACTGAAAATAGGTGCAGATAGTCAGAATTCGGATAAAAAATCACGCTCAGGAGTCAAATTTCCGACATTTCAGACATTTTAAAAACTGCAGGGGGTTTGGGCAAAATATGACCCATCGCCGTTTTCAGTAATGTGCATATTTTCGGTATGAAACGTCGTAGTTTGAAACTGAAAATAAGTGCAGAGAGTCAGAATTCGGCTCAAAAATCACGCTCAGGAGCCAAATTTCCGACATTTCAGACATTTTAAAAACTGCAGGGGGGTTTGGGCAAAATATGACCCATTGCCGTTTTGAGTAATTGGCATATTTTCGGTATGAAACTTCGTAATTTGAAACTAAAATTAGGTGCAGAGAGTCAGAATTCGGCTCAAAAATCACGCTCAGGAGTCAAATTTCCGACATTTCGGACATTTTGAAAACTGCAGGGGGGTTTAGGCAAAATATGACCCATCGCCGTTTTAAGTAATGTGCATATTTTCGGTATGAAACGTCGTAATTTGAAACTGAAAATAGGTGCAGAGAGTCAGAATTCAGCTCAAAAATCACACTCAGGAGCCAAATTTCCGACATTTCAGACATTTTGAAAACTGCAGGGGGGTTTGGGCAAAATATGACCCATCGCCGTTTTCAGTAATTGGCATATTTTCGGTATGAAACGTCGTAATTTGAAACTGAAAATAGGTGCAGAGAGTCAGAATTCGGCTCAAAAATCACGCTTAGGAGTCAAATTTCCGACATTTCAGACATTTTGAAAACTGCAGGGGGGTTTGGGCAAAATATGACCAATCGCCGTTTTCAGTAATTGGCATATTTTCGGTATAAAAAGTCGTAATTTGAAACTGAAAACAGGTGTAGATAGTCAGAATTCGGATAAAAAATCACGCTCAGGAGTCAAATTTTCGACATTTCAGACATTTTGAAAACTGCAGGGGGGTTTGGGCAAAATATGACCCATCGCCGTTTTCAGTAATTGGCATATTTTCGGTATGAAAAGTCGTAATTTGAAACTGAAAATAGGTGCAGAGAGACAGAATTTGGATAAAAAATCACGCTCAGGAGTCAAATTTCCGACATTTCAGACATTTTGAAAATTGCAGGGGGGTTTGGGCAAAATATGACCCATCGCCGTTCACAGTAATTGGCATATTTTCGGTATGAAACGTCGTATTTTGAAAATAAAAATAGGTGCAGAGAGTCAGAATTCGGCTCAAAAATCACGCTCGGGAGTCAAATTTCCGACATTTCAGATATTTTAAAAACTGCAAGGGGTTTGGGCAAAATATGACCCATCGCCGTTTTCAGTAATGTGCATATTTTCGGTATGAAACGTCGTAACTTGAAACTGAAAATAGGTGCAGAGAGTCAGAATTCGGCTCAAAAATCACGCTCAGGAGCCAAATTTCCGACATTTTAGACATTTTGAAAACTGCAGGGGGGTTTGGGCAAAATATGACCCATTGCCGTTTTCAGTAATTGGCATATTTTCGGTGTGAAACGCCTAATTTGAAACTAAAAATAGGTGCAGAGAGTCAGAATTTGGCTCAAAAATCACGCTCAGGAGTCAAATTTCCGACATTTCAGACATTTTGAAAACTGCAGGGGGGGTTTGGGCAAAATATGACCCATCGCCGTTTTCAGTAATTGGCATATTTTCGGTATGAAAAGTCGTAATTTGAAACTAAAAATAGGTGCAGAGAGTCAGAATTCGGCTCAAAAATCACGCTCAGGAGTCAAATTTCCGACATTTCAGACATTTTAAAAACTACAGGGGGGTTTGGGCAAAATATGACCCATCGTTGTTTTCAGTAATTGGCATATTTTCGGTATAAAAAGTCGTAATTTGAAACTGAAAATAGGTGCAAAGAGTCAGAATTCGGATAAAAAATCAGGCTCAGGAGTCAAATTTCCGACATTTCCGACATTTTGAAAATTGCAGGGGAGTTGTGGCAAAATATGACCCATCGCCGATTACAGTAATTGGCATATTTTCGGTATGAAAATTCGTAATTTGAAACTGAAAATAGGTGCAGAGAGACAGAATTCGGATAAAAAATCACGCGCAGGAGTCAAATTTTCGACATTTCAGACATTTTGAAAACTGCAGGGGGGTTTGGGCAAAATATGACCCATCGCCGTTTACAGTAATTGGCATATTTTCGGTATGAAACGTCGTATTTTGAAAATAAAAATAGGTGCAGAGAGTCAGAATTCGGCTCAAAAATCACGCTCAGGAGTCAAATTTCCGACACTTCAGACATTTTGAAAACTGCAGGGGGTTTGGGCAAAATATGACCCATCGCCGTTTACAGTAATTGGCATATTTTCGGTATGAAACGTCGTAATTTGAAACTGAAAATAGGTGCAGAGAGTCAGAATTCGGATAAAAAATAACGCTCAGGAGTCAAATTTCCGACATTTCAGACATTTTAAAAACTGCAGGGGGTTTGGGCAAAATATGACCCATAACCGTTTTCAGTAATGTGCATATTTTCGGTATGAAACGTCGTAATTTGAAACTGAAAATAAGTGCAGAGAGTCAGAACTCGGCTCAAAAATCACGCTCAGGACCCAAATTTCCGACATTTCAGACATTTTAAAAACTGCAGGGGGGTTTGGGCAAAATATGACCCATTGCCGTTTTGAGTAATTGGCATATTTTCGGTATGAAACGTCGTAATTTGAAACTATAATTAGTTGCAGAGAGTCAGAATTTGGCTCAAAAATCACGCTCAGGAGTCAAATTTCCGACATTTCAGACATTTTAAAAACTGCAGGGGGGTTTGGGCAAAATATGACCCATCGTTGTTTTCAGTAATTGGCATATTTTCGGTATAAAAAGTCGTAATTTGAAACTGAAAATAGGTGCAAAGAGTTAGAATTCGGATAAAAAATCAGGCTCAGGAGTCAAATTTCCGACATTTCCGACATTTTGAAAACTGCAGGGGAGTTTGGGCAAAATATGACCCATCGCCGTTTACAGTAATTGGCATATTTTCGGTATGAAAAGTCGTAATTTGAAACTGAAAATAGGTGCAGAGAGACAGATTTCGGATAAAAAATCACGCTCAGGAGTCAAATTTCCGACATTTCAGACATTTTGAAAACTGCAGGGGGGTTTAGGCAAAATATGACCCATCGCCGTTTTCAGTAATGTGCATATTTTCGGTATGAAACGTCGTAATTTGAAACTGAAAATAGGTGCAGAGAGTCAGAATTCAGCTCAAAAATCACACTCAGGAGCCAAATTTCCGATATTTCAGACATTTTAAAAACTGCAGGGGGGTTTGGGCAAAATATGACCCATCGCCGTTTTCAGTAATTGGCATATTTTCGGTATGAAACGTCGTAATTTGAAACTGAAAATAGGTGCAGAGAGTCAGAATTCGGCTCAAAAATCACGCTTAGGAGTAAAATTTCCGACATTTCAGACATTTTCAAAACTGCAGGGGGGTTTGGGCAAAATATGACCCATCGCCGTTTACAGTAATTGGCATATTTTCGGTATGAAACGTCGTATTTTGAAAATAAAAATAGGTGCAGAGAGTCAGAATTCGGCTCAAAAATCACGCTCAGGAGTCAAATTTCCGACATTTCAGACATTTTAAAAACTGCAGGGGGTTTGGGCAAAATATGACCCATCGCCGTTTTCAGTAATGTGCATATTTTCGGTATGAAACTTCGTAATTTGAAACTAAAAATAGGTGCAGAGAGTCAGAATTTGGCTCAAAAATCACGCTCAGGAGTCAAATTTCCGACATTTCAGACATTTTGAAAACTGCAGGGGGGTTTGGGCAAAATATGACCCATCGCCGTTTACAGTAATTGGCATATTTTCGGTATGAAACGTCGTATTTTGAAAATAAAAATAGGTGCAGAGAGTCAGAATTCGGCTCAAAAATCACGCTCAGGAGTCAAATTTCCGACACTTCAGACATTTTGAAAACTGCAGGGGGGTTTGGGCAAAATATGACCCATCGCCGTTTACAGTAATTGGCATATTTTCGGTATGAAACGTCGTAATTTGAAACTGAAAATAGGTGCAGAGAGTCAGAATTCGGATAAAAAATAACGCTCAGGAGTCAAATTTCCGACATTTCAGACATTTTAAAAACTGCAGGGGGTTTGGGCAAAATATGACCCATCACCGTTTTCAGTAATGTGCATATTTTCGGTATGAAACGTCGTAATTTGAAACTGAAAATAAGTGCAGAGAGTCAGAATTCGGCTCAAAAATCACGCTCAGGAGCCAAATTTCCGACATTTCAGACATTTTAAAAACTGCAGGGGGGTTTGGGCAAAATATGACCCATTGCCGTTTTGAGTAATTGGCATATTTTCGGTATGAAACGTCGTAATTTGAAACTAAAATTAGGTGCAGAGAGTCAGAATTTGGCTCAAAAATCACGCTCAGGAGTCAAATTTCCGACATTTCAGACATTTTAAAAACTGCAGGGGGGTTTGGGCAAAATATGACCCATCGTTGTTTTCAGTAATTGGCATATTTTCGGTATAAAAAGTCGTAATTTGAAACTGAAAATAGGTGCAAAGAGTCAGAATTCGGATAAAAAATCAGGCTCAGGAGTCAAATTTCCGACATTTCCGACATTTTGAAAACTGCAGGGGAGTTTGGGCAAAATATGACCCATCGCCGTTTACAGTAATTGGCATATTTTCGGTATGAAAAGTCGTAATTTGAAACTGAAAATAGGTGCAGAGAGACAGAATTCGGATAAAAAATCACGCTCAGGAGTCAAATTTCCGACATTTCAGACATTTTGAAAACTGCAGGGGGGTTTAGGCAAAATATGACCCATCGCCGTTTTCAGTAATGTGCATATTTTCGGTATGAAACGTCGTAATTTGAAACTGAAAATAGGTGCAGAGAGTCAGAATTCAGCTCAAAAATCACACTCAGGAGCCAAATTTCCGATATTTCAGACATTTTAAAAACTGCAGGGGGGTTTGGGCAAAATATGACCCATCGCCGTTTTCAGTAATTGGCATATTTTCGGTATGAAACGTCGTAATTTGAAACTGAAAATAGGTGCAGAGAGTCAGAATTCGGCTCAAAAATCACGCTTAGGAGTCAAATTTCCGACATTTCAGACATTTTGAAAACTGCAGGGGGGTTTGGGCAAAATATGACCCATCGCCGTTTACAGTAATTGGCATATTTTCGGTATGAAACGTCGTATTTTGAAAATAAAAATAGGTGCAGAGAGTCAAAATTCGGCTCAAAAATCACGCTTAGGAGTCAAATTTCCGACATTTCAGACATTTTGAAAACTGCAGGGGGGTTTGGGCAAAATATGACCAATCGCCGTTTTTAGTAATTGGCATATTTTCGGTATAAAAAGTCGTAATTTGAAACTGAAAACAGGTGTAGATAGTCAGAATTCGGATAAAAAATCACGCTCAGGAGTCAAATTTTCGAAATTTCAGACATTTTGAAAACTGCAGGGGGGTTTGGGCAAAATATGACCCATCGCCGTTTTCAGTAATTGGCATATTTTCGGTATGAAAAGTCGTAATTTGAAACTGAAAATAGGTGCAGAGAGACAGAATTTGGATAAAAAATCACGCTCAGGAGTCAAATTTCCGACATTTCAGACATTTTGAAAATTGCAGGGGGGTTTGGGCAAAATATGACCCATCGCCGTTCACAGTAATTGGCATATTTTCGGTATGAAACGTCGTATTTTGAAAATAAAAATAGGTGCAGAGAGTCAGAATTCGGCTCAAAAATCACGCTCAGGAGTCAAATTTCCGACATTTCAGATATTTTAAAAACTGCAGGGGGTTTGGGCAAAATATGACCCATCGCCGTTTTCAGTAATGTGCATATTTTCGGTATGAAACGTCGTAATTTGAAACTGAAAATAGGTGCAGAGAGTCAGAATTCGGCTCAAAAATCACGCTCAGGAGCCAAATTTCCGACATTTCAGACATTTTGAAAACTGCAGGGGGGTTTGGGCAAAATATGACCCATTGCCGTTTTCAGTAATTGGCATATTTTCGGTATGAAACGCCTAATTTGAAACTAAAAATAGGTGCAGAGAGTCAGAATTTGGCTCAAAAATCACGCTCAGGAGTCAAATTTCCGACATTTCAGACATTTTGAAAACTGCAGGGGGGGTTTGGGCAAAATATGACCCATCGCCGTTTTCAGTAATTGGCATATTTTCGGTATGAACCGTCGTAATTTGAAACTAAAAATAGGTGCAGACAGTCAGAATTTGGCTCAAAAATCACGCTCAGGAGTCAAATTTCCGACATTTCAGACATTTTAAAAACTGCAGGGGGGTTTGGGCAAAATATGACCCATCGTTGTTTTCAGTAATTGGCATATTTTCGGTATAAAAAGTCGTAATTTGAAACTGAAAATAGGTGCAAAGAGTCAGAATTCGGATAAAAAATCAGGCTCAGGAGTCAAATTTCCGACATTTCCGACATTTTGAAAACTGCAGGGGAGTTTGGGCAAAATATGACCCATCGCCGTTTACAGTAATTGGCATATTTTCGGTATGAAAAGTCGTAATTTGAAACTGAAAATAGGTGCAGAGAGACAGAATTCGGATAAAAAATCACGCTCAGGAGTCAAATTTCCGACATTTCAGACATTTTGAAAACTGCAGGGGGGTTTAGGCAAAATATGACCCATCGCCGTTTTCAGTAATGTGCATATTTTCGGTATGAAACGTCGTAATTTGAAACTGAAAATAGGTGCAGAGAGTCAGAATTCGGCTCAAAAATCACGCTCAGGAGTCAAATTTCCGACATTTCAGACATTTTAAAAACTGCAGGGGGTTTGGGCAAAATATGACCCATCACCGTTTTCAGTAATGTGCATATTTTCGGTATGAAACTTCGTAATTTGAAACTGAAAATAAGTGCAGAGAGTCAGAATTCGGCTCAAAAATCACGCTCAGGAGCCAAATTTCCGACATTTCAGACATTTTAAAAACTGCAGGGGGGTTTGGTCAAAATATGACCCATTGCCGTTTTGAGTTATTGGCATATTTTCGGTATGAAACGTCGTAATTTGAAACTAAAATTAGGTGCAGAGAGTCAGAATTTGGCTCGAAAATCACGCTCAGGAGTCAAATTTCCGACATTTCTGACATTTTAAAAACTGCAGGGGGGTTTGGGCAAAATATGACCCATCGTTGTTTTCAGTAATTGGCATATTTTCGGTATAAAAAGTCGTAATTTGAAACTGAAAATAGGTGCAAAGAGTCAGAATTCGGATAAAAAATCAGGCTCAGGAGTCAAATTTCCGACATTTCCGACATTTTGAAAACTGCAGGGGAGTTTGGGCAAAATATGACCCATCGCCGTTTACAGTAATTGGCATATTTTCGGTATGAAAAGTCGTAATTTGAAACTGAAAATAGGTGCAGAGAGACAGATTTCGGATAAAAAATCACGCTCAGGAGTCAAATTTCCGACATTTCAGACATTTTGAAAACTGCAGGGGGGTTTAGGCAAAATATGACCCATCGCCGTTTTCAGTAATGTGCATATTTTCGGTATGAAACGTCGTATTTTGAAACTGAAAATAGGTGCAGAGAGTCAGAATTCAGCTCAAAAATCACACTCAGGAGCCAAATTTCCGATATTTCAGACATTTTAAAAACTGCAGGGGGGTTTGGGCAAAATATGACCCATCGCCGTTTTCAGTAATTGGCATATTTTCGGTATGAAACGTCGTAATTTGAAACTGAAAATAGGTGCAGAGAGTCAGAATTCGGCTCAAAAATCACGCTTAGGAGTAAAATTTCCGACATTTCAGACATTTTCAAAACTGCAGGGGGGTTTGGGCAAAATATGACCCATCGCCGTTTACAGTAATTGGCATATTTTCGGTATGAAACGTCGTATTTTGAAAATAAAAATAGGTGCAGAGAGTCAGAATTCGGCTCAAAAATCACGCTCAGGAGTCAAATTTCCGACATTTCATACATTTTAAAAACTGCAGGGGGTTTGGGCAAAATATGACCCATCGCCGTTTTCAGTAATGTGCATATTTTCGGTATGAAACGTCGTAATTTGAAACTAAAAATAGGTGCAGAGAGTCAGAATTTGGCTCAAAAATCACGCTCAGGAGTCAAATTTCCGACATTTCAGACATTTTGAAAACTGCAGGGGGGTTTGGGCAAAATATGACCCATCGCCGTTTACAGTAATTGGCATATTTTCGGTATGAAACGTCGTATTTTGAAAATAAAAATAGGTGCAGAGAGTCAGAATTCGGCTCAAAAATCACGCTCAGGAGTCAAATTTCCGACACTTCAGACATTTTGAAAACTGCAGGGGGGTTTGGGCAAAATATGACCCATCGCCGTTTACAGTAATTGGCATATTTTCGGTATGAAACGTCGTAATTTGAAACTGAAAATAGGTGCAGAGAGTCAGAATTCGGATAAAAAATAACGCTCAGGAGTCAAATTTCCGACATTTCAGACATTTTAAAAACTGCAGGGGGTTTGGGCAAAATATGACCCATCACCGTTTTCAGTAATGTGCATATTTTCGGTATGAAACGTCGTAATTTGAAACTGAAAATAAGTGCAGAGAGTCAGAATTCGGCTCAAAAATCACGCTCAGGAGCCAAATTTCCGACATTTCAGACATTTTAAAAACTGCAGGGGGGTTTGGGCAAAATATGACCCATTGCCGTTTTGAGTAATTGGCATATTTTCGGTATGAAACGTCGTAATTTGAAACTAAAATTAGGTGCAGAGAGTCAGAATTTGGCTCAAAAATCACGCTCAGGAGTCAAATTTCCGACATTTCAGACATTTTAAAAACTGCAGGGGGGTTTGGGCAAAATTTGACCCATCGTTGTTTTCAGTAATTGGCATATTTTCGGTATAAAAAGTCGTAATTTGAAACTGAAAATAGGTGCAAAGAGTCAGAATTCGGATAAAAAATCAGGCTCAGGAGTCAAATTTCCGACATTTCCGACATTTTGAAAACTGCAGGGGAGTTTGGGCAAAATATGACCCATCGCCGTTTACAGTAATTGGCATATATTCGGTATGAAAAGTCGTAATTTGAAACTGAAAATAGGTGCAGAGAGACAGAATTCGGATAAAAAATCACGCTCAGGAGTCAAATTTCCGACATTTCAGACATTTTGAAAACTGCAGGGGGGTTTAGGCAAAATATGACCCATCGCCGTTATCAGTAATGTGCATATTTTCGGTATGAAACGTCGTAATTTGAAACTGAAAATAGGTGCAGAGAGTCAGAATTCAGCTCAAAAATCACACTCAGGAGCCAAATTTCCGATATTTCAGACATTTTAAAAACTGCAGGGGGGTTTGGGCAAAATATGACCCATCGCCGTTTTCAGTAATTGGCATATTTTCGGTATGAAACGTCGTAATTTGAAACTGAAAATAGGTGCAGAGAGACAGAATTCGGATAAAAAATCACGATTAGGAGTCAAATTTCCGACATTTCAGACATTTTGAAAACTGCAGGGGGGTTTGGGCAAAATATGACCCATCGCCGTTTTCAGTAATTGGCATATTTTCGGTATGAAACGTCGTATTTTGAAAATAAAAATAGGTGCAGAGAGTCAAAATTCGGCTCAAAAATCACGCTTAGGAGTCAAATTTCCGACATTTCAGACATTTTGAAAACTGCAGGGGGGTTTGGGCAAAATATGACCAATCGCCGTTTTCAGTAATTGGCATATTTTCGGTATAAAAAGTCGTAATTTGAAACTGAAAACAGGTGTAGATAGTCAGAATTCGGATAAAAAATCACGCTCAGGAGTCAAATTTTCGACATTTCAGACATTTTGAAAACTGCAGGGGGGTTTGGGCAAAATATGACCCATCGCCGTTTTCAGTAATTGGCATATTTTCGGTATGAAAAGTCGTAATTTGAAACTGAAAATAGGTGCAGAGAGTCAGAATTCGGCTCAAAAATCACGCTCAGGAGCCAAATTTCCGACATTTCAGACATTTTGAAAACTGCAGGGGGGTTTGGGCAAAATATGACCCATTGCCGTTTTCAGTAATTGGCATATTTTCGGTATGAAACGCCTAATTTGAAACTAAAAATAGGTGCAGAGAGTCAGAATTTGGCTCAAAAATCACGCTCAGGAGTCAAATTTCCGACATTTCAGACATTTTGAAAACTGCAGGGGGGGTTTGGGCAAAATATGACCCATCGCCGTTTTCAGTAATTGGCATATTTTCGGTATGAAACGTCGTAATTTGAAACTAAAAATAGGTGCAGAGAGTCAGAATTTGGCTCAAAAATCACGCTCAGGAGTCAAATTTCCGACATTTCAGACATTTTAAAAACTGCAGGGGGTTTGGGCAAAATATGACCCATCGTTGTTTTCAGTAATTGGCATATTTTCGGTATAAAAAGTCGTAATTTGAAACTGAAAATAGGTGCAAAGAGTCAGAATTCGGATAAAAAATCAGGCTCAGGAGTCAAATTTCCGACATTTCCGACATTTTGAAAACTGCAGGGGAGTTTGGGCAAAATATGACCCATCGCCGTTTACAGTAATTGGCATATTTTCGGTATGAAAAGTCGTAATTTGAAACTGAAAATAGGTGCAGAGAGACAGAATTCGGATAAAAAATCACGCTCAGGAGTCAAATTTCCGACATTTCAGACATTTTGAAAACTGCAGGGGGGTTTAGGCAAAATATGACCCATCGCCGTTTTCAGTAATGTACATATTTTCGGTATGAAACGTCGTAATTTGAAACTGAAAATAGGTGCAGAGAGTCAGAATTCGGCTCAAAAATCACGCTCAGGAGTCAAATTTCCGACATTTCAGACATTTTAAAAACTGCAGGGGGTTTGGGCAAAATATGACCCATCACCGTTTTCAGTAATGTGCATATTTTCGGTATGAAACGTCGTAATTTGAAACTGAAAATAAGTGCAGAGAGTCAGAATTCGGCTCAAAAATCACGCTCAGGAGCCAAATTTCCGACATTTCAGACATTTTAAAAACTGCAGGGGGGTTTGGGCAAAATATGACCCATTGCCGTTTTGAGTAATTGGCATATTTTCGGTATGAAACGTCGTAATTTGAAACTAAAATTAGGTGCAGAGAGTCAGAATTTGGCTCAAAAATCACGCTCAGGAGTCAAATTTCCGACATTTCTGACATTTTAAAAACTGCAGGGGGGTTTGGGCAAAATATGACCCATCGTTGTTTTCAGTAATTGGCATATTTTCGGTATAAAAAGTCGTAATTTGAAACTGAAAATAGGTGCAAAGTGTCAGAATTCGGATAAAAAATCAGGCTCAGGAGTCAAATTTCCGACATTTCCGACATTTTGAAAACTGCAGGGGAGTTTGGGCAAAATATGACCCATCGCCGTTTACAGTAATTGGCATATTTTCGGTATGAAAAGTCGTAATATGAAACTGAAAATAGGTGCAGAGAGACAGATTTCGGATAAAAAATCACGCTCAGGAGTCAAATTTCCGACATTTCAGACATTTTGAAAACTGAAGGGGGGTTTAGGCAAAATATGACCCATCGCCGTTTTCAGTAATGTGCATATTTTCGGTATGAAACGTCGTAATTTGAAACTGAAAATAGGTGCAGAGAGTCAGAATTCAGCTCAAAAATCACACTCAGGAGCCAAATTTCCGATATTTCAGACATTTTAAAAACTGCAGGGGGGTTTGGGCAAAATATGACCCATCGCCGTTTTCAGTAATTGGCATATTTTCGGTATGAAACGTCGTAATTTGAAACTGAAAATAGGTGCAGAGAGTCAGAATTCGGCTCAAAAATCACGCTTAGGAGTAAAATTTCCGACATTTCAGACATTTTCAAAACTGCAGGGGGGTTTGGGCAAAATATGACCCATCGCCTTTTACAGTAATTGGCATATTTTCGGTATGAAACGTCGTATTTTGAAAATAAAAATAGGTGCAGAGAGTCAGAATTCGGCTCAAAAATCACGCTCAGGAGTTAAATTTCCGACATTTCAGACATTTTAAAAACTGCAGGGGGTTTGGGCAAAATATGACCCATCGCCGTTTTCAGTAATGTGCATATTTTCGGTATGAAACGTCGTAATTTGAAACTAAAAATAGGTGCAGAGAGTCAGAATTTGGCTCTAAAATCACGCTCAGGAGTCAAATTTCCGACATTTCAGACATTTTGAAAACTGCAGGGGGGTTTGGGCAAAATATGACCCATCGCCGTTTACAGTAATTGGCATATTTTCGGTATGAAACGTCGTATTTTGATATTAAAAATAGGTGCAGAGAGTCAGAATTCGGCTCAAAAATCACGCTCAGGATTCAAATTTCCGACACTTCAGACATTTTGAAAACTGCAGGGGGGTTTGGGCAAAATATGACCCATCGCCGTTTACAGTAATTGGCATATTTTCGGTATGAAACGTCGTAATTTGAAACTGAAAATAGGTGCAGAGAGTCAGAATTCGGATAAAAAATAACGCTCAGGAGTCAAATTTCCGACATTTCAGACATTTTAAAAACTGCAGGGGGTTTGGGCAAAATATGACCCATCACCGTTTTCAGTAATGTGCATATTTTCGGTATGAAACGTCGTAATTTGAAACTGAAAATAAGTGCAGAGAGTCAGAATTCGGCTCAAAAATCACGCTCAGGAGCCAAATTTCCGACATTTCAGACATTTTAAAAACTGCAGGGGGGTTTGGGCAAAATATGATCCATTGCCGTTTTGAGTAATTGGCATATTTTCGGTATGAAACGTCGTAATTTGAAACTAAAATTAGGTGCAGAGAGTCAGAATTTGGCTCAAAAATCACGCTCAGGAGTCAAATTTCCGACATTTCAGACATTTTAAAAACTGCAGGGGGGTTTGGGCAAAATATGACCCATCGTTGTTTTCAGTAATTGGCATATTTTCGGTATAAAAAGTCGTAATTTGAAACTGAAAATAGGTGCAAAGAGTCAGAATTCGGAAAAAAATCAGGCTCAGGAGTCAAATTTCCGACATTTCCGACATTTTGAAAACTGCAGGGGAGTTTGGGCAAAATATGACCCATCGCCGTTTTCAGTAATGTGCATATTTTCGGTATGAAACGTCGTAATTTGAAACTGAAAATAGGTACAGAGAGTCAGAATTCAGCTCAAAAATCACACTCAGGAGCCAAATTTCCGATATTTCAGACATTTTAAAAACTGCAGGGGGGTTTGGGCAAAATATGACCCATCGCCGTTTTCAGTAATTGGCATATTTTCGGTATGAAACGTCGTAATTTGAAACTGAAAATAGGTGCAGAGAGTCAGAATTCGGCTCAAAAATCACGCTAAGGAGTCAAATTTCCGACATTTCAGACATTTTGAAAACTGCAGGGGGGGTTTGGGCAAAATATGACCCATCGCCGTTTACAGTAATTGGCATATTTTCGGTATGAAACGTCGTATTTTGAAAATAAAAATAGGTGCAGAGAGTCAAAATTCGGCTCAAAAATCACGCTTAGGAGTCAAATTTCCGACATTTCAGACATTTTGAAAACTGCAGGGGGGTTTGGGCAAAATATGACCAATCGCCGTTTTCAGTAATTGGCATATTTTCGGTATAAAAAGTCGTAATTTGAAACTGAAAACAGGTGTAGATAGTCAGAATTCGGATAAAAAATCACGCTCAGGAGTCAAATTTTCGACATTTCAGACATTTTGAAAACTGCAGGGGGGTTTGGGCAAAATATGACCCATCGCCGTTTTCAGTAATTGGCATATTTTCGGTATGAAAAGTCGTAATTTGAAACTGAAAACAGGTGCAGAGAGACAGAATTTGGATAAAAAATCACGCTCAGGAGTCAAATTTCCGACATTTCAGACATTTTGAAAATTGCAGGGGGGTTTGGGCAAAATATGACCCATCGCCGTTCACAGTAATTGGCATATTTTCGGTATGAAACGTCGTATTTTGAAAATATAAATAGGTGCAGAGAGTCAGAATTCGGCTCAAAAATCACGCTCAGGAGTCAAATTTCCGACATTTCAGATATTTTAAAAACTGCAGGGGGTTTGGGCAAAATATGACCCATCGCCGTTTTCAGTAATGTGCATATTTTCGGTATAAAACGTCGTAATTTGAAACTGAAAATAGGTGCAGAGAGTCAGAATTCGGCTCAAAAATCACGCTCAGGAGCCAAATTTCCGACATTTCAGACATTTTGAAAACTGCAGGGGGGTTTGGGCAAAATATGACCCATTGCCGTTTTCAGTAATTGGCATATTTTCGGTATGAAACACCTAATTTGAAACTGAAAATAGGTGAAGAGAGTCAGAATTCGGCTCAAAAATCACGCTTAGGAGTAAAATTTCCGACATTTCAGACATTTTCAAAACTGCAGGGGGGTTTGGGCAAAATATGACCCATCGCCGTTTACAGTAATTGGCATATTTTCGGTATGAAACGTCGTATTTTGAAAATAAAAATAGGTGCAGAGAGTCAGAATTCGGCTCAAAAATCACGCTCAGGAGTCAAATTTCCGACATTTCAGACATTTTAAAAACTGCAGGGGGTTTGGGCAAAATATGACCCATCGCCGTTTTCAGTAATGTGCATATTTTCGGTATGAAACGTCGTAATTTGAAACTAAAAATAGGTGCAGAGAGTCAGAATTTGGCTCAAAAATCACGCTCAGGAGTCAAATTTCCGACATTTCAGACATTTTGAAAACTGCAGGGGGGTTTGGGCAAAATATGACCCATCGCCGTTTACAGTAATTGGCATATTTTCGGTATGAAACGTCGTATTTTGAAAATAAAAATAGGTGCAGAGAGTCAGAATTCGGCTCAAAAATCACGCTCAGGAGTCAAATTTCCGACACTTCAGAAATTTTGAAAACTGCAGGGGGGTTTGGGCAAAATATGACCCATCGCCGTTTACAGTAATTGGCATATTTTCGGTATGAAACGTCGTAATTTGAAACTGAAAATAGGTGCAGAGAGTCAGAATTCGGATAAAAAATAACGCTCAGGAGTCAAATTTCCGACATTTCAGACATTTTAAAAACTGCAGGGGGTTTGGGCAAAATATGACCCATCACCGTTTTCAGTAATGTGCATATTTTCGGTATGAAACGTCGTAATTTGAAACTGAAAATAAGTGCAGAGAGTCAGAATTCGGCTCAAAAATCACGCTCAGGAGCCAAATTTCCGACATTTCAGACATTTTAAAAACTGCAGGGGGGTTTGGGCAAAATATGACCCATTGCCGTTTTGAGTAATTGGCATATTTTCGGTATGAAACGTCGTAATTTGAAACTAAAATTAGGTGCAGAGAGTCAGAATTTGGCTCAAAAATCACGCTCAGGAGTCAAATTTCCGACATTTCAGACATTTTAAAAACTGCAGGGGGGTTTGGGCAAAATATGACCCATCGTTGTTTTCAGTAATTGGCATATTTTCGGTATAAAAAGTCGTAATTTGAAACTGAAAATAGGTGCAAAGAGTCAGAATTCGGATAAAAAATCAGGCTCAGGAGTCAAATTTCCGACATTTCCGACATTTTGAAAACTGCAGGGGAGTTTGGGCAAAATATGACCCATCGCCGTTTTCAGTAATGTGCATATTTTCGGTATGAAACGTCGTAATTTGAAACTGAAAATAGGTACAGAGAGTCAGAATTCAGCTCAAAAATCACACTCAGGAGCCAAATTTCCGATATTTCAGACATTTTAAAAACTGCAGGGGGGTTTGGGCAAAATATGACCCATCGCCGTTTTCAGTAATTGGCATATTTTCGGTATGAAACGTCGTAATTTGAAACTGAAAATAGGTGCAGAGAGTCAGAATTCGGCTCAAAAATCACGCTTAGGAGTCAAATTTCCGACATTTCAGACATTTTGAAAACTGCAGGGGGGGTTTGGGCAAAATATGACCCATCGCCGTTTACAGTAATTGGCATATTTTCGGTATGAAACGTCGTATTTTGAAAATAAAAATAGGTGCAGAGAGTCAAAATTCGGCTCAAAAATCACGCTTAGGAGTCAAATTTCCGACATTTCAGACATTTTGAAAACTGCAGGGGGGTTTGGGCAAAATATGACCAATCGCCGTTTTCAGTAATTGGCATATTTTCGGTATAAAAAGTCGTAATTTGAAACTGAAAACAGGTGTAGATAGTCAGAATTCGGATAAAAAATCACGCTCAGGAGTCAAATTTTCGACATTTCAGACATTTTGAAAACTGCAGGGGGGTTTGGGCAAAATATGACCCATCGCCGTTTTCAGTAATTGGCATATTTTCGGTATGAAAAGTCGTAATTTGAAACTGAAAATAGGTGCAGAGAGACAGAATTTGGATAAAAAATCACGCTCAGGAGTCAAATTTCCGACATTTCAGACATTTTGAAAATTGCAGGGGGGTTTGGGCAAAATATGACCCATCGCCGTTTTCAGTAATGTGCATATTTTCGGTATGAAACGTCGTAATTTGAAACTGAAAATAGGTGCAGAGAGTCAGAATTCGGCTCAAAAATCACGCTCAGGAGCCAAATTTCCGACATTTCAGACATTTTGAAAACTGCAGGGGGGTTTGGGCAAAATATGACACATTGCCGTTTTCAGTAATTGGCATATTTTCGGTATGAAACGCCTAATTTGAAACTGAAAATAGGTGCAGAGAGTCAGAATTCGGCTCAAAAATCACGCTTAGGAGTAAAATTTCCGACATTTCAGACATTTTCAAAACTGCAGGGGGGTTTGGGCAAAATATGACCCATCGCCGTTTACAGTAATTGGCATATTTTCGGTATGAAACGTCGTATTTTGAAAATAAAAATAGGTGCAGAGAGTCAGAATTCGGCTCAAAAATCACGCTCAGGAGTCAAATTTCCGACATTTCAGACATTTTAAAAACTGCAGGGGGTTTGGGCAAAATATGACCCATCGCCGTTTTCAGTAATGTGCATATTTTCGGTATGAAACGTCGTAATTTGAAACTAAAAATAGGTGCAGAGAGTCAGAATTTGGCTCAAAAATCACGCTCAGGAGTCAAATTTCCGACATTTCAGACATTTTGAAAACTGCAGGGGGGTTTGGGCAAAATATGACCCATCGCCGTTTACAGTAATTGGCATATTTTCGGTATGAAACGTCGTATTTTGAAAATAAAAATAGGTGCAGAGAGTCAGAATTCGGCTCAAAAATCACGCTCAGGAGTCAAATTTCCGACACTTCAGACATTTTGAAAACTGCAGGGGGGTTTGGGCAAAATATGACCCATCGCCGTTTACAGTAATTGGCATATTTTCGGTATGAAACGTCGTAATTTGAAACTGAAAATAGGTGCAGAGAGTCAGAATTCGGATAAAAAATAACGCTCAGGAGTCAAATTTCCGACATTTCAGACATTTTAAAAACTGCAGGGGGTTTGGGCAAAATATGACCCATCACCGTTTTCAGTAATGTGCATATTTTCGGTATGAAACGTCGTAATTTGAAACTGAAAATAAGTGCAGAGAGTCAGAATTCGGCTCAAAAATCACGCTCAGGAGCCAAATTTCCGACATTTCAGACATTTTAAAAACTGCAGGGGGGTTTGGGCAAAATATGACCCATTGCCGTTTTGAGTAATTGGCATATTTTCGGTATGAAACGTCGTAATTTGAAACTAAAATTAGGTGCAGAGAGTCAGAATTTGGCTCAAAAATCACGCTCAGGAGTCAAATTTCCGACATTTCAGACATTTTAAAAACTGCAGGGGGGTTTGGGCAAAATTTGACCCATCGTTGTTTTCAGTAATTGGCATATTTTCGGTATAAAAAGTCGTAATTTGAAACTGAAAATAGGTGCAAAGAGTCAGAATTCGGATAAAAAATCAGGCTCAGGAGTCAAATTTCCGACATTTCCGACATTTTGAAAACTGCAGGGGAGTTTGGGCAAAATATGACCCATCGCCGTTTACAGTAATTGGCATATTTTCGGTATGAAAAGTCGTAATTTGAAACTGAAAATAGGTGCAGAGAGACAGAATTCGGATAAAAAATCACGCTCAGGAGTCAAATTTCCGACATTTCAGACATTTTTAAAACTGCAGGGGGGTTTGGGCAAAATATGACCCATCGCCGTTTTCAGTAATTGGCATATTTTCGGTATGAAACGTCGTAATTTGAAACTGAAAATAGGTGCAGAGAGTCAGAATTCGGCTCAAAAATCACGCTTAGGAGTCAAATTTCCGACATTTCAGACATTTTGAAAACTGCAGGGGGGTTTGGGCAAAATATGACCCATCGCCGTTTACAGTAATTGGCATATTTTCGGTATGAAACGTCGTATTTTGAAAATAAAAATAGGTGCAGAGAGTCAAAATTCGGCTCAAAAATCACGCTTAGGAGTCAAATTTCCGACATTTCAGACATTTTGAAAACTGCAGGGGGGTTTGGGCAAAATATGACCAATCGCCGTTTTCAGTAATTGGCATATTTTCGGTATAAAAAGTCGTAATTTGAAACTGAAAACAGGTGTAGATAGTCAGAATTCGGATAAAAAATCACGCTCAGGAGTCAAATTTTCGACATTTCAGACATTTTGAAAACTGCAGGGGGGTTTGGGCAAAATATGACCCATCGCCGTTTTCAGTAATTGGCATATTTTCGGTATGAAAAGTCGTAATTTGAAACTGAAAATAGGTGCAGAGAGTCAGAATTCGGCTCAAAAATCACGCTCAGGAGCCAAATTTCCGACATTTCAGACATTTTGAAAACTGCAGGGGGGTTTGGGCAAAATATGACCCATTGCCGTTTTCAGTAATTGGCATATTTTCGGTATGAAACGCCTAATTTGAAACTAAAAATAGGTGCAGAGAGTCAGAATTTGGCTCAAAAATCACGCTCAGGAGTCAAATTTCCGACATTTCAGACATTTTGAAAACTGCAGGGGGGGTTTGGGCAAAATATGACCCATCGCCGTTTTCAGTAATTGGCATATTTTCGGTATGAAACGTCGTAATTTGAAACTAAAAATAGGTGCAGAGAGTCAGAATTTGGCTCAAAAATCACGCTCAGGAGTCAAATTTCCGACATTTCAGACATTTTAAAAACTGCAGGGGGTTTGGGCAAAATATGACCCTTCGTTGTTTTCAGTAATTGGCATATTTTCGGTATAAAAAGTCGTAATTTGAAACTGAAAATAGGTGCAAAGAGTCAGAATTCGGATAAAAAATCAGGCTCAGGAGTCAAATTTCCGACATTTCCGACATTTTGAAAACTGCAGGGGAGTTTGGGCAAAATATGACCCATCGCCGTTTACAGTAATTGGCATATTTTCGGTATGAAAAGTCGTAATTTGAAACTGAAAATAGGTGCAGAGAGACAGAATTCGGATAAAAAATCACGCTCAGGAGTCAAATTTCCGACATTTCAGACATTTTGAAAACTGCAGGGGGGTTTAGGCAAAATATGACCCATCGCCGTTTTCAGTAATGTGCATATTTTCGGTATGAAACGTCGTAATTTGAAACTGAAAATAGGTGCAGAGAGTCAGAATTCGGCTCAAAAATCACGCTCAGGATTCAAATTTCCGACATTTCAGACATTTTAAAAACTGCAGGGGGTTTGGGCAAAATATGACCCATCACCGTTTTCAGTAATGTGCATATTTTCGGTATGAAACGTCGTAATTTGAAACTGAAAGTAAGTGCAGAGAGTCAGAATTCGGCTCAAAAATCACGCTCAGGAGCCAAATTTCCGACATTTCAGACATTTTAAAAACTGCAGGGGGGTTTGGGCAAAATATGACCCATTGCCGTTTTGAGTAATTGGCATATTTTCGGTATGAAACGTCGTAATTTGAAACTAAAATTAGGTGCAGAGAGTCAGAATTTGGCTCAAAAATCACGCTCAGGAGTCAAATTTCCGACATTTCTGACATTTTAAAAACTGCAGGGGGGTTTGGGCAAAATATGACCCATCGTTGTTTTCAGTAATTGGCATATTTTCGGTATAAAAAGTCGTAATTTGAAACTGAAAATAGGTGCAAAGTGTCAGAATTCGGATAAAAAATCAGGCTCAGGAGTCAAATTTCCGACATTTCCGACATTTTGAAAACTGCAGGGGAGTTTGGGCAAAATATGACCCATCGCCGTTTACAGTAATTGGCATATTTTCGGTATGAAAAGTCGTAATTTGAAACTGAAAATAGGTGCAGAGAGACAGATTTCGGATAAAAAATCACGCTCAGGAGTCAAATTTCCGACATTTCAGACATTTTGAAAACTGCAGGGGGGTTTAGGCAAAATATGACCCATCGCCGTTTTCAGTAATGTGCATATTTTCGGTATGAAACGTCGTAATTTGAAACTGAAAATAGGTGCAGAGAGTCAGAATTCAGCTCAAAAATCACACTCAGGAGCCAAATTTCCGATATTTCAGACATTTTAAAAACTGCAGGGGGGTTTGGGCAAAATATGACCCATCGCCGTTTTCAGTAATTGGCATATTTTCGGTATGAAACGTCGTAATTTGAAACTGAAAATAGGTGCAGAGAGTCAGAATTCGGCTCAAAAATCACGCTTAGGAGTAAAATTTCCGACATTTCAGACATTTTCAAAACTGCAGGGGGGTTTGGGCAAAATATGACCCATCGCCGTTTACAGTAATTGGCATATTTTCGGTATGAAACGTCGTATTTTGAAAATAAAAATAGGTGCAGAGAGTCAGAATTCGGCTCAAAAATCACGCTCAGGAGTCAAATTTCCGACATTTCAGACATTTTAAAAACTGCAGGGGGTTTGGGCAAAATATGACCCATCGCCGTTTTCAGTAATGTGCATATTTTCGGTATGAAACGTCGTAATTTGAAACTAAAAATAGGTGCAGAGAGTCAGAATTTGGCTCAAAAATCACGCTCAGGAGTCAAATTTCCGACATTTCACACATTTTGAAAACTGCAGGGGGGTTTGGGCAAAATATGACCCATCGCCGTTTACAGTAATTGGCATATTTTCGGTATGAAACGTCGTATTTTGATAATAAAAATAGGTGCAGAGAGTCAGAATTCGGCTCAAAAATCACGCTCAGGAGTCAAATTTCCGACACTTCAGACATTTTGAAAACTGCTGGGGGGTTTGGGCAAAATATGACCCATCGCCGTTTACAGTAATTGGCATATTTTCGGTATGAAACGTCGTAATTTGAAACTGAAAATAGGTGCAGAGAGTCAGAATTCGGATAAAAAATAACGCTCAGGAGTCAAATTTCCGACATTTCAGACATTTTAAAAACTGCAGGGGGTTTGGGCAAAATATGACCCATCACCGTTTTCAGTAATGTGCATATTTTCGGTATGAAACGTCGTAATTTGAAACTGAAAATAAGTGCAGAGAGTCAGAATTCGGCTCAAAAATCACGCTCAGGAGCCAAATTTCCGACATTTCAGACATTTTAAAAACTGCAGGGGGGTTTGGGCAAAATATGACCCATTGCCGTTTTGAGTAATTGGCATATTTTCGGTATGAAACGTCGTAATTTGAAACTAAAATTAGGTGCAGAGAGTCAGAATTTGGCTCAAAAATCACGCTCAGGAGTCAAATTTCCGACATTTCAGACATTTTAAAAACTGCAGGGGGGTTTGGGCAAAATATGACCCATCGTTGTTTTCAGTAATTGGCATATTTTCGGTATAAAAAGTCGTAATTTGAAACTGAAAATAGGTGCAAAGAGTCAGAATTCGGATAAAAAATCAGGCTCAGGAGTCAAATTTCCGACATTTCCGACATTTTGAAAACTGCAGGGGAGTTTGGGCAAAATATGACCCATCGCCGTTTACAGTAATTGGCATATTTTCAGTATGAAAAGTCGTAATTTGAAACTGAAAATAGGTGCAGAGAGACAGAATTCGGATAAAAAATCACGCTCAGGAGTCAAATTTCCGACATTTCAGACATTTTCAAAACTGCAGGGGGGTTTGGGCAAAATATGACCCATCGCCGTTTACAGTAATTGGCATATTTTCGGTATGAAACGTCGTATTTTGAAAATAAAAATAGGTGCAGAGAGTCAGAATTCGGCTCAAAAATCACGCTCAGGAGTCAAATTTCCGACATTTCAGACATTTTAAAAACTGCAGGGGGTTTGGGCAAAATATGACCCATCGCCGTTTTCAGTAATGTGCATATTTTCGGTATGAAACGTCGTAATTTGAAACTAAAAATAGGTGCAGAGAGTCAGAATTTGGCTCAAAAATCACGCTCAGGAGTCAAATTTCCGACATTTCAGACATTTTGAAAACTGCAGGGGGGTTTGGGCAAAATATGACCCATCGCCGTTTGCAGTAATTGGCATATTTTCGGTATGAAACGTCGTATTTTGAAAATAAAAATAGGTGCAGAGAGTCAGAATTCGGCTCAAAAATCACGCTCAGGAGTCAAATTTCCGACACTTCAGACATTTTGAAAACTGCAGGGGGGTTTGGGCAAAATATGACCCATCGCCGTTTACAGTAATTGGCATATTTTCGGTATGAAACGTCGTAATTTGAAACTGAAAATAGGTGCAGAGAGTCAGAATTCGGATAAAAAATAACGCTCAGGAGTCAAATTTCCGACATTTCAGACATTTTAAAAACTGCAGGGGGTTTGGGCAAAATATGACCCATCACCGTTTTCAGTAATGTGCATATTTTCGGTATGAAACGTCGTAATTTGAAACTGAAAATAAGTGCAGAGAGTCAGAATTCGGCTCAAAAATCACGCTCAGGAGCCAAATTTCCGACATTTCAGACATTTTAAAAACTGCAGGGGGGTTTGGGCAAAATATGACCCATTGCCGTTTTGAGTAATTGGCATATTTTCGGTATGAAACGTCGTAATTTGAAACTAAAATTAGGTGCAGAGAGTCAGAATTTGGCTCAAAAATCACGCTCAGGAGTCAAATTTCCGACATTTCAGACATTTTAAAAACTGCAGGGGGGTTTGGGCAAAATTTGACCCATCGTTGTTTTCAGTAATTGGCATATTTTCGGTATAAAAAGTCGTAATTTGAAACTGAAAATAGGTGCAAAGAGTCAGAATTCGGATAAAAAATCAGGCTCAGGAGTCAAATTTCCGACATTTCCGACATTTTGAAAACTGCAGGGGAGTTTGGGCAAAATATGACCCATCGCCGTTTACAGTAATTGGCATATTTTCGGTATGAAAAGTCGTAATTTGAAACTGAAAATAGGTGCAGAGAGACAGAATTCGGATAAAAAATCACGCTCAGGAGTCAAATTTCCGACATTTCAGACATTTTTAAAACTGCAGGGGGGTTTGGGCAAAATATGACCCATCGCCGTTTTCAGTAATTGGCATATTTTCGGTATGAAACGTCGTAATTTGAAACTGAAAATAGGTGCAGAGAGTCAGAATTCGGCTCAAAAATCACGCTTAGGAGTCAAATTTCCGACATTTCAGACATTTTGAAAACTGCAGGGGGGTTTGGGCAAAATATGACCCATCGCCGTTTACAGTAATTGGCATATTTTCGGTATGAAACGTCGTATTTTGAAAATAAAAATAGGTGCAGAGAGTCAAAATTCGGCTCAAAAATCACGCTTAGGAGTCAAATTTCCGACATTTCAGACATTTTGAAAACTGCAGGGGGGTTTGGGCAAAATATGACCAATCGCCGTTTTCAGTAATTGGCATATTTTCGGTATAAAAATCGTAATTTGAAACTGAAAACAGGTGTAGATAGTCAGAATTCGGATAAAAAATCACGCTCAGGAGTCAAATTTTCGACATTTCAGACATTTTGAAAACTGCAGGGGGGTTTGGGCAAAATATGACCCATCGCCGTTTTCAGTAATTGGCATATTTTCGGTATGAAAAGTCGTAATTTGAAACTGAAAATAGGTGCAGAGAGTCAGAATTCGGCTCAAAAATCACGCTCAGGAGCCAAATTTCCGACATTTCAGACATTTTGAAAACTGCAGGGGGGTTTGGGCAAAATATGACCCATTGCCGTTTTCAGTAATTGGCATATTTTCGGTATGAAACGCCTAATTTGAAACTAAAAATAGGTGCAGAGAGTCAGAATTTGGCTCAAAAATCACGCTCAGGAGTCAAATTTCCGACATTTCAGACATTTTGAAAACTGCAGGGGGGGTTTGGGCAAAATATGACCCATCGCCGTTTTCAGTAATTGGCATATTTTCGGTATGAAACGTCGTAATTTGAAACTAAAAATAGGTGCAGAGAGTCAGAATTTGGCTCAAAAATCACGCTCAGGAGTCAAATTTCCGACATTTCAGACATTTTAAAAACTGCAGGGGGTTTGGGCAAAATATGACCCATCGTTGTTTTCAGTAATTGGCATATTTTCGGTATAAAAAGTCGTAATTTGAAACTGAAAATAGGTGCAAAGAGTCAGAATTCGGATAAAAAATCAGGCTCAGGAGTCAAATTTCCGACATTTCCGACATTTTGAAAACTGCAGGGGAGTTTGGGCAAAATATGACCCATCGCCGTTTACAGTAATTGGCATATTTTCGGTATGAAAAGTCGTAATTTGAAACTGAAAATAGGTGCAGAGAGACAGAATTCGGATAAAAAATCTCGCTCAGGAGTCAAATTTCCGACATTTCAGACATTTTGAAAACTGCAGGGGGGTTTAGGCAAAATATGACCCATCGCCGTTTTCAGTAATGTGCATATTTTCGGTATGAAACGTCGTAATTTGAAACTGAAAATAGGTGCAGAGAGTCAGAATTCGGCTCAAAAATCACGCTCAGGATTCAAATTTCCGACATTTCAGACATTTTAAAAACTGCAGGGGGTTTGGGCAAAATATGACCCATCACCGTTTTCAGTAATGTGCATATTTTCGGTATGAAACGTCGTAATTTGAAACTGAAAGTAAGTGCAGAGAGTCAGAATTCGGCTCAAAAATCACGCTCAGGAGCCAAATTTCCGACATTTCAGACATTTTAAAAACTGCAGGGGGGTTTGGGCAAAATATGACCCATTGCCGTTTTGAGTAATTGGCATATTTTCGGTATGAAACGTCGTAATTTGAAACTGAAAATAGGTGCAGAGAGTCAGAATTCGGATAAAAAATCACGCTTCGGAGTCAAATTTTCGACATTTCAGACATTTTGAAAACTGCAGGGGGGTTTGGGCAAATACGACCCATCACCGTTTTCAGTAATTGGCATATTTTCGGTATGAAAAGTCGTAATTTGAAACTGAAAATAGGTGCAGAGAGACAGAATTCGGATAAAAAATCACACTTAGGAGTCAAATTACCGACATTTTAGACATTTTGAAAACTGCAGGGGGGTTTGGGCAAAATATGACCCATCGCCGTTTACAGTAATTGGCATATTTTCGGTATGAAACGTCGTATTTTGAAAATAAAAATAGGTGCAGTGAGTCAGAATTCGGGTCAAAAATCACGCTCAGGAATCAAATTTCCGACATTTCAGACATTTTAAAAACTGCAGGGGGGTTTGGGCAAAATATGACCCATCGCCGTTTTCAGTAATGTGCATATTTTCGGTATGAAACGTCGTAATTTGAAACTGAAAATAGGTGCAGAGAGTCAGAATTCGGCTCAAAAATCACACTCAGGAGCCAAATTTTCGACATTTCAGACATTTTAAAAACTGCAGGGGGGTTTGGGCAAAATATGACCCATCGCCGTTTTCAGTAATTGGCATATTTTCGGTATGAAACGTCGTAATTTGAAACTGAAAATAGGTGCAGAGAGTCAGAATTCGGCTCAAAAATCATGGTCAGGAGGAAAATTTCCGACATTTCAGACATTTTGAAAACTGCAGGGGGGTTTGGGCAAAATATGACCCATCGCCGTTTACAGTAATTGGCATATTTTCGGTATGAAACGTCGTATTTTGAAAAAAAAAATAGGTGCAGAGAGTCAGAATTCGGCTCAAAAATCACGCTCAGGAGTCAAATTTCCGACACTTCAGACATTTTGAAAACTGCAGGGGGGTTTGGGCAAAATATGACCCATCGCCGTTTACAGTAATTGGCATATTTTCGGTATGAAACGTCGTAATTTGAAACTGAAAATAGGTGCAGAGAGTCAGAATTCGGATAAAAAATAACGCTCAGGAGTCAAATTTCCGACATTTCAGACATTTTAAAAACTGCAGGGGGTTTGGGCAAAATATGACCCATCACCGTTTTCAGTAATGTGCATATTTTCGGTATGAAACGTCGTAATTTGAAACTGAAAATAAGTGCAGAGAGTCAGAATTCGGCTCAAAAATCACGCTCAAGAGCCAAATTTCCGACATTTCAGACATTTTAAAAACTGCAGGGGGGTTTGGGCAAAATATGACCCATTGTCGTTTTGAGTAATTGGCATATTTTCGGTATGAAACGTCGTAATTTGAAACTAAAATTAGGTGCAGAGAGTCAGAATTTGGCTCAAAAATCACGCTCAGGAGTCAAATTTCCGACATTTCAGACATTTTAAAAACTGCAGGGGGGTTTGGGAAAAATATGACCCATCGCCGTTTTCAGTAATTGGCATATTTTCGGTATGAAACGTCGTAATTTGAAACTGAAAATAGGTGCAGAGAGTCAGAATTCGGCTCAAAAATCACGCTTAGGAGTCAAATTTCCGACATTTCAGACATTTTGAAAACTGCAGGGGGGTTTGGGCAAAATATGACCAATCGCCGTTTTCAGTAATTGGCATATTTTCGGTATAAAAAGTCGTAATTTGAAACTGAAAACAGGTGTAGATAGTCAGAATTCGGATAAAAAATCACGCTCAGGAGTCAAATTTTCGACATTTCAGACATTTTGAAAACTGCAGGGGGGTTTGGGCAAAATATGACCCATCGCCGTTTTCAGTAATTGGCATATTTTCGGTATGAAAAGTCGTAATTTGAAACTGAAAATAGGTGCAGAGAGACAGAATTTGGATAAAAAATCACGCTCAGGAGTCAAATTTCCGACATTTCAGACATTTTGAAAATTGCAGGGGGGTTTGGGCAAAATATGACCCATCGCCGTTCACAGTAATTGGCATATTTTCGGTATGAAACGTCGTAATTTGAAACTAAAAATAGGTGCAGAGAGTCAGAATTCGGCTCAAAAATCACGCTCAGAAGTCAAATTTCATGACATTTCAGACATTTTAAAAACTGCAGGGGGGTTTGGGCAAAATATGACCCATCGTTGTTTTCAGTATTTGGCATATTTTCGGTATAAAAAGTCGTAATTTGAAACTGAAAATAGGTGCAAAGAGTCAGAATTCGGATAAAAAATCAGGCTCAGGAGTCAAATTTCCGACATTTCCGACATTTTGAAAACTGCAGGGGAGTTGTGGCAAAATATGACCCATCGCCGTTTACAGTAATTGGCATATTTTCGGTATGAAAATTCGTAATTTGAAACTGAAAATAGGTGCAGAGAGACAGAATTCGGATAAAAAATCATGCGCAGGAGTCAAATTTTCGACATTTCAGACATTTTGAAAACTGCAGGGGAGTTTGGGCAAAATATGACCCATCGCCGTTTTCAGTAATTGGCATATTTTCGGTATGAAAAGTCGTAATTTGAAACTGAAAATAGGTGCAGAGAGACAGAATTTGGATAAAAAATCACGCTCAGGAGTCAAATTTCCGACATTTCAGACATTTTGAAAACTGCAGGGGGGTTTGGGCAAAATATGACCCATCGCCGTTTACAGTAATTGGCATATTTTCGGTATGAAACGTCGTATTTTGAAAATAAAAATAGGTGCAGAGAGTCAGAATTCGGCTCAAAAATCACGCTCAGGAGTCAATTTTCCGACATTTCAGACATTTTAAAAACTGCAGGGGGTTTGGGCAAAATATGACCCATCGCCGTTTACAGTAATGTGCATATTTTCGGTATGAAACGTCGTAATTTGAAACTGAAAATAGGTGCAGAGAGTCAGAATTCGGCTCAGAAATCACGCTCAGGAGCCAAATTTCCGACATTTCAGACATTTTAAAAACTGCAGGGGGGTTTGGGCAAAATATGACCCATTGCCGTTTTCAGTAATTGGCATATTTTCGGTATGAAACTTCGTAATTTGAAACTAAAAATAGGTGTAGAGAGTCAGAATTTGGCTCAAAAATCACGCTCAGGAGTCAAATTTCCGACATTTCAGACATTTTGAAAACTGCAGGGGGGTTTGGGCAAAATACGACCCATCGCCGTTTACAGTAATTGGCATATTTTCGGTATAAAAAGTCGTAATTTGAAACTGAAAAAAGTTGCAAAGAGTCAGAATTCGGATAAAAAATCACGCTCAGGAGTCAAATTTCCGACACTTCAGACATTTTGAAAACTGCAGGGGGGTTTGGGCAAAATATGACCCTTCGCCTTTTACAGTAATTGGCATATTTTCGGTATGAAACGTCGTAATTTGAAACTGAAAATAGGTGCAGAGAGTCAGAATTCGGATAAAAAATCACGCTCAGGAGTCAAATTTCCGACATTTCCGACATTTTGAAAACTGCAGGGGAGTTTGGACAAAATATGACCCATTGCCGTTTACAGTAATTGGCATATTTTCGGTATGAAAAGTCGTATTTTGAAAATAAAAATAGGTGCAGAGAGACAGAATTCGGATAAAAAATCACGCTCAGGAGTCAAATTTCCGACATTTCAGACATTTTGAAAACTGCAGGGGGGTTTTGGCAAAATATGACCCATCGCCGTTTTCAGTAATGTGCATATTTTCGGTATGAAACATCGTAATTTGAAACTGAAAATAGGTGCAGAGAGTCAGAATTCAGCTCAAAAATCACACTCAGGAGCCAAATTTCCGACATTTCAGACATTGTAAAAACTGCAGGGGGGTTTGGGCAAAATATGACCCATCGCCGTTTTCAGTAATTGGCATATTTTCGGTATGAAAATCGTAATTTGAAACTGAAATTAGGTGCAGAGAGACAGAATTTGGATAAAAAATCACGATCAGGAGTCAAATTTCCGACATTTCAGACATTTTGAAAACTGCAGGGGGGTTTGGGCAAAATATGACCCATCGCCGTTTACAGTAATTGGCATATTTTCGGTATGAAACGTCGTATTTTGAAAATAAAAATAGGTGCAGAGAGTCAGAATTCGGCTCAAAAATCACGCTCAGGAGTCAAATTTCCGACATTTCAGACATTTTAAAAACTGCAGGGGGGTTTGGGCAAAATATGACCCATTGCCGTTTTCAGTAATTGCCATATTTTCGGAATGAAACTTCGTAATTTGAAACTAAAAATAGGTGCAGAGAGTCAGAATTTGGCTCAAAAATCACGCTCAGGAGTCAAATTTCCGACATTTCAGACATTTTGAAAACTGCAGGGGGGGGTTTGGGCAAAATATGACCCATCGCCGTTTTCAGTAATTGGCATATTTTCGGTATAAAAAGTCGTAATTTGAAACTGAAAAAAGTTGCAGAGAGTCAGAATTCGGATAAAAATCACGCTCAGGAGTCAAATTTCCGACACTTCAGACATTTTGAAAACTGCAGGGGGATTTGGGCAAAATATGACCTATCGCCGTTTACAGTAATTGGCATATTTTCGGTATGAAACGTCGTAATTTGAAACTGAAAATAGGTGCAGAGAGTCAGAATTCGGTTAAAAAATCACGCTTCGGAGTCAAATTTTCGACATTTCAGACATTTTGAAAACTGCAGGGGGGTTTGGGCAAAATACGACCCATCACCGTTTTCAGTAATTGGCATATTTTCGGTATGAAAAGTCGTAATTTGAAACTGAAAATAGGTGCAGAGAGACAGAATTCGGATAAAAAATCACACTTAGGAGTCAAATTACCGACATTTAAGACATTTTGAAAACTGCAGGGGGGTTTGGGCAAAATATGACCCATCGCCGTTTACAGTAATTGGCATATTTTCGGTATGAAACGTCGTATTTTGAAAATAAAAATAGGTGCAGTGAGTCAGAATTCGGCTCAAAAATCACGCTCAGGAATCAAATTTCCGACATTTCAGACATTTTAAAAACTGCAGGGGGGTTTGGGCAAAATATGACCCATCGCCGTTTTCAGTAATGTGCATATTTTCGGTATGAAACGTCGTAATTTGAAACTGAAAATAGGTGCAGAGAGTCAGAATTCGGCTCAAAAATCACACTCAGGAGCCAAATTTTCGACATTTCAGACATTTTAAAAACTGCAGGGGGGTTTGGGCAAAATATGACCCATCGCCGTTTTCAGTAATTGGCATATTTTCGGTATGAAACGTCGTAATTTGAAACTGAAAATAGGTGCAGAGAATCAGAATTCGGCTCAAAAATCATGGTCAGGAGGAAAATTTCCGACATTTCAGACATTTTGAAAACTGCAGGGGGGTTTGGGCAAAATATGACCCATCGCCGTTTACAGTAATTGGCATATTTTCGGTATGAAACGTCGTATTTTGAAAAAAAAAATAGGTGCAGAGAGTCAGAATTCGGCTCAAAAATCACGCTCAGGAGTCAAATTTCCGACACTTCAGACATTTTGAAAACTGCAGGGGGGTTTGGGCAAAATATGACCCATCGCCGTTTTCAGTAATTGGCATATTTTCGGTATGAAAAGTCGTAATTTGAAACTGAAAATAGGTGCAGAGAGACAGAATTTGGATAAAAAATCACGCTCAGGAGTCAAATTTCCGACATTTCAGACATTTTGAAAATTGCAGGGGGGTTTGGGCAAAATATGACCCATCGCCGTTCACAGTAATTGGCATATTTTCGGTATGAAACGTCGTAATTTGAAACTAAAAATAGGTGCAGAGAGTCAGAATTCGGCTCAAAAATCACGCTCAGGAGTCAAATTTCATGACATTTCAGACATTTTAAAAACTGCAGGGGGGTTTGGGCAAAATATGACCCATCGTTGTTTTCAGTATTTGGCATATTTTCGGTATAAAAAGTCGTAATTTGAAACTGAAAATAGGTGCAAAGAGTCAGAATTCGGATAAAAAATCAGGCTCAGGAGTCAAATTTCCGACATTTCCGACATTTTGAAAACTGCAGGGGAGTTGTGGCAAAATATGACCCATCGCCGTTTACAGTAATTGGCATATTTTCGGTATGAAAATTCGTAATTTGAAACTGAAAATAGGTGCAGAGAGACAGAATTCGGATAAAAAATCATGCGCAGGAGTCAAATTTTCGACATTTCAGACATTTTGAAAACTGCAGGGGAGTTTGGGCAAAATATGACCCATCGCCGTTTTCAGTAATTGGCATATTTTCGGTATGAAAAGTCGTAATTTGAAACTGAAAATAGGTGCAGAGAGACAGAATTTGGATAAAAAATCACGCTCAGGAGTCAAATTTCCGACATTTCAGACATTTTGAAAACTGCAGGGGGGTTTGGGCAAAATATTACCCATCGCCGTTTACAGTAATTGGCATATTTTCGGTATGAAACGTCGTATTTTGAAAATAAAAATAGGTGCAGAGAGTCAGAATTCGGCTCAAAAATCACGCTCAGGAGTCAATTTTCCGACATTTCAGACATTTTAAAAACTGCAGGGGTTTGGGCAAAATATGACCCATCGCCGTTTACAGTAATGTGCATATTTTCGGTATGAAACGTCGTAATTTGAAACTGAAAATAGGTGCAGAGAGTCAGAATTCGGCTCAGAAATCACGCTCAGGAGCGAAATTTCCGACATTTCAGACATTTTAAAAACTGCAGGGGGGTTTGGGCAAAATATGACCCATTGCCGTTTTCAGTAATTGGCATATTTTCGGTATGAAACTTCGTAATTTGAAACTAAAAATAGGTGTAGAGAGTCAGAATTTGGCTCAAAAATCACGCTCAGGAGTCAAATTTCCGACATTTCAGACATTTTGAAAACTGCAGGGGGGGTTTGGGCAAAATACGACCCATCGCCGTTTACAGTAATTGGCATATTTTCGGTATAAAAAGTCGTAATTTGAAACTGAAAAAAGTTGCAAAGAGTCAGAATTCGGATAAAAAATCACGCTCAGGAGTCAAATTTCCGACACTTCAGACATTTTGAAAACTGCAGGGGGGTTTGGGCAAAATATGACCCTTCGCCGTTTACAGTAATTGGCATATTTTCGGTATGAAACGTCGTAATTTGAAACTGAAAATAGGTGCAGAGAGTCAGAATTCGGATAAAAAATCACGCTCAGGAGTCAAATTTCCGACATTTCCGACATTTTGAAAACTGCAGGGGAGTTTGGACAAAATATGACCCATTGCCGTTTACAGTAATTGGCATATTTTCGGTATGAAAAGTCGTATTTTGAAAATAAAAATAGGTGCAGAGAGACAGAATTCGGATAAAAAATCACGCTCAGGAGTCAAATTTCCGACATTTCAGACATTTTGAAAACTGCAGGGGGGTTTTGGCAAAATATGACCCATCGCCGTTTTCAGTAATGTGCATATTTTCGGTATGAAACATCGTAATTTGAAACTGAAAATAGGTGCAGAGAGTCAGAATTCAGCTCAAAAATCACACTCAGGAGCCAAATTTCCGACATTTCAGACATTGTAAAAACTGCAGGGGGGTTTGGGCAAAATATGACCCATTGCCGTTTTCAGTAATTGGCATATTTTCGGTATGAAACTTCGTAATTTGAAACTAAAAATAGGTGTAGAGAGTCAGAATTTGGCTCAAAAATCACGCTCAGGAGTCAAATTTCCGACATTTCAGACATTTTGAAAACTGCAGGGGGGGTTTGGGCAAAATACGACCCATCGCCGTTTACAGTAATTGGCATATTTTCGGTATAAAAAGTCGTAATTTGAAACTGAAAAAAGTTGCAAAGAGTCAGAATTCGGATAAAAAATCACGCTCAGGAGTCAAATTTCCGACACTTCAGACATTTTGAAAACTGCAGGGGGGTTTGGGCAAAATATGACCCTTCGCCGTTTACAGTAATTGGCATATTTTCGGTATGAAACGTCGTAATTTGAAACTGAAAATAGGTGCAGAGAGTCAGAATTCGGATAAAAAATCACGCTCAGGAGTCAAATTTCCGACATTTCCGACATTTTGAAAACTGCAGGGGAGTTTGGACAAAATATGACCCATTGCCGTTTACAGTAATTGGCATATTTTCGGTATGAAAAGTCGTATTTTGAAAATAAAAATAGGTGCAGAGAGACAGAATTCGGATAAAAAATCACGCTCAGGAGTCAAATTTCCGACATTTCAGACATTTTGAAAACTGCAGGGGGGTTTTGGCAAAATATGACCCATCGCCGTTTTCAGTAATGTGCATATTTTCGGTATGAAACATCGTAATTTGAAACTGAAAATAGGTGCAGAGAGTCAGAATTCAGCTCAAAAATCACACTCAGGAGCCAAATTTCCGACATTTCAGACATTGTAAAAACTGCAGGGGGGTTTGGGCAAAATATGACCCATCGCCGTTTTCAGTAATTGGCATATTTTCGGTATGAAAATCGTAATTTGAAACTGAAATTAGGTGCAGAGAGACAGAATTTGGATAAAAAATCACGATCAGGAGTCAAATTTCCGACATTTCAGACATTTTGAAAACTGCAGGGGGGTTTGGGCAAAATATGACCCATCGCCGTTTACAGTAATTGGCATATTTTCGGTATGAAACGTCGTATTTTGAAAATAAAAATAGGTGCAGAGAGTCAGAATTCGGCTCAAAAATCACGCTCAGGAGTCAAATTTCCGACATTTCAGACATTTTAAAAACTGCAAGGGGTTTGGGCAAAATATGATCCATCGCCGTTTTCAGTAATGTGCATATTTTCGGTATGAAACGTCGTAATTTGAAACTGAAAATAGGTGCAGAGAGTCAGAATTCGGCTCAAAAATCACGCTCAGGAGCCAAATTTCCGACATTTCAGACATTTTAAAAACTGCAGGGGGGTTTGGGCAAAATATGACCCATTGCCGTTTTCAGTAATTGCCATATTTTCGGTATGAAACTTCGTAATTTGAAACTAAAAATAGGTGCAGAGAGTCAGAATTTGGCTCAAAAATCACGCTCAGGAGTCAAATTTCCGACATTTCAGACATTTTGAAAACTGCAGGGGGGGGTTTGGGCAAAATATGACCCATCGCCGTTTTCAGTAATTGGCATATTTTCGGTATAAAAAGTCGTAATTTCAAACTGAAAATAGGTGCAGAGAGTCAGAATTCGGATAAAAATCACGCTCAGGAGTCAAATTTCCGACACTTCAGACATTTTGAAAACTGCAGGGGGATTTGGGCAAAATATGACCTATCGCCGTTTACAGTAATTGGCATATTTTCGGTATGAAACGTCGTAATTTGAAACTGAAAATAGGTGCAGAGAGTCAGAATTCGGTTAAAAAATCACGCTTCGGAGTCAAATTTTCGACATTTCAGACATTTTGAAAACTGCAGGGGGGTTTGGGCAAAATACGACCCATCACCGTTTTCAGTAATTGGCATATTTTCGGTATGAAAAGTCGTAATTTGAAACTGAAAATAGGTGCAGAGAGACAGAATTCGGATAAAAAATCACACTTAGGAGTCAAATTACCGACATTTTAGACATTTTGAAAACTGCAGGGGGGTTTGGGCAAAATATGACCCATCGCCGTTTACAGTAATTGGCATATTTTCGGTATGAAAATTCGTAATTTGAAACTGAAAATAGGTGCAGAGAGACAGAATTCGGATAAAAAATCATGCGCAGGAGTCAAATTTTCGACATTTCAGACATTTTGAAAACTGCAGGGGAGTTTGGGCAAAATATGACCCATCGCCGTTTTCAGTAATTGGCATATTTTCGGTATGAAAAGTCGTAATTTGAAACTGAAAATAGGTGCAGAGAGACAGAATTTGGATAAAAAATCACGCTCAGGAGTCAAATTTCCGACATTTCAGACATTTTGAAAACTGCAGGGGGGTTTGGGCAAAATATGACCCATCGCCGTTTACAGTAATTGGCATATTTTCGGTATGAAACGTCGTATTTTGAAAATAAAAATAGGTGCAGAGAGTCAGAATTCGGCTCAAAAATCACGCTCAGGAGTCAATTTTCCGACATTTCAGACATTTTAAAAACTGCAGGGGGTTTGGGCAAAATATGACCCATCGCCGTTTACAGTAATGTGCATATTTTCGGTATGAAACGTCGTAATTTGAAACTGAAAATAGGTGCAGAGAGTCAGAATTCGGCTCAGAAATCACGCTCAGGAGCCAAATTTCCGACATTTCAGACATTTTAAAAACTGCAGGGGGGTTTGGGCAAAATATGACCCATTGCCGTTTTCAGTAATTGGCATATTTTCGGTATGAAACTTCGTAATTTGAAACTAAAAATAGGTGTAGAGAGTCAGAATTTGGCTCAAAAATCACGCTCAGGAGTCAAATTTCCGACATTTCAGACATTTTGAAAACTGCAGGGGGGGTTTGGGCAAAATACGACCCATCGCCGTTTACAGTAATTGGCATATTTTCGGTATAAAAAGTCGTAATTTGAAACTGAAAAAAGTTGCAAAGAGTCAGAATTCGGATAAAAAATCACGCTCAGGAGTCAAATTTCCGACACTTCAGACATTTTGAAAACTGCAGGGGGGTTTGGGCAAAATATGACCCTTCGCCTTTTACAGTAATTGGCATATTTTCGGTATGAAACGTCGTAATTTGAAACTGAAAATAGGTGCAGAGAGTCAGAATTCGGATAAAAAATCACGCTCAGGAGTCAAATTTCCGACATTTCCGACATTTTGAAAACTGCAGGGGAGTTTGGACAAAATATGACCCATTGCCGTTTACAGTAATTGGCATATTTTCGGTATGAAAAGTCGTATTTTGAAAATAAAAATAGGTGCAGAGAGACAGAATTCGGATAAAAAATCACGCTCAGGAGTCAAATTTCCGACATTTCAGACATTTTGAAAACTGCAGGGGGGTTTTGGCAAAATATGACCCATCGCCGTTTTCAGTAATGTGCATATTTTCGGTATGAAACATCGTAATTTGAAACTGAAAATAGGTGCAGAGAGTCAGAATTCAGCTCAAAAATCACACTCAGGAGCCAAATTTCCGACATTTCAGACATTGTAAAAACTGCAGGGGGGTTTGGGCAAAATATGACCCATCGCCGTTTTCAGTAATTGGCATATTTTCGGTATGAAAATCGTAATTTGAAACTGAAATTAGGTGCAGAGAGACAGAATTTGGATAAAAAATCACGATCAGGAGTCAAATTTCCGACATTTCAGACATTTTGAAAACTGCAGGGGGGTTTGGGCAAAATATGACCCATCGCCGTTTTCAGTAATTGGCATATTTTCGGTATAAAAAGTCGTAATTTGAAACTGAAAAAAGTTGCAGAGAGTCAGAATTCGGATAAAAATCACGCTCAGGAGTCAAATTTCCGACACTTCAGACATTTTGAAAACTGCAGGGGGATTTGGGCAAAATATGACCTATCGCCCTTTACAGTAATTGGCATATTTTCGGTATGAAACGTCGTAATTTGAAACTGAAAATAGGTGCAGAGAGTCAGAATTCGGTTAAAAAATCACGCTTCGGAGTCAAATTTTCGACATTTCAGACATTTTGAAAACTGCAGGGGGGTTTGGGCAAAATACGACCCATCACCGTTTTCAGTAATTGGCATATTTTCGGTATGAAAAGTCGTAATTTGAAACTGAAAATAGGTGCAGAGAGACAGAATTCGGATAAAAAATCACACTTAGGAGTCAAATTACCGACATTTTAGACATTTTGAAAACTGCAGGGGGGTTTGGGCAAAATATGACCCATCGCCGTTTACAGTAATTGGCATATTTTCGGTATGAAACGTCGTATTTTGAAAATAAAAATAGGTGCAGTGAGTCAGAATTCGGCTCAAAAATCACGCTCAGGAATCAAATTTCCGACATTTCAGACATTTTAAAAACTGCAGGGGGGTTTGGGCAAAATATGACCCATCGCCGTTTTCAGTAATGTGCATATTTTCGGTATGAAACGTCGTAATTTGAAACTGAAAATAGGTGCAGAGAGTCAGAATTCGGCTCAAAAATCACACTCAGGAGCCAAATTTTCGACATTTCAGACATTTTAAAAACTGCAGGGGGGTTTGGGCAAAATATGACCCATCGCCGTTTTCAGTAATTGGCATATTTTCGGTATGAAACGTCGTAATTTGAAACTGAAAATAGGTGCAGAGAATCAGAATTCGGCTCAAAAATCATGGTCAGGAGGAAAATTTCCGACATTTCAGACATTTTGAAAACTGCAGGGGGGTTTGGGCAAAATATGACCCATCGCCGTTTACAGTAATTGGCATATTTTCGGTATGAAACGTCGTATTTTGAAAAAAAAAATAGGTGCAGAGAGTCAGAATTCGGCTCAAAAATCACGCTCAGGAGTCAAATTTCCGACACTTCAGACATTTTGAAAACTGCAGGGGGGTTTGGGCAAAATATGACCCATCGCCGTTTTCAGTAATTGGCATATTTTCGGTATGAAAAGTCGTAATTTGAAACTGAAAATAGGTGCAGAGAGACAGAATTTGGATAAAAAATCACGCTCAGGAGTCAAATTTCCGACATTTCAGACATTTTGAAAATTGCTGGGGGGTTTGGGCAAAATATGACCCATCGCCGTTCACAGTAATTGGCATATTTTCGGTATGAAACGTCGTAATTTGAAACTAAAAATAGGTGCAGAGAGTCAGAATTCGGCTCAAAAATCACGCTCAGGAGTCAAATTTCATGACATTTCAGACATTTTAAAAACTGCAGGGGGGTTTGGGCAAAATATGACCCATCGTTGTTTTCAGTATTTGGCATATTTTCGGTATAAAAAGTCGTAATTTGAAACTGAAAATAGGTGCAAAGAGTCAGAATTCGGATAAAAAATCAGGCTCAGGAGTCAAATTTCCGACATTTCCGACATTTTGAAAACTGCAGGGGAGTTGTGGCAAAATATGACCCATCGCCGTTTACAGTAATTGGCATATTTTCGGTATGAAAATTCGTAATTTGAAACTGAAAATAGGTGCAGAGAGACAGAATTCGGATAAAAAATCATGCGCAGGAGTCAAATTTTCGACATTTCAGACATTTTGAAAACTGCAGGGGAGTTTGGGCAAAATATGACCCATCGCCGTTTTCAGTAATTGGCATATTTTCGGTATGAAAAGTCGTAATTTGAAACTGAAAATAGGTGCAGAGAGACAGAATTTGGATAAAAAATCACGCTCAGGAGTCAAATTTCCGACATTTCAGACATTTTGAAAACTGCAGGGGGGTTTGGGCAAAATATTACCCATCGCCGTTTACAGTAATTGGCATATTTTCGGTATGAAACGTCGTATTTTGAAAATAAAAATAGGTGCAGAGAGTCAGAATTCGGCTCAAAAATCACGCTCAGGAGTCAATTTTCCGACATTTCAGACATTTTAAAAACTGCAGGGGGTTTGGGCAAAATATGACCCATCGCCGTTTACAGTAATGTGCATATTTTCGGTATGAAACGTCGTAATTTGAAACTGAAAATAGGTGCAGAGAGTCAGAATTCGGCTCAGAAATCACGCTCAGGAGCGAAATTTCCGACATTTCAGACATTTTAAAAACTGCAGGGGGGTTTGGGCAAAATATGACCCATTGCCGTTTTCAGTAATTGGCATATTTTCGGTATGAAACTTCGTAATTTGAAACTAAAAATAGGTGTAGAGAGTCAGAATTTGGCTCAAAAATCACGCTCAGGAGTCAAATTTCCGACATTTCAGACATTTTGAAAACTGCAGGGGGGGTTTGGGCAAAATACGACCCATCGCCGTTTACAGCAATTGGCATATTTTCGGTATAAAAAGTCGTAATTTGAAACTGAAAAAAGTTGCAAAGAGTCAGAATTCGGATAAAAAATCACGCTCAGGAGTCAAATTTCCGACACTTCAGACATTTTGAAAACTGCAGGGGGGTTTGGGCAAAATATGACCCTTCGCCGTTTACAGTAATTGGCATATTTTCGGTATGAAACGTCGTAATTTGAAACTGAAAATAGGTGCAGAGAGTCAGAATTCGGATAAAAAATCACGCTCAGGAGTCAAATTTCCGACATTTCCGACATTTTGAAAACTGCAGGGGAGTTTGGACAAAATATGACCCATTGCCGTTTACAGTAATTGGCATATTTTCGGTATGAAAAGTCGTATTTTGAAAATAAAAATAGGTGCAGAGAGACAGAATTCGGATAAAAAATCACGCTCAGGAGTCAAATTTCCGACATTTCAGACATTTTGAAAACTGCAGGGGGGTTTTGGCAAAATATGACCCATCGCCGTTTTCAGTAATGTGCATATTTTCGGTATGAAACATCGTAATTTGAAACTGAAAATAGGTGCAGAGAGTCAGAATTCAGCTCAAAAATCACACTCAGGAGCCAAATTTCCGACATTTCAGACATTGTAAAAACTGCAGGGGGGTTTGGGCAAAATATGACCCATTGCCGTTTTCAGTAATTGGCATATTTTCGGTATGAAACTTCGTAATTTGAAACTAAAAATAGGTGTAGAGAGTCAGAATTTGGCTCAAAAATCACGCTCAGGAGTCAAATTTCCGACATTTCAGACATTTTGAAAACTGCAGGGGGGGTTTGGGCAAAATACGACCCATCGCCGTTTACAGTAATTGGCATATTTTCGGTATAAAAAGTCGTAATTTGAAACTGAAAAAAGTTGCAAAGAGTCAGAATTCGGATAAAAAATCACGCTCAGGAGTCAAATTTCCGACACTTCAGACATTTTGAAAACTGCAGGGGGGTTTGGGCAAAATATGACCCTTCGCCGTTTACAGTAATTGGCATATTTTCGGTATGAAACGTCGTAATTTGAAACTGAAAATAGGTGCAGAGAGTCAGAATTCGGATAAAAAATCACGCTCAGGAGTCAAATTTCCGACATTTCCGACATTTTGAAAACTGCAGGGGAGTTTGGACAAAATATGACCCATTGCCGTTTACAGTAATTGGCATATTTTCGGTATGAAAAGTCGTATTTTGAAAATAAAAATAGGTGCAGAGAGACAGAATTCGGATAAAAAATCACGCTCAGGAGTCAAATTTCCGACATTTCAGACATTTTGAAAACTGCAGGGGGGTTTTGGCAAAATATGACCCATCGCCGTTTTCAGTAATGTGCATATTTTCGGTATGAAACATCGTAATTTGAAACTGAAAATAGGTGCAGAGAGTCAGAATTCAGCTCAAAAATCACACTCAGGAGCCAAATTTCCGACATTTCAGACATTGTAAAAACTGCAGGGGGGTTTGGGCAAAATATGACCCATCGCCGTTTTCAGTAATTGGCATATTTTCGGTATGAAAATCGTAATTTGAAACTGAAATTAGGTGCAGAGAGACAGAATTTGGATAAAAAATCACGATCAGGAGTCAAATTTCCGACATTTCAGACATTTTGAAAACTGCAGGGGGGTTTGGGCAAAATATGACCCATCGCCGTTTACAGTAATGTGCATATTTTCGGTATGAAACGTCGTAATTTGAAACTGAAAATAGGTGCAGAGAGTCAGAATTCGGCTCAAAAATCACGCTCAGGAGCCAAATTTCCGACATTTCAGACATTTTAAAAACTGCAGGGGGGTTTGGGCAAAATATGACCCATTGCCGTTTTCAGTAATTGCCATATTTTCGGTATGAAACTTCGTAATTTGAAACTAAAAATAGGTGCAGAGAGTCAGAATTTGGCTCAAAAATCACGCTCAGGAGTCAAATTTCCGACATTTCAGACATTTTGAAAACTGCAGGGGGGGGGTTTGGGCAAAATATGACCCATCGCCGTTTTCAGTAATTGGCATATTTTCGGTATAAAAAGTCGTAATTTGAAACTGAAAATAGGTGCAGAGAGTCAGAATTCGGATAAAAATCACGCTCAGGAGTCAAATTTCCGACACTTCAGACATTTTGAAAACTGCAGGGGGATTTGGGCAAAATATGACCTATCGCCGTTTACAGTAATTGGCATATTTTCGGTATGAAACGTCGTAATTTGAAACTGAAAATAGGTGCAGAGAGTCAGAATTCGGTTAAAAAATCACGCTTCGGAGTCAAATTTTCGACATTTCAGACATTTTGAAAACTGCAGGGGGGTTTGGGCAAAATACGACCCATCACCGTTTTCAGTAATTGGCATATTTTCGGTATGAAAAGTCGTAATTTGAAACTGAAAATAGGTGCAGAGAGACAGAATTCGGATAAAAAATCACACTTAGGAGTCAAATTACCGACATTTTAGACATTTTGAAAACTGCAGGGGGGTTTGGGCAAAATATGACCCATCGCCGTTTACAGTAATTGGCATATTTTCGGTATGAAACGTCGTATTTTGAAAATAAAAATAGGTGCAGTGAGTCAGAATTCGGCTCAAAAATCACGCTCAGGAATCAAATTTCCGACATTTCAGACATTTTAAAAACTGCAGGGGGGTTTGGGCAAAATATGACCCATCGCCGTTTTCAGTAATGTGCATATTTTCGGTATGAAACGTCGTAATTTGAAACTGAAAATAGGTGCAGAGAGTCAGAATTCGGCTCAAAAATCACACTCAGGAGCCAAATTTTCGACATTTCAGACATTTTAAAAACTGCAGGGGGGTTTGGGCAAAATATGACCCATCGCCGTTTTCAGTAATTGGCATATTTTCGGTATGAAACGTCGTAATTTGAAACTGAAAATAGGTGCAGAGAGTCAGAATTCGGCTCAAAAATCATGGTCAGGAGGAAAATTTCCGACATTTCAAACATTTTGAAAACTGCAGGGGGGTTTGGGCAAAATATGACCCATCGCCGTTTACAGTAATTGGCATATTTTCGGTATGAAACGTCGTATTTTGAAAAAAAAAATAGGTGCAGAGAGTCAGAATTCGGCTCAAAAATCACGCTCAGGAGTCAAATTTCCGACACTTCAGACATTTTGAAAACTGCAGGGGGGTTTGGGCAAAATATGACCCATCGCCGTTTACAGTAATTGGCATATTTTCGGTATGAAACGTCGTAATTTGAAACTGAAAATAGGTGCAGAGAGTCAGAATTCGGATAAAAAATAACGCTCAGGAGTCAAATTTCCGACATTTCAGACATTTTAAAAACTGCAGGGGGTTTGGGCAAAATATGACCCATCACCGTTTTCAGTAATGTGCATATTTTCGGTATGAAACGTCGTAATTTGAAACTGAAAATAAGTGCAGAGAGTCAGAATTCGGCTCAAAAATCACGCTCAGGAGCCAAATTTCCGACATTTCAGACATTTTAAAAACTGCAGGGGGTTTTGGGCAAAATATGACCCATTGTCGTTTTGAGTAATTGGCATATTTTCGGTATGAAACGTCGTAATTTGAAACTAAAATTAGGTGCAGAGAGTCAGAATTTGGCTAAAAAATCACGCTCAGGAGTCAAATTTCCGACATTTCAGACATTTTAAAAACTGCAGGGGGGTTTGGGAAAAATATGACCCATCGCCGTTTTCAGTAATTGGCATATTTTCGGTATGAAACGTCGTAATTTGAAACTGAAAATAGGTGCAGAGAGTCAGAATTCGGCTCAAAAATCACGCTTAGGAGTCAAATTTCCGACATTTCAGACATTTTGAAAACTGCAGGGGGGTTTGGGCAAAATATGACCAATCGCCGTTTTCAGTAATTGGCATATTTTCGGTATAAAAAGTCGTAATTTGAAACTGAAAACAGGTGTAGATAGTCAGAATTCGGATAAAAAATCACGCTCAGGAGTCAAATTTTCGACATTTCAGACATTTTGAAAACTGCAGGGGGGTTTGGGCAAAATATGACCCATCGCCGTTTTCAGTAATTGGCATATTTTCGGTATGAAAAGTCGTAATTTGAAACTGAAAATAGGTGCAGAGAGACAGAATTTGGATAAAAAATCACGCTCAGGAGTCAAATTTCCGACATTTCAGACATTTTGAAAATTGCAGGGGGGTTTGGGCAAAATATGACCCATCGCCGTTTACAGTAATTGGCATATTTTCGGTATGAAACGTCGTAATTTGAAACTGAAAATAGGTGCAGAGAGTCAGAATTCGGATAAAAAATAACGCTCAGGAGTCAAATTTCCGACATTTCAGACATTTTAAAAACTGCAGGGGGTTTGGGCAAAATATGACCCATCACCGTTTTCAGTAATGTGCATATTTTCGGTATGAAACGTCGTAATTTGAAACTGAAAATAAGTGCAGAGAGTCAGAATTCGGCTCAAAAATCACGCTCAGGAGCCAAATTTCCGACATTTCAGACATTTTAAAAACTGCAGGGGGTTTTGGGCAAAATATGACCCATTGTCGTTTTGAGTAATTGGCATATTTTCGGTATGAAACGTCGTAATTTGAAACTAAAATTAGGTGCAGAGAGTCAGAATTTGGCTAAAAAATCACGCTCAGGAGTCAAATTTCCGACATTTCAGACATTTTAAAAACTGCAGGGGGGTTTGGGAAAAATATGACCCATCGCCGTTTTCAGTAATTGGCATATTTTCGGTATGAAACGTCGTAATTTGAAACTGAAAATAGGTGCAGAGAGTCAGAATTCGGCTCAAAAATCACGCTTAGGAGTCAAATTTCCGACATTTCAGACATTTTGAAAACTGCAGGGGGGTTTGGGCAAAATATGACCAATCGCCGTTTTCAGTAATTGGCATATTTTCGGTATAAAAAGTCGTAATTTGAAACTGAAAACAGGTGTAGATAGTCAGAATTCGGATAAAAAATCACGCTCAGGAGTCAAATTTTCGACATTTCAGACATTTTGAAAACTGCAGGGGGGTTTGGGCAAAATATGACCCATCGCCGTTTTCAGTAATTGGCATATTTTCGGTATGAAAAGTCGTAATTTGAAACTGAAAATAGGTGCAGAGAGACAGAATTTGGATAAAAAATCACGCTCAGGAGTCAAATTTCCGACATTTCAGACATTTTGAAAATTGCAGGGGGGTTTGGGCAAAATATGACCCATCGCCGTTCACAGTAATTGGCATATTTTCGGTATGAAACGTCGTAATTTGAAACTAAAAATAGGTGCAGAGAGTCAGAATTCGGCTCAAAAATCACGCTCAAGAGTCAAATTTCATGACATTTCAGACATTTTAAAAACTGCAGGGGGGTTTGGGCAAAATATGACCCATCGTTGTTTTCAGTATTTGGCATATTTTCGGTATAAAAAGTCGTAATTTGAAACTGAAAATAGGTGCAAAGAGTCAGAATTCGGATAAAAAATCAGGCTCAGGAGTCAAATTTCCGACATTTCCGACATTTTGAAAACTGCAGGGGAGTTTGGGCAAAATATGACCCATCGCCGTTTACAGTAATTGGCATATTTTCGGTATGAAAATTCGTAATTTGAAACTGAAAATAGGTGCAGAGAGACAGAATTCGGATAAAAAATCATGCGCAGGAGTCAAATTTTCGACATTTCAGACATTTTGAAAACTGCAGGGGAGTTTGGGCAAAATATGACCCATCGCCGTTTTCAGTAATTGGCATATTTTCGGTATGAAAAGTCGTAATTTGAAACTGAAAATAGGTGCAGAGAGACAGAATTTGGATAAAAAATCACGCTCAGGAGTCAAATTTCCGACATTTCAGACATTTTGAAAACTGCAGGGGGGTTTGGGCAAAATATGACCCATCGCCGTTTACAGTAATTGGCATATTTTCGGTATGAAACGTCGTATTTTGAAAATAAAAATAGGTGCAGAGAGTCAGAATTCGGCTCAAAAATCACGCTCAGGAGTCAATTTTCCGACATTTCAGACATTTTAAAAACTGCAGGGGGTTTGGGCAAAATATGACCCATCGCCGTTTACAGTAATGTGCATATTTTCGGTATGAAACGTCGTAATTTGAAACTGAAAATAGGTGCAGAGAGTCAGAATTCGGCTCAAAAATCACGCTCAGGAGCCAAATTTCCGACATTTCAGACATTTTAAAAACTGCAGGGGGGTTTGGGCAAAATATGACCCATTGCCGTTTTCAGTAATTGGCATATTTTCGGTATGAAACTTCGTAATTTGAAACTAAAAATAGGTGTAGAGAGTCAGAATTTGGCTCAAAAATCACGCTCAGGAGTCAAATTTCCGACATTTCAGACATTTTGAAAACTGCAGGGGGGGTTTGGGCAAAATACGACCCATCGCCGTTTACAGTAATTGGCATATTTTCGGTATAAAAAGTCGTAATTTGAAACTGAAAAAAGTTGCAAAGAGTCAGAATTCGGATAAAAAATCACGCTCAGGAGTCAAATTTCCGACACTTCAGACATTTTGAAAACTGCAGGGGGGTTTGGCCAAAATATGACCCTTCGCCGTTTACAGTAATTGGCATATTTTCGGTATGAAACGTCGTAATTTGAAACTGAAAATAGGTGCAGAGAGTCAGAATTCGGATAAAAAATCACGCTCAGGAGTCAAATTTCCGACATTTCCGACATTTTGAAAACTGCAGGGGAGTTTGGACAAAATATGACCCATTGCCGTTTACAGTAATTGGCATATTTTCGGTATGAAAAGTCGTATTTTGAAAATAAAAATAGGTGCAGAGAGACAGAATTCGGATAAAAAATCACGCTCAGGAGTCAAATTTCCGACATTTCAGACATTTTGAAAACTGCAGGGGGGTTTTGGCAAAATATGACCCATCGCCGTTTTCAGTAATGTGCATATTTTCGGTATGAAACATCGTAATTTGAAACTGAAAATAGGTGCAGAGAGTCAGAATTCAGCTCAAAAATCACACTCAGGAGCCAAATTTCCGACATTTCAGACATTTTAAAAAGTGCAGGGGGGTTTGGGCAAAATATGACCCATCGCCGTTTTCAGTAATTGGCATATTTTCGGTATGAAACGTCGTAGTTTGAAACTGAAAATAGGTGCAGAGAGTCAGAATTCGGCTCAAAAATCACGCTTAGGAGTCAAATTTCCGACATTTCAGACATTTTGAAAACTGCAGGGGGGTTTGGGCAAAATATGACCAATCGCCGTTTTCAGTAATTGGCATATTTTCGGTATAAAAAGTCGTAATTTGAAACTGAAAACAGGTGTAGATAGTCAGAATTCGGATAAAAAATCACGCTCAGGAGACAAATTTTCGACATTTCAGACATTTTGAAAACTGCAGGGGGGTTTGGGCAAAATATGACCCATCGCCGTTTTCAGTAATTGGCATATTTTCGGTATGAAAATCGTAATTTGAAACTGAAATTAGGTGCAGAGAGACAGAATTTGGATAAAAAATCACGATCAGGAGTCAAATTTCCGACATTTCAGACATTTTGAAAACTGCAGGGGGGTTTGGGCAAAATATGACCCATCGCCGTTTACAGTAATTGGCATATTTTCGGTATGAAACGTCGTATTTTGAAAATAAAAATAGGTGCAGAGAGTCAGAATTCAGCTCAAAAATCACGCTCAGGAGTCAAATTTCCGACATTTCAGACATTTTAAAAACTGCAGGGGGTTTGGGCAAAATATGACCCATCGCCGTTTTCAGTAATGTGCATATTTTCGGTATGAAACTTCGTAATTTGAAACTAAAAATAGGTGCAGAGAGTCAGAATTTGGCTCAAAAATCACGCTCAGGAGTCAAATTTCCGACATTTCAGACATTTTGAAAACTGCAGGGGGGGGGGGGGGGTTTGGGCAAAATATGACCCATCGCCGTTTTCAGTAATTGGCATATTTTCGGTATAAAAAGTCGTAATTTGAAACTGAAAAAAGTTGCAGAGAGTCAGAATTCGGATAAAAAATCACGCTCAGGAGTCAAATTTCCGACACTTCAGACATTTTGAAAACTACAGGGGGGTTTGGGCAAAATATGACCAATCGCCGTTTTCAGTAATTGGCATATTTTCGGTATAAAAAGTCGTAATTTGAAACTGAAAACAGGTGTAGATAGTCAGAATTCGGATAAAAAATCACGCTCAGGAGTCAAATTTTCGACATTTCAGACATTTTGAAAACTGCAGGGGGGTTTGGGCAAAATATGACCCATCGCCGTTTTCAGTAATTGGCATATTTTCGGTATGAAAATCGTAATTTGAAACTGAAATTAGGTGCAGAGAGACAGAATTTGGATAAAAAATCACGATCAGGAGTCAAATTTCCGACATTTCAGACATTTTGAAAACTGCAGGGGGGTTTGGGCAAAATATGACCCATCGCCGTTTACAGTAATTGGCATATTTTCGGTATGAAACGTCGTATTTTGAAAATAAAAATAGGTGCAGAGAGTCAGAATTCGGCTCAAAAATCACGCTCAGGAGTCAAATTTCCGACATTTCAGACATTTTAAAAACTGCAGGGGGTTTGGGCAAAATATGACCCATCGCCGTTTTCAGTAATGTGCATATTTTTGGTATGAAACGTCGTAATTTGAAACTGAAAATAGGTGCAGAGAGTCAGAATTCGGCTCAAAAATCACGCTCAGGAGCCAAATTTCCGACATTTCAGACATTTTAAAAACTGCAGGGGGGTTTGGGCAAAATATGACCCATTGCCGTTTTCAGTAATTGCCATATTTTCGGTATGAAACTTCGTAATTTGAAACTAAAAATAGGTGCAGAGAGTCAGAATTTGGCTCAAAAATCACGCTCAGGAGTCAAATTTCCGACATTTCAGACATTTTGAAAACTGCAGGGGGGTTTGGGCAAAATATGACCCATCGCCGTTTTCAGTAATTGGCATATTTTCGGTATGAAAATCGTAATTTGAAACTGAAATTAGGTGCAGAGAGACAGAATTTGGATAAAAAATCACGATCAGGAGTCAAATTTCCGACATTTCAGACATTTTGAAAACTGCAGGGGGGTTTGGGCAAAATATGACCCATCGCCGTTTACAGTAATTGGCATATTTTCGGTATGAAACGTCGTATTTTGAAAATAAAAATAGGTGCAGAGAGTCAGAATTCGGCTCAAAAATCACGCTCAGGAGTCAAATTTCCGACATTTCCGACATTTTAAAAACTGCAGGGGGTTTGGGCAAAATATGACCCATCGCCGTTTTCAGTAATGTGCATATTTTCGGTATGAAACGTCGTAATTTGAAACTGAAAATAGGTGCAGAGATTCAGAATTCAGCTCAAAAATCACACTCAGGAGCCAAATTTTAGACAATTCAGACATTTTAAAAACTGCAGGGGGGTTTGGGCAAAATATGACCCATCGCCGTTTTCAGTAATTGGCATATTTTCGGTATGAAACGTCGTAATTTGAAACTGAAAATAGCTGCAGAAAGTCAGAATTCGGCTCAAAAATCACGCTTAGGAGTCAAATTTCCGACATTTTAGACATTTTGAAAACTGCAGGGGGGTTTGTGCAAAATATGACCAATCGCCGTGTTCAGTAATTGGCATATTTTCGGTATAAAAAGTCGTAATTTGAAACTGAAAACAGGTGTAGAGAGTCAGAATTCGGATAAAAAATCACGTTCAGGAGTCAAATTTCCGACATTTCAGACATTTTGAAAACTGCAGGGGGGTTTGGGCAAAATATGAACCATCGCCGTTTACAGTAATTGGCATATTTTCGGTATGAAACGTCGTATTTTGAAAATAAAAATAGGTGCAGAGAGTCAGAATTCGGCTCAAAAATCACGCTCAGGAGCCAAATTTCCGACATTTCAGACATTTTAAAAACTGCAGGAGGGTTTGGGCAAAATATGACCCATTGCCGTTTTCAGTAATTGGCATATTTTCGGTATGAAACTTCGTAATTTGAAACTAAAAATAGGTGTAGAGAGTCAGAATTTGGCTCAAAAATCACGCTCAGGAGTCAAATTTCCGACATTTCAGACATTTTGAAAACTGCAGGGGGGGTTTGGGCAAAATACGACCCATCGCCGTTTACAGTAATTGGCATATTTTCGGTATAAAAAGTCGTAATTTGAAACTGAAAAAAGTTGCAAAGAGTCAGAATTCGGATAAACAATCACGCTCAGGAGTCAAATTTCCGACACTTCAGACATTTTGAAAACTGCAGGGGGGTTTGGCCAAAATATGACCCTTCGCCGTTTACAGTAATTGGCATATTTTCGGTATGAAACGTCGTAATTTGAAACTGAAAATAGGTGCAGAGAGTCAGAATTCGGATAAAAAATCACGCTCAGGAGTCAAATTTCCGACATTTCCGACATTTTGAAAACTGCAGGGGAGTTTGGACAAAATATGACCCATTGCCGTTTACAGTAATTGGCATATTTTCGGTATGAAAAGTCGTATTTTGAAAATAAAAATAGGTGCAGAGAGACAGAATTCGGATAAAAAATCACGCTCAGGAGTCAAATTTCCGACATTTCAGACATTTTGAAAACTGCAGGGGGGTTTTGGCAAAATATGACCCATCGCCGTTTTCAGTAATGTGCATATTTTCGGTATGAAACATCGTAATTTGAAACTGAAAATAGGTGCAGAGAGTCAGAATTCAGCTCAAAAATCACACTCAGGAGCCAAATTTCCGACATTTCAGACATTTTAAAAAGTGCAGGGGGGTTTGGGCAAAATATGACCCATCGCCGTTTTCAGTAATTGGCATATTTTCGGTATGAAACGTCGTAGTTTGAAACTGAAAATAGGTGCAGAGAGTCAGAATTCGGCTCAAAAATCACGCTTAGGAGTCAAATTTCCGACATTTCAGACATTTTGAAAACTGCAGGGGGGTTTGGGCAAAATATGACCAATCGCCGTTTTCAGTAATTGGCATATTTTCGGTATAAAAAGTCGTAATTTGAAACTGAAAACAGGTGTAGATAGTCAGAATTCGGAAAAAAAATCACGCTCAGGAGACAAATTTTCGACATTTCAGACATTTTGAAAACTGCAGGGGGGTTTGGGCAAAATATGACCCATCGCCGTTTTCAGTAATTGGCATATTTTCGGTATGAAAATCGTAATTTGAAACTGAAATTAGGTGCAGAGAGACAGAATTTGGATAAAAAATCACGATCAGGAGTCAAATTTCCGACATTTCAGACATTTTGAAAACTGCAGGGGGGTTTGGGCAAAATATGACCCATCGCCGTTTACAGTAATTGGCATATTTTCGGTATGAAACGTCGTATTTTGAAAATAAAAATAGGTGCAGAGAGTCAGAATTCAGCTCAAAAATCACGCTCAGGAGTCAAATTTCCGACATTTCAGACATTTTAAAAACTGCAGGGGGTTTGGGCAAAATATGACCCATCGCCGTTTTCAGTAATGTGCATATTTTCGGTATGAAACTTCGTAATTTGAAACTAAAAATAGGTGCAGAGAGTCAGAATTTGGCTCAAAAATCACGCTCAGGAGTCAAATTTCCGACATTTCAGACATTTTGAAAACTGCAGGGGGGGGGGGGGTTTGGGCAAAATATGACCCATCGCCGTTTTCAGTAATTGGCATATTTTCGGTATAAAAAGTCGTAATTTGAAACTGAAAAAAGTTGCAGAGAGTCAGAATTCGGATAAAAAATCACGCTCAGGAGTCAAATTTCCGACACTTCAGACATTTTGAAAACTACAGGGGGGTTTGGGCAAAATATGACCAATCGCCGTTTTCAGTAATTGGCATATTTTCGGTATAAAAAGTCGTAATTTGAAACTGAAAACAGGTGTAGATAGTCAGAATTCGGATAAAAAATCACGCTCAGGAGTCAAATTTTCGACATTTCAGACATTTTGAAAACTGCAGGGGGGTTTGGGCAAAATATGACCCATCGCCGTTTTCAGTAATTGGCATATTTTCGGTATGAAAATCGTAATTTGAAACTGAAATTAGGTGCAGAGAGACAGAATTTGGATAAAAAATCACGATCAGGAGTCAAATTTCCGACATTTCAGACATTTTGAAAACTGCAGGGGGGTTTGGGCAAAATATGACCCATCGCCGTTTACAGTAATTGGCATATTTTCGGTATGAAACGTCGTATTTTGAAAATAAAAATAGGTGCAGAGAGTCAGAATTCGGCTCAAAAATCACGCTCAGGAGTCAAATTTCCGACATTTCAGACATTTTAAAAACTGCAGGGGGTTTGGGCAAAATATGACCCATCGCCGTTTTCAGTAATGTGCATATTTTTGGTATGAAACGTCGTAATTTGAAACTGAAAATAGGTGCAGAGAGTCAGAATTCGGCTCAAAAATCACGCTCAGGAGCCAAATTTCCGACATTTCAGACATTTTAAAAACTGCAGGGGGGTTTGGGCAAAATATGACCCATTGCCGTTTTCAGTAATTGCCATATTTTCGGTATGAAACTTCGTAATTTGAAACTAAAAATAGGTGCAGAGAGTCAGAATTTGGCTCAAAAATCACGCTCAGGAGTCAAATTTCCGACATTTCAGACATTTTGAAAACTGCAGGGGGGTTTGGGCAAAATATGACCCATCGCCGTTTTCAGTAATTGGCATATTTTCGGTATGAAAATCGTAATTTGAAACTGAAATTAGGTGCAGAGAGACAGAATTTGGATAAAAAATCACGATCAGGAGTCAAATTTCCGACATTTCAGACATTTTGAAAACTGCAGGGGGGTTTGGGCAAAATATGACCCATCGCCGTTTACAGTAATTGGCATATTTTCGGTATGAAACGTCGTATTTTGAAAATAAAAATAGGTGCAGAGAGTCAGAATTCGGCTCAAAAATCACGCTCAGGAGTCAAATTTCCGACATTTCCGACATTTTAAAAACTGCAGGGGGTTTGGGCAAAATATGACCCATCGCCGTTTTCAGTAATGTGCATATTTTCGGTATGAAACGTCGTAATTTGAAACTGAAAATAGGTGCAGAGATTCAGAATTCAGCTCAAAAATCACACTCAGGAGCCAAATTTTAGACAATTCAGACATTTTAAAAACTGCAGGGGGGTTTGGGCAAAATATGACCCATCGCCGTTTTCAGTAATTGGCATATTTTCGGTATGAAACGTCGTAATTTGAAACTGAAAATAGCTGCAGAAAGTCAGAATTCGGCTCAAAAATCACGCTTAGGAGTCAAATTTCCGACATTTTAGACATTTTGAAAACTGCAGGGGGGTTTGTGCAAAATATGACCAATCGCCGTGTTCAGTAATTGGCATATTTTCGGTATAAAAAGTCGTAATTTGAAACTGAAAACAGGTGTAGAGAGTCAGAATTCGGATAAAAAATCACGTTCAGGAGTCAAATTTCCGACATTTCAGACATTTTGAAAACTGCAGGGGGGTTTGGGCAAAATATGAACCATCGCCGTTTACAGTAATTGGCATATTTTCGGTATGAAACGTCGTATTTTGAAAATAAAAATAGGTGCAGAGAGTCAGAATTCGGCTCAAAAATCACGCTCAGGAGTCAAATTTCCGACATTTCAGACATTTTAAAAACTGCAGGGGGTTTGGGCAAAATATGACCCATCGCCGTTTTCAGTAATGTGCATATTTTCGGTATGAAACGTCGTAATTTGAAACTGAAAATAAGTGCAGAGAGTCAGAATTCGGCTCAAAAATCACGCTCAGGAGCCAAATTTCCGACATTTCAGACATTTTAAAAACTGCAGGGGGGTTTGGGCAAAATATGACCCATTGCCGTTTTGAGTAATTGGCATATTTTCGGTATGAAACGTCGTAATTTAAACTAAAATTAGGTGCAGAGAGTCAGAATTTGGCTCAAAAATCACGCTCAGGAGTCAAATTTCCGACATTTCAGAAATTTTGAAAACTGCAGGGGAGGGTTTGGGCAAAATATGACCCATCGCCGTTTTTAGTAATTGGCATATTTTCGGTATAAAAAGTCGTAATTTGAAACTGAAAAAAGTTGCAGAGAGTCAGAATTCGGATATAAAATCACGCTCAGGAGTCAAATTTCCGACACTTCAGACATTTTGAAAACTGCAGGGGGATTTGGGCAAAATATGACCCATCGCCGTTTACAGTAATTGGCATATTTTCGGTATGAAACGTCGTAATTTGAAACTGAAAATAGGTGCAGAGAGTCAGAATTCAGCTCAAAAATCACGATCAGGAGTCAAATTTCCGACATTTCAGACATTTTAAAAACTGCAGGGGGGTTTGGGCAAAATATCACCCATCGCTGTTTTCAGTAATTAGCATATTTTCGGTATGAAACGTCGTAATTTGAAACTGAAAATAGCTGCAGAGAGTCAGAATTCGGCTCAAAAATCACGCTTAGGAGTCAAATTTCCGACATTTCAGACATTTTGAAAACTGCAGGGGGGTTTGTGCAAAATATGACCAATCGCCGTGTTCAGTAATTGGCATATTTTCGGTATAAAAAGTCGTAATTTGAAACTGAAAACAGGTGTAGAGAGTCAGAATTCGGATAAAAAATCACGTTCAGGAGTCAAATTTTCGACATTTCAGACATTTTGAAAATTGAAGGGGGGTTTGGGCAAAATATGACCCATCGCTGTTTTCAGTAATTAGCATATTTTCGGTATAAAAAGTCGTAATTTGAAACTGAAAATAGGTGCAGAGAGTCAGAATTCGGATAAAAAATCACGCTCAGTAGTCAAATTTCCAACATTTCCGACATTTTGAAAACTGCAGGGGAGTTTGGGCAAAATATGACCCATCGCCGTTTACAGTAATTGGCATATTTTCGGTATGAAAAGTCGTAATTTGAAACTGAAAATAGGTGCAGAGAGACAGAATTCGGATAAAAAATCACGCCCAGGAGTCAAATTTCCGACATTTCAGACATTTTGAAAACTGCAGGGGGGTTTGGGCAAAATATGACTCATCGCCGTTTTCCGTAATGTGCATATTTTCGGTATGAAACGTCGTAATTTGAAAATAAAAATAGGTGCAGTGAGTCAGAATTCGGCTCAAAAATCATGCTCAGGAGTCAAATTTCCGACATTTCAGACATTTTAAAAACTGCAGGGGGGGTTTGGGCAAAATATGACCCATCGCTGTTTTCAGTAATTGGCATATTTTCGGTATGAAACGTCGTAATTTGAAACTGAAAATAGGTGCAGAGAGTCAGAATTCAGCTCAAAAATCACGATCAGGAGTCAAATTTCCGACATTTCAGACATTTTAAAAACTGCAGGGGGGTTTGGGCAAAATATCACCCATCGCTGTTTTCAGTAATTGGCATATTTTCGGTATGAAACGTCGTAATTTGAAACTGAAAATAGCTGCAGAGAGTCAGAATTCGGCTCAAAAATCACGCTTAGGAGTCAAATTTCCGACATTTCAGACATTTTGAAAACTGCAGGGGGGTTTGTGCAAAATATGACCAATCGCCGTGTTCAGTAATTGGCATATTTTCGGTATAAAAAGTCGTAATTTGAAACTGAAAACAGGTGTAGAGAGTCAGAATTCGGATAAAAAATCACGTTCAGGAGTCAAATTTTCGACATTTCAGACATTTTGAAAACTGCAGGGGGGTTTGTGCAAAATATGACCCAGTCGCTGTTTTCAGTAATTAGCATATTTTCGGTATAAAAAGTCGTAATTTGAAACTGAAAATAGGTGCAGAGAGTCAGAATTCGGATAAAAAATCACGTTCAGGAGTCAAATTTCCGACATTTCAGACGTTTTGAAAACTGCAGGGGGGTTTGGGCAAAATATGAACCATCGCCGTTTACAGTAATTGGCATATTTTCGGTATGAAACATCGTATTTTGAAAATAAAAATAGGTGCAGAGAGTCAGAATTCGGATAAAAAATCACGCCCAGGAGTCAAATTTCCGACATTTCAGACATTTTGAAAACTGCAGGGGGGTTTGGGCAAAATATGACTCATCGCCGTTTTCCGTAATGTGCATATTTTCGGTATGAAACGTCGTAATTTGAAACTGAAAATAGGTGCAGAGAGTCAGAATTCAGCTCAAAAATCACAATCAGGAGCCAAATTTCCGACAATTCAGACATTTTAAAAACTGCAGGGGGGTTTGGGCAAAATATGACCCATTGCCGTTTTGAGTAATTGGCATATTTTCGGTATGAAACGTCGTAATTTAAACTAACATTAGGTGCAGAGAGTCAGAATTTGGCTCAAAAATCACGCTCAGGAGTCAAATTTCCGACATTTCAGACATTTTGAAAACTGCAGGGGAGGGTTTGGGCAAAATATGACTCATCGCCGTTTTCAGTAATTGGCATATTTTCGGTATAAAAAGTCGTAATTTGAAACTGAAAAAAGTTGCAGAGAGTCAGAATTCGGATATAAAATCACGCTCAGGAGTCAAATTTCCGACACTTCAGACATTTTGAAAACTGCAGGGGGATTTGGGCAAAATATGACCCATCGCCGTTTACAGTAATTGGCATATTTTCGGTATGAAACGTCGTAATTTGAAACTGAAAATAGGTGCAGAGAGTCAGAATTCGGCTCAAAAATCACGCTCAGGAGTCAAATTTCCGACATTTCCGACATTTTAAAAACTGCAGGGGGGTTTGGGCAAAATATGACCCATCGCCGTTTTCAGTAATTGGCATATTTTCGGTATGAAACGTCGTAATTTGAAACTGAAAATAGGTGCAGAGAGTCAGAATTCAGCTCAAAAATCACGGTCAGGAGTCAAATTTCCGACATTTCAGACATTTTAAAAACTGCAGGGGGGTTTGGGCAAAATATGACCCATCGCTGTTTTCAGTAATTGGCATATTTTCGGTATGAAACGTCGTAATTTGAAACTGAAAATAGCTGCAGAGAGTCAGAATTCGGCTCAAAAATCACGCTTAGGAGTCAAATTTCCGACATTTCAGACATTTTGAAAACTGCAGGGGGGTTTGTGCAAAATATGACCAATCGCAGTGTTCAGTAATTGGCATATTTTCGGTTTAAAAAGTCGTAATTTGAAACTGAAAACAGGTGTAGAGAGTCAGAATTCGGATAAAAAATCACGTTCAGGAGTCAAATTTTCGACATTTCAGACATTTTGAAAACTGCAGGGGGGTTTGGGCAAAATATGACCCATCGCCGTTTTCAGTAATTGGCATATTTTCGGTATGAAAAGTCGTAATTTGAAACTGAAAATAGGTGCAGAGAGACAGAATTTGGATAGAAAATCACGTTCAGGAGTCAAATTTCCGACATTTCAGACATTTTGAAAACTGCAGGGGGGTTTGGGCAAAATATGAACCATCGCCGTTTACAGTAATTGGCATATTTTCGGTATGAAACGTCGTATTTTGAAAATAAAAATAGGTGCAGAGAGTCAGAATTCGGCTCAAAAATCACGCTCAGGAGTAAAATTTCCGACATTTCAGACATTTTAAAAACTGCAGGGGGTTTGGGCAAAATATGACCCATCGCCGTTTTCAGTAATGTGCTTATTTTCGGTATGAAACGTCTTAATTTGAAACTGAAAATAAGTGCAGAGAGTCAGAATTCGGCTCAAAAATCACGCTCAGGAGCCAAATTTCCGACATTTCAGACATTTTAAAAACTGCAGGGGGGTTTGGTCAAAATATGACCCATTGCCGTTTTGAGTAATTGGCATATTTTCGGTATGAAACGTCGTAATTTGAAACTAAAATTAGGTGCAGAGAGTCAGAATTTGGCTCAAAAATCACGCTCAGGAGTCAAATTTCCGACATTTCAGACATTTTGAAAACTGCAAGGGGGGGGGGGGGTTTGGGCAAAATATGACCCATCGCCGTTTTCAGTAATTGGCATATTTTCGGTATAAAAAGTCGTAATTTGAAACTGAAAAAAGTTGCAGAGAGTCAGAATTCGGATATAAAATCACGCTCAGGAGTCAAATTTCCAACACTTCAGACATTTTGAAAACTGCAGGGGGATTTGGGCAAAATATGACCCATCGCCGTTTACAGTAATTGGCATATTTTCGGTATGAAACGTCGTAATTTGAAACTGAAAATAGGTGCAGAGAGTCAGAATTCGGCTCAAAAATCACGCTCAGGAGTCAAATTTCCGACATTTCAGACATTTTAAAAATTGCAGGGGGGTTTGGGCAAAATATGACCCATCGCCGTTTTCAGTAATTGGCATATTTTCGGTATGAAACGTCGTAATTTGAAACTGAAAATAGATGCAGAGAGTCAGAATTTGGCTCAAAAATCACGGTCAGGAGTCAAATTTCCGACATTTCAGACATTTTAAAAACTGCAGGGGGGTTTGGACAAAATATGACCCATCGCCGTTTTCAGTAATTGGCATATTTTCGGTATGAAACGTCGTAATTTGAAACTGAAAATAGCTGCAGAGAGTCAGAAATCGGCTCAAAAATCACGCTTAGGAGTCAAATTTCCGACATTTCAGACATTTTGAAAACTGCAGGAGGGTTTGTGCAAAATATGACCAATCGCCGTGTTCAGTAATTGGCATATTTTCGGTATAAAAAGTCGTAATTTGAAACTGAAAACAGGTGTAGAGAGTCAGAATTCGGATAACAAATCACGTTCAGGAGTCAAATTTTCGACATTTCAGACATTTTGAAAACTGCAGGGGGGTTTGGGCAAAATATGACCCATCGCCGTTTTCAGTAATTGGCATATTTTCGGTATGAAAAGTCGTAAATTGAAACTGAAAATAGGTGCAGAGAGACAGAATTTGGATAAAAAATCACGTTCAGGAGTCAAATTTCCGACATTTCAGACATTTTGAAAACTGCAGGGGGGTTTAGGCAAAATATGAACCATCGCCGTTTACAGTAATTGGCATATTTTCGGTATGAAACGTCGTATTTTGAAAATAAAAATAGGTGCAGAGAGTCAGAATTCGGCTCAAAAATCACGCTCAGGAGCCAAATTTCCGACATTTCAGACATTTTAAAAACTGCAGGGGGGTTTGGGCAAAATATGACCCATTGCCGTTTTCAGTAATTGGCATATTTTCGGTATGAAACGTCGTAATTTGAAACTAAAAATAGGTGCAGAGAGTCAGAATTTGGCACAAAAATCACGCTCAGGAGTCAAATTTCCGACATTTCAGACATTTTGAAAACTGCAAGGGGAGTTTGGGCAAAATATGACCCATCGCCGTTTTCAGTAATTGGCATATTTTCGGTATGAAACGTCGTAATTTGAAACTGAAAATAGGTGCAGAGAGTCAGAATTCGGCTCAAAAATCACGCTTAGGAGTCAAATTTCAGACATTTTGAAAACTGCAGGGGGGTTTGGGCAAAATATGACCCATCGCCGTTTTCAGTAATTGGCATATTTTCGGTATAAAAAGTCGTAATTTGAAACTGAAAACAGGTGTAGAGAGTCAGAATTCGGCTCAAAAATCACGGTCAGGAGGAAAATTTCCGACATTTCAGACATTTTGAAAACTGCAGGAGGGTTTGTGCACCATATGACCCATCGCCGTTTTCAGTAATTAGCATATTTTCGGTATAAAAAAAATTCGTAATTTGAAACTGAAAATAGGTGCAGAGAGTCAGAATTCGGCTCAAAAATAACGCTCAGGAGTCAAATTTCCGACATTTCAGACATTTTAAAAACTGCAGAGGGGGTTTGGGCAAAATATGACCCATCGTTGTTTTCAGTAATTGGCATATTTTCGGTATAAAAAGTCGTAATTTGAAACTGAAAATAGGTGCAGAGAGTCAGAATTCGGAAAAAAAATCACGCTCAGGAGTCAAATTTCCGACATTCCCGACATTTTGAAAACTGCAGGGGGGTTTGGGCAAAATATGACCCATCGCCGTTTACAGTAATTGGCATATTTTCGGTATGAAACGTCGTAATTTGAAACTGAAAATAGGTGCAGAGAGTCAGAATTCGGCTCAAAAATCACGCTAAGGAGTCAAATTTCCAACATTTCAGACATTTCAAAAACTGCAGGGGGGTTTGGGCAAAATATGACCCATCGCCGTTTTCAGTAATTGGCATATTTTCGGTATGAAACGTCGTAATTTGAAACTGAAAATAGGTGCAGAGAGTCAGAATTCGGCTCAAAAATCACGCTCAAGAGTCAAATTTCCGACATTTCAGACATTTTTAAAACTGCAGAGGGGTTTGGGCAAAATATGACCCATCGCCGTTTTCAGTAATTGGCATATTTTCTGTATAAAAAGTCGTAATTTGAAACTGAAAATAGGTGCAGAGAGTCAGAATTCGGATAAGAAATCACGCTCAGGAGTCAAATTTCCGACATTTCAGACATTTTGAAAACTGCAGGGGGGTTTGGGCAAAATATGACCCATCGCCGTTTTCAGTAATTGGCATATTTTCGGTATAAAAAGTCGTAATTTGAAACTGAAAATAGGTGCAGAGAGTCAGAATTCAGATAAAAAATCTCGCTCAGGAGTCAAATTTCCGACATTTCAGACATTTTGAAAACTGCAGGGGGGTTTGGGCAAAATATGACCCATCGCCGTTTACAGGAATTGGCATATTTTCGGTATGAAACATCATAATTTGAAACTGAAAAAACGTGCAGAGAGTCAGAATTCGGCTCAAGAATCACGCTCAGGAGTCAAATTTCCGACATTTCAGACATTTTAAAAACTGCAGAGGGGTTTGGGCAAAATATGACCCATCGCCCTTTTCAGTAATTGGCATATTTTCTGTATAAAAATTCGTAATTTGAAACTGAAAATAGGTGCAGAGAGTCAGAATTCGGCTCAAAAATCACGCTCAGGAGTCAAATTTCCGACATTTCGGACATTTTGAAAACTGCAGGGGGGTTTGGGCAAAATATGTCCCATCGCTGTTTACAGTAATTGGCATATTTTCGGTATGGAACGTCGTAATTTGAAACTGAAAATTGATGCAGAGAGTCAGAATTCGGCTCAAAAATCACGCTCAGGAGTCAAATTTCCGACATTTCAGACATTTTGAAAACTGCAGAGGGGTTTGGGCAAAATAAGACCCATCGCCGTTTTCAGTGATTGGCATATTTTCGGTATAAAAAGTCGTAATTTGAAACTAAAAATAGGTGAAGAGAGTCAGAATTCGGATAAAAAATCACGCTCAGGAGTCAAATTTCAGACATTTCTGACATTTTGAAAACTGCAGGGGGGTTTGGGCAAAATATGACCTATCGCTGTTTACAGTAATTGGCATATTTTCGGTATGAAACGTCGTAATTTGAAACTGAAAATAGGTGCAGAGAGTCAGAATTTGGCTCAAAAATCACGCTCATGAGTCAAATTTCCGACATTTCAGACATTTTAAAAACTGCAGGGGGGTTTGGACAAAATATGACCCATCGCCGTTTTCAGTAATTGGCATATTTTCGGTATAAAACGTCGTAATATGAAACTGAAAATAGATGCAGAGAGTGAGAATTCGGCTCAAAAATCATGCTCAAGAGTCAAATTTCCGACATTTCAGACATTTTCAAAACTGCAGGGGGGTTTGGGCAAAATATGACCCATCGCCGTTTTCAGTAATTGGCATATTTTCGGTATAAAAATTCGTAATTTGAAACTGAAAATAGGTGCAGAGATTCAGAATTCGGATAAAACATCACGCTCAGGAGTCAAATTTCGGACATTTCAGACATTTTGAAAACTGCAGAGGGGTTTGGGCAAAATATGACCCATCGCCGTTTACAGTAATTGGCATATTTTCGGTATGAAACGTCGTATTTTGAAACTGAAAATAGGTGCAGAGAGTCAGAATTTGGATAAAAAATCTCGCTCAGGAGTCAAATTTCCGACATTTCAGACATTTTGAAAACTGCAGGGCGGTTTGGGCAAAATATGACCCATCGCCGTTTACAGTAATTGGCATATTTTCGGTATGAAACATCGTAATTTGAAACTGAAAATAGGTGCAGAGAGTCAGAATTTGGCTCAAGAATCACGCTCAGGAGTCAAGTTTCCGACATTTCAGACATATTAAAAACTGCAGGGGGGTTTGGGCAAAATATGACCCATCGCCGTTTTCAGTAATTGGCATATTTTCGGTATGAAACGTCGTAATTTTAAACTGAAAATAGATGCAGAGAGTCAGAATTCGGCTCAAAAATCACGCTCAAGAGTCAAATTTCCGACATTTAAGACATTTTCAAAACTGCAGGGGGGTTTGGGCAAAATATGACCCATCGTCGTTTTCAGTAATTGAAATATTATCGGTATAAAAAGTCGTAATTTGAAACTGAAAACAGGTGTAGAGAGTCAGAATTCGGATAACAAATCACGTTCAGGAGTCAAATTTTCGACATTTCAGACATTTTGAAAACTGCAGGGGGGTTTGGGCAAAATATGACCCATCGCCGTTTTCAGTAATTGGCATATTTTCGGTATGAAAAGTCGTAGTTTGAAACTGAAAATAGGTGCAGAGAGACAAAATTTGGATAAAAAATCACGTTCAGGAGTCAAATTTCCGACATTTCAGACATTTTGAAAACTGCAGGGGGGTTTGGGCAAAATATGAACCATCGCCGTTTACAGTAATTGGCATATTTTCGGTATGAAACGTCGTATTTTGAAAATAAAAATAGGTGCAGAGAGTCAGAATTCGGCTCAAAAATCACGCTCAGGAGCCAAATTTCCGACATTTCAGACATTTTAAAAACTGCAGGGGGGTTTGGGCAAAATACGACCCATTGCCGTTTTCAGTAATTGGCATATTTTCGGTATGAAACGTCGTAATTTGAAACTAAAAATAGGTGCAGAGAGTCAGAATTTGGCACAAAAATCACGCTCAGGAGTCAAATTTCCGACATTTCAGACATTTTGAAAACTGCAGGGGGAGTTTGGGCAAAATATGACCCATCGCCGTTTTCAGTAATTGGCATTTTTTCGGTATGAAACGTCGTAATTTGAAACTGAAAATAGGTGCAGAGAGTCAGAATTCGGCTCAAAAATCACGCTTAGGAGTCAAATTTCAGACATTTTGAAAACTGCAGGGGGGTTTGGGCAAAATATGACCCATTGCCGTTTTCAGTAATTGGCATATTTTCGGTATAAAAAGTCGTAATTTGAAACTGAAAACAGGTGTAGAGAGTCAGAATTCGGATAAAAAATCACGCTCAGGAGTCAAATTTTCGACATTTCAGACAGTTTGAAAACTGCAGGGGCGTTTGGGCAAAATACGACCCATCACCGTTTTCAGTAATTGGCATATTATCGGTATGAAACTTCGTATTTTGAAAAAAAAAATAGGTGCAGTGAGTCAGAATTCGGCTCAAAAATCACGCTCAGGAGTCAAATTTCCGACATTCCAGACATTTTAAAAACTGCAGGGGGGTTTGGGCAAAATATGACCCATCGCCGTTTTCAGTAATGTGCATATTTTCGGTATGAAACGTCGTAATTTGAAACTGAAAATAGGTGCAGAGAGTCAGAATTCGGCTCAAAATCACACTCAGGAGCCAAATTTCCGACATTTCAGACATTTTAAAAACTGCAGGGGGGTTTGGGCAAAATATGACCAATCGCCGTTTTCAGTAATTGGCATATTTTCGGTATAAAAAGTCGTAATTTGAAACTGAAAACAGGTGTAGAGAGTCAGAATTCGGATAAAAAATCACGCTCAGGAGTCAAATTTTCGACATTTCAGACATTTTGAAAACTGCAGGGGGGTTTGGGCAAAATATGACCCATCGCCGTTTTCAGTAATTGGCATATTTTCGGTATGAAAAGTCGTAATTTGAAACTGAAAATAGGTGCAGAGAGACAGAATTTGGATAAAAAATCACGCTCAGGAGTCAAATTTCCGACATTTCAGACATTTTGAAAACTGCAGGGGGGTTTGGGCAAAATATGACCCAACGCCGTTTACAGTAATTCGCATATTTTCGGTATGAAACGTCGTATTTTGTCAATAAAAATAGGTGCAGAGAGTCAGAATTCGGCTCAAAAATCACGCTCAGGAGTCAAATTTCCGACATTTCAGACATTTTAAAAACTGCAGGGGGTTTGGGCAAAATATGACCCATCGCCGTTTTCAGTAATGTGCATATTTTCGGTATGAAACGCCGTAATTTTAAACTGAAAATAGGTGCAGAGAGTCAGAATTCGGCTCAAAAATCACGCTCAGGAGCCAAATTTCCGACATTTCAGACATTTTAAAAACGGCAGGGGGGTTTGGGCATAATATGACACATTGCCGTTTTTAGTAATTGGCATATTTTCGGTATGAAACGTCGTAATTTGAAACTAAAAATAGGTGCAGAGAGTCAGAATTTGGCTCAAAAATAACGCTAAGGAGTCAAATTTCCGACATTTCAGACATTTTGAAAACTGCAGGGGGGGTTTGGGCAAAATATGACCCATCGCCGTTTTCAGTAATTGGCATATTTTCGGTATAAAATTCGTAATTTGAAACTGAAAAAAGTTGCAGAGAGTCAGAATTCGGATAAAAAATCACGCTCAGGAGTCAAATTTTCGACATTTCAGACATTTTGAAAACTGCAGGGGGGTTTGGGCAATATATGACCAATCGCCGTTTTCAGTAATTGGCATATTTTCGGCATAAAAAGTCGTAATTTGAAACTGAAAACAGGTGTAGAGAGTCAGAATTCGGATAAAAAATCACGCTCAGGAGTCAAATTTTCGACATTTCAAACATTTTGAAAACTGCAGGGGGGGTTTGGGCAAAATATGACCCATCGCCGTTTTCAGTAATTGGCATATTTTCGGTATGAAACGTCGTAATTTGAAACTGAAAATAGGTGCAGAGAGTCAGAATTCGGCTCAAAAATCACGCTTAGGAGTCAAATTTCAGACATTTTAAAAACTGCAGTTGGGTTTGGGCAAAATATGACAAATCGCCGTTTTCAGTAATTGGCATATTTTCGGTATGAAACGTCGTAATTTGAAACTGAAAATAGGTGCAGAGAGTCAGAATTCGGCTCAAAAATCACGGTCAGGAGGAAAATTTCCGACATTTCAGACATTTTGAAAACTGCAGGAGGGTTTGTGCACCATATCACCCATCGCCGTTTACAGTAATTGGCATATTTTCGGTATGAAAAGTCGTAATTTGAAACTGAAAATAGGTGCAGAGAGACAGAATTCGGATAAAAAATCACGCCCAGGAGTCAAATTTCCGACATTTCAGACATTTTGAAAACTGCAGGGGGGTTTGGGCAAAATATGACTCATCGCCGTTTTCCGTAATGTGCATATTTTCGGTATGAAACGTCGTAATTTGAAACTGAAAATAGGTGCAGAGAGTCAGAATTCAGCTCAAAAATCACAATCAGGAGCCAAATTTCCGACATTTCAGACGTTTTGAAAACTGCAGGGGGGTTTGGGCAAAATATGAACCATCGCTGTTAACAGTAATTGGCATATTTTCGGTATGAAACATCGTATTTTGAAAATAAAAATAGGTGCAGAGAGTCAGAATTCGGCTCAAAAATCACGCTCAGGAGTCAAATTTCCGACATTTCAGACATTTTAAAAACTGCAGGGGGTTTGGGCAAAATATGACCCATCGCCGTTTTCAGTAATGTGCATATTTTCGGTATGAAACGTTGTAATTTGAAACTGAAAATAAGTGCAGAGAGTCAGAATTCGGCTCAAAAATCACGCTCAGGAGCCAAATTTCCGACATTTCAGACATTTTAAAAACTGCAGGGGGGTTTGGGCAAAATATGACCCATTGCCGTTTTGAGTAATTGGCATATTTTCGGTATGAAACGTCGTAATTTAAACTAACATTAGGTGCAGAGAGTCAGAATTTGGCTCAAAAATCACGCTCAGGAGTCAAATTTCCGACATTTCAGACATTTTGAAAACTGCAGGGGAGGGTTTGGGCAAAATATGACCCATCGCCGTTTTCAGTAATTGGCATATTTTCGGTATAAAAAGTCGTAATTTGAAACTGAAAAAAGTTGCAGAGAGTCAGAATTCGGATATAAAATCACGCTCAGGAGTCAAATTTCCGACACTTCAGACATTTTGAAAACTGCAGGGGGATTTGGGCAAAATATGACCCATCGCCGTTTACAGTAATTGGCATATTTTCGGTATGAAACGTCGTAATTTGAAACTGAAAATAGGTGCAGAGAGTCAGAATTCGGCTCAAAAATCACGCTCAGGAGTCAAATTTCCGACATTTCAGACATTTTAAAAACTGCAGGGGGGTTTGGGCAAAATATGACCCATCGCCGTTTTCAGTAATTGGCATATTTTCGGTATGAAACGTCGTAATTTGAAACTGAAAATAGGTGCAGAGAGTCAGAATTCAGCTCAAAAATCACGGTCAGGAGTCAAATTTCCGACATTTCAGACATTTTAAAAACTGCAGGGGGGTTTGGGCAAAATATGACCCATCGCTGTTTTCAGTAATTGGCATATTTTCGGTATGAAACGTCGTAATTTGAAACTGAAAATAGCTGCAGAGAGTCAGAATTCGGCTCAAAAATCACGCTTAGGAGTCAAATTTCCGACATTTCAGACATTTTGAAAACTGCAGGGGGGTTTGTGCAAAATATGACCAATCGCAGTGTTCAGTAATTGGCATATTTTCGGTATAAAAAGTCGTAATTTGAAACTGAAAACAGGTGTAGAGAGTCAGAATTCGGATAAAAAATCACGTTCAGGAGTCAAATTTTCGACATTTCAGACATTTTGAAAACTGCAGGGGGGTTTGGGCAAAATATGACCCATCTCCGTTTTCAGTAATTGGCATATTTTCGGTATAAAACGTCGTAATATGAAACTGAAAATAGATGCAGAGAGTGAGAATTCGGCTCAAAAATCATGCTCAAGAGTCAAATTTCCGACATTTCAGACATTTTCAAAACTGCAGGGGGGTTTGGGCAAAATATGACCCATCGCCGTTTTCAGTAATTGGCATATTTTCGGTATAAAAATTCGTAATTTGAAACTGAAAATAGGTGCAGAGATTCAGAATTCGGATAAAAAATCACGCTCAGGAGTCAAATTTCGGACATTTCAGACATTTTGAAAACTGCAGAGGGGTTTGGGCAAAATATGACCCATCGCCGTTTACAGTAATTGGCATATTTTCGGTATGAAACGTCGTATTTTGAAACTGAAAATAGGTGCAGAGAGTCAGAATTTGGATAAAAAATCTCGCTCAGGAGTCAAATTTCCGACATTTCAGACATTTTGAAAACTGCAGGGCGGTTTGGGCAAAATATGACCCATCGCCGTTTACAGTAATTGGCATATTTTCGGTATGAAACATCGTAATTTGAAACTGAAAATAGGTGCAGAGAGTCAGAATTTGGCTCAAGAATCACGCTCAGGAGTCAAGTTTCCGACATTTCAGACATATTAAAAACTGCAGGGGGGTTTGGGCAAAATATGACCCATCGCCGTTTTCAGTAATTGGCATATTTTCGGTATGAAAAGTCGTAGTTTGAAACTGAAAATAGGTGCAGAGAGACAAAATTTGGATAAAAAATCACGTTCAGGAGTCAAATTTCCGACATTTCAGACATTTTGAAAACTGCAGGGGGGTTTGGGCAAAATATGAACCATCGCCGTTTACAGTAATTGGCATATTTTCGGTATGAAACGTCGTATTTTGAAAATAAAAATAGGTGCAGAGAGTCAGAATTCGGCTCAAAAATCACGCTCAGGAGCCAAATTTCCGACATTTCAGACATTTTAAAAACTGCAGGGGGGTTTGGGCAAAATACGACCCATTGCCGTTTTCAGTAATTGGCATATTTTCGGTATGAAACGTCGTAATTTGAAACTAAAAATAGGTGCAGAGAGTCAGAATTTGGCACAAAAATCACGCTCAGGAGTCAAATTTCCGACATTTCAGACATTTTGAAAACTGCAGGGGGAGTTTGGGCAAAATATGACCCATCGCCGTTTTCAGTAATTGGCATTTTTTCGGTATGAAACGTCGTAATTTGAAACTGAAAATAGGTGCAGAGAGTCAGAATTCGGCTCAAAAATCACGCTTAGGAGTCAAATTTCAGACATTTTGAAAACTGCAGGGGGGTTTGGGCAAAATATGACCCATCGCCGTTTTCAGTAATTGGCATATTTTCGGTATGAAAAGTCGTAGTTTGAAACTGAAAATAGGTGCAGAGAGACAAAATTTGGATAAAAAATCACGTTCAGGAGTCAAATTTCCGACATTTCAGACATTTTGAAAACTGCAGGGGGGTTTGGGCAAAATATGACCCATCGCCGTTTTCAGTAATTGGCATATTTTCGGTATGAAAAGTCGTAATTTGAAACTGAAAATAGGTGCAGAGAGACAGAATTTGGATAAAAAATCACGCTCAGGAGTCAAATTTCCGACATTTCAGACATTTTGAAAACTGCAGGGGGGTTTGGGCAAAATATGACCCAACGCCGTTTACAGTAATTCGCATATTTTCGGTATGAAACGTCGTATTTTGTCAATAAAAATAGGTGCAGAGAGTCAGAATTCGGCTCAAAAATCACGCTCAGGAGTCAAATTTCCGACATTTCAGACATTTTAAAAACTGCTGGGGGTTTGGGCAAAATATGACCCATCGCCGTTTTCAGTAATGTGCATATTTTCGGTATGAAACGCCGTAATTTTAAACTGAAAATAGGTGCAGAGAGTCAGAATTCGGCTCAAAAATCACGCTCAGGAGCCAAATTTCCGACATTTCAGACATTTTAAAAACGGCAGGGGGGTTTGGGCATAATATGACACATTGCCGTTTTTAGTAATTGGCATATTTTCGGTATGAAACGTCGTAATTTGAAACTAAAAATAGGTGCAGAGAGTCAGAATTTGGCTCAAAAATAACGCTAAGGAGTCAAATTTCCGACATTTCAGACATTTTGAAAACTGCAGGGGGGGTTTGGGCAAAATATGACCCATCGCCGTTTTCAGTAATTGGCATATTTTCGGTATAAAATTCGTAATTTGAAACTGAAAAAAGTTGCAGAGAGTCAGAATTCGGATAAAAAATCACGCTCAGGAGTCAAATTTTCGACATTTCAGACATTTTGAAAACTGCAGGGGGGTTTGGGCAAAATATGACCAATCGCCGTTTTCAGTAATTGGCATATTTTCGGCATAAAAAGTCGTAATTTGAAACTGAAAACAGGTGTAGAGAGTCAGAATTCGGATAAAAAATCACGCTCAGGAGTCAAATTTTCGACATTTCAAACATTTTGAAAACTGCAGGGGGGGTTTGGGCAAAATATGACCCATCGCCGTTTTCAGTAATTGGCATATTTTCGGTATGAAACTTCGTAATTTGAAACTGAAAATTGGTGCAGAGAGTCAGAATTCGGCTCAAAAATCACGCTTAGGAGTCAAATTTCAGACATTTTAAAAACTGCAGTTGGGTTTGGGCAAAATATGACAAATCGCCGTTTTCAGTAATTGGCATATTTTCGGTATGAAACGTCGTAATTTGAAACTGAAAATAGGTGCAGAGAGTCAGAATTCGGCTCAAAAATCACGGTCAGGAGGAAAATTTCCGACATTTCAGACATTTTGAAAACTGCAGGAGGGTTTGTGCACCATATCACCCATCGCCGTTTACAGTAATTGGCATATTTTCGGTATGAAAAGTCGTAATTTGAAACTGAAAATAGGTGCAGAGAGACAGAATTCGGATAAAAAATCACGCCCAGGAGTCAAATTTCCGACATTTCAGACATTTTGAAAACTGCAGGGGGGTTTGGGCAAAATATGACTCATCGCCGTTTTCCGTAATGTGCATATTTTCGGTATGAAACGTCGTAATTTGAAACTGAAAATAGGTGCAGAGAGTCAGAATTCAGCTCAAAAATCACAATCAGGAGCCAAATTTCCGACAATTCAGACATTTTAAAAACTGCAGGGGGGTTTGGGCAAAATATGACCCATCGCCGTTTTCAGTAATTGGCATATTTTCGGTATGAAACGTCGTAATTTGAAACTGAAAATAGCTGCAGAAAGTCAGAATTCGGCTCAAAAATCACGCTTAGGAGTCAAATTTCCGACATTTCAGACATTTTGAAAACTGCAGGGGGGTTTGTGCAAAATATGACCAATCGCCGTGTTCAGTAATTGGCATATTTTCGGTATAAAAAGTCGTAATTTGAAACTGAAAACAGGTGTAGAGAGTCAGAATTCGGATAAAAAATCACGTTCAGGAGTCAAATTTCCGACATTTCAGACGTTTTGAAAACTGCAGGGGGGTTTGGGCAAAATATGAACCATCGCTGTTAACAGTAATTGGCATATTTTCGGTATGAAACATCGTATTTTGAAAATAAAAATAGGTGCAGAGAGTCAGAATTCGGCTCAAAAATCACGCTCAGGAGTCAAATTTCCGACATTTCAGACATTTTAAAAACTGCAGGGGGTTTGGGCAAAATATGACCCATCGCCGTTTTCAGTAATGTGCATATTTTCGGTATGAAACGTTGTAATTTGAAACTGAAAATAAGTGCAGAGAGTCAGAATTCGGCTCAAAAATCACGCTCAGGAGCCAAATTTCCGACATTTCAGACATTTTAAAAACTGCAGGTGGGTTTGGGCAAAATATGACCCATTGCCGTTTTGAGTAATTGGCATATTTTCGGTATGAAACGTCGTAATTTAAACTAACATTAGGTGCAGAGAGTCAGAATTTGGCTCAAAAATCACGCTCAGGAGTCAAATTTCCGACATTTCAGACATTTTGAAAACTGCAGGGGAGGGTTTGGGCAAAATATGACCCATCGCCGTTTTCAGTAATTGGCATATTTTCGGTATAAAAAGTCGTAATTTGAAACTGAAAAAAGTTGCAGAGAGTCAGAATTCGGATATAAAATCACGCTCAGGAGTCAAATTTCCGACACTTCAGACATTTTGAAAACTGCAGGGGGATTTGGGCAAAATATGACCCATCGCCGTTTACAGTAATTGGCATATTTTCGGTATGAAACGTCGTAATTTGAAACTGAAAATAGGTGCAGAGAGTCAGAATTCGGCTCAAAAATCACGCTCAGGAGTCAAATTTCCGACATTTCAGACATTTTAAAAACTGCAGGGGGGTTTGGGCAAAATATGACCCATCGCCGTTTTCAGTTATTGGCATATTTTCGGTATGAAACGTCGTAATTTGAAACTGAAAATAGGTGCAGAGAGTCAGAATTCAGCTCAAAAATCACGGTCAGGAGTCAAATTTCCGACATTTCAGACATTTTAAAAACTGCAGGGGGGTTTGGGCAAAATATGACCCATCGCTGTTTTCAGTAATTGGCATATTTTCGGTATGAAACGTCGTAATTTGAAACTGAAAATAGCTGCAGAGAGTCAGAATTCGGCTCAAAAATCACGCTTAGGAGTCAAATTTCCGACATTTCAGACATTTTGAAAACTGCAGGGGGGTTTGTGCAAAATATGACCAATCGCAGTGTTCAGTAATTGGCATATTTTCGGTATAAAAAGTCGTAATTTGAAACTGAAAACAGGTGTAGAGAGTCAGAATTCGGATAAAAAATCACGTTCAGGAGTCAAATTTTCGACATTTCAGACATTTTGAAAACTGCAGGGGGGTTTGGGCAAAATATGACCCATCGCCGTTTTCAGTAATTGGCATATTTTCGGTATGAAAAGTCGTAATTTGAAACTGAAAATAGGTGCAGAGAGACAGAATTTGGATAGAAAATCACGTTCAGGAGTCAAATTTCCGACATTTCAGACATTTTGAAAACTGCAGGGGGGTTTGGGCAAAATATGAACCATCGCCGTTTACAGTAATTGGCATATTTTCGGTATGAAACGTCGTATTTTGAAAATAAAAATAGGTGCAGAGAGTCAGAATTCGGCTCAAAAATCACGCTCAGGAGTAAAATTTCCGACATTTCAGACATTTTAAAAACTGCAGGGGGTTTGGGCAAAATATGACCCATCGCCGTTTTCAGTAATGTGCTTATTTTCGGTATGAAACGTCTTAATTTGAAACTGAAAATAAGTGCAGAGAGTCAGAATTCGGCTCAAAAATCACGCTCAGGAGCCAAATTTCCGACATTTCAGACATTTTAAAAACTGCAGGGGGGTTTGGTCAAAATATGACCCATTGCCGTTTTGAGTAATTGGCATATTTTCGGTATGAAACGTCGTAATTTGAAACTAAAATTAGGTGCAGAGAGTCAGAATTTGGCTCAAAAATCACGCTCAGGAGTCAAATTTCCGACATTTCAGACATTTTGAAAACTGCAAGGGGGGGGGGGGGGTTTGGGCAAAATATGACCCATCGCCGTTTTCAGTAATTGGCATATTTTCGGTATAAAAAGTCGTAATTTGAAACTGAAAAAAGTTGCAGAGAGTCAGAATTCGGATATAAAATCACGCTCAGGAGTCAAATTTCCAACACTTCAGACATTTTGAAAACTGCAGGGGGATTTGGGCAAAATATGACCCATCGCCGTTTACAGTAATTGGCATATTTTCGGTATGAAACGTCGTAATTTGAAACTGAAAATAGGTGCAGAGAGTCAGAATTCGGCTCAAAAATCACGCTCAGGAGTCAAATTTCCGACATTTCAGACATTTTAAAAATTGCAGGGGGGTTTGGGCAAAATATGACCCATCGCCGTTTTCAGTAATTGGCATATTTTCGGTATGAAACGTCGTAATTTGAAACTGAAAATAGATGCAGAGAGTCAGAATTTGGCTCAAAAATCACGGTCAGGAGTCAAATTTCCGACATTTCAGACATTTTAAAAACTGCAGGGGGGTTTGGACAAAATATGACCCATCGCCGTTTTCAGTAATTGGCATATTTTCGGTATGAAACGTCGTAATTTGAAACTGAAAATAGCTGCAGAGAGTCAGAAATCGGCTCAAAAATCACGCTTAGGAGTCAAATTTCCGACATTTCAGACATTTTGAAAACTGCAGGAGGGTTTGTGCAAAATATGACCAATCGCCGTGTTCAGTAATTGGCATATTTTCGGTATAAAAAGTCGTAATTTGAAACTGAAAACAGGTGTAGAGAGTCAGAATTCGGATAACAAATCACGTTCAGGAGTCAAATTTTCGACATTTCAGACATTTTGAAAACTGCAGGGGGGTTTGGGCAAAATATGACCCATCGCCGTTTTCAGTAATTGGCATATTTTCGGTATGAAAAGTCGTAATTTGAAACTGAAAATAGGTGCAGAGAGACAGAATTTGGATAAAAAATCACGTTCAGGAGTCAAATTTCCGACATTTCAGACATTTTGAAAACTGCAGGGGGGTTTGGGCAAAATATGAACCATCGCCGTTTACAGTAATTGGCATATTTTCGGTATGAAACGTCGTATTTTGAAAATAAAAATAGGTGCAGAGAGTCAGAATTCGGCTCAAAAATCACGCTCAGGAGCCAAATTTCCGACATTTCAGACATTTTAAAAACTGCAGGGGGGTTTGGGCAAAATATGACCCATTGCCGTTTTCAGTAATTGGCATATTTTCGGTATGAAACGTCGTAATTTGAAACTAAAAATAGGTGCAGAGAGTCAGAATTTGGCACAAAAATCACGCTCAGGAGTCAAATTTCCGACATTTCAGACATTTTGAAAACTGCAAGGGGAGTTTGGGCAAAATATGACCCATCGCCGTTTTCAGTAATTGGCATATTTTCGGTATGAAACGTCGTAATTTGAAACTGAAAATAGGTGCAGAGAGTCAGAATTCGGCTCAAAAATCACGCTTAGGAGTCAAATTTCAGACATTTTGAAAACTGCAGGGGGGTTTGGGCAAAATATGACCCATCGCCGTTTTCAGTAATTGGCATATTTTCGGTATAAAAAGTCGTAATTTGAAACTGAAAACAGGTGTAGAGAGTCAGAATTCGGCTCAAAAATCACGGTCAGGAGGAAAATTTCCGACATTTCAGACATTTTGAAAACTGCAGGAGGGTTTGTGCACCATATGACCCATCGCCGTTTTCAGTAATTAGCATATTTTCGGTATAAAAAGTCGTAATTTGAAACTGAAAATAGGTGCAGAGAGTCAGAATTCGGCTCAAAAATAACGCTCAGGAGTCAAATTTCCGACATTTCAGACATTTTAAAAACTGCAGAGGGGGTTTGGGCATAATATGACCCATCGTTGTTTTCAGTAATTGGCATATTTTCGGTATAAAAAGTCGTAATTTGAAACTGAAAATAGGTGCAGAGAGTCAGAATTCGGAAAAAAAATCACGCTCAGGAGTCAAATTTCCGACATTCCCGACATTTTGAAAACTGCAGGGGGGTTTGGGCAAAATATGACCTATCGCCGTTTACAGTAATTGGCATATTTTCGGTATGAAACGTCGTAATTTGAAACTGAAAATAGGTGCAGAGAGTCAGAATTCGGCTCAAAAATCACGCTAAGGAGTCAAATTTCCAACATTTCAGACATTTCAAAAACTGCAGGGGGGTTTGGGCAAAATATGACCCATCGCCGTTTTCAGTAATTGGCATATTTTCGGTATGAAACGTCGTAATTTGAAACTGAAAATAGGTGCAGAGAGTCAGAATTCGGCTCAAAAATCACGCTCAAGAGTCAAATTTCCGACATTTCAGACATTTTTAAAACTGCAGAGGGGTTTGGGCAAAATATGACCCATCGCCGTTTTCAGTAATTGGCATATTTTCTGTATAAAAAGACGTAATTTGAAACTGAAAATAGGTGCAGAGAGTCAGAATTCGGATAAGAAATCACGCTCAGGAGTCAAATTTCCGACATTTCAGACATTTTGAAAACTGCAGGGGGGTTTGGGCAAAATATGACCCATCGCCGTTTTCAGTAATTGGCATATTTTCGGTATAAAAAGTCGTAATTTGAAACTGAAAATAGGTGCAGAGAGTCAGAATTCAGATAAAAAATCTCGCTCAGGAGTCAAATTTCCGACATTTCAGACATTTTGAAAACTGCAGGGGGGTTTGGGCAAAATATGACCCATCGCCGTTTACAGGAATTGGCATATTTTCGGTATGAAACATCATAATTTGAAACTGAAAATAGGTGCAGAGAGTCAGAATTCGGCTCAAGAATCACGCTCAGGAGTCAAATTTCCGACATTTCAGACATTTTAAAAACTGCAGAGGGGTTTGGGCAAAATATGACCCATCGCCCTTTTCAGTAATTGGCATATTTTCTGTATAAAAATTCGTAATTTGAAACTGAAAATAGGTGCAGAGAGTCAGAATTCGGCTCAAAAATCACGCTCAGGAGTCAAATTTCCGACATTTCGGACATTTTGAAAACTGCAGGGGGGTTTGGGCAAAATATGTCCCATCGCTGTTTACAGTAATTGGCATATTTTCGGTATGGAACGTCGTAATTTGAAACTGAAAATTGATGCAGAGAGTCAGAATTCGGCTCAAAAATCACGCTCAGGAGTCAAATTTCCGACATTTCAGACATTTTGAAAACTGCAGAGGGGTTTGGGCAAAATAAGACCCATCGCCGTTTTCAGTGATTGGCATATTTTCGGTATAAAAAGTCGTAATTTGAAACTAAAAATAGGTGAAGAGAGTCAGAATTCGGATAAAAAATCACGCTCAGGAGTCAAATTTCAGACATTTCAGACATTTTGAAAACTGCAGGGGGGTTTGGGCAAAATATGACCTATCGCTGTTTACAGTAATTGGCATATTTTCGGTATGAAACGTCGTAATTTGAAACTGAAAATAGGTGCAGAGAGTCAGAATTTGGCTCAAAAATCACGCTCAGGAGTCAAATTTCCGACATTTCAGACATTTTAAAAACTGCAGGGGGGTTTGGGCAAAATATGACCCATCGCCGTTTTCAGTAATTGGCATATTTTCGGTATAAAACGTCGTAATATGAAACTGAAAATAGATGCAGAGAGTCAGAATTCGGCTCAAAAATCATGCTCAAGAGTCAAATTTCCGACATTTCAGACATTTTCAAAACTGCAGGGGGGTTTGGGCAAAATATGACCCATCGCCGTTTTCAGTAATTGGCATATTTTCGGTATAAAAATTCGTAATTTGAAACTGAAAATAGGTGCAGAGATTCAGAATTCGGATAAAAAATCACGCTCAGGAGTCAAATTTCGGACATTTCAGACATTTTGAAAACTGCAGAGGGGTTTGGGCAAAATATGACCCATCGCCGTTTACAGTAATTGGCATATTTTCGGTATGAAACGTCGTATTTTGAAACTGAAAATAGGTGCAGAGAGTCAGAATTTGGATAAAAAATCTCGCTCAGGAGTCAAATTTCCGACATTTCAGACATTTTGAAAACTGCAGGGCGGTTTGGGCAAAATATGACCCATCGCCGTTTACAGTAATTGGCATATTTTCGGTATGAAACATCGTAATTTAAAACTGAAAATAGGTGCAGAGAGTCAGAATTTGGCTCAAGAATCACGCTTAGGAGTCAAGTTTCCGACATTTCAGACATATTAAAAACTGCAGGGGGGTTTGGGCAAAATATGACCCATCGCCGTTTTCAGTAATTGGCATATTTTCGGTATGAAACGTCGTAATTTTAAACTGAAAATAGATGCAGAGAGTCAGAATTCGGCTCAAAAATCACGCTCAAGAGTCAAATTTCCGACATTTAAGACATTTTCAAAACTGCAGGGGGGTTTGGGCAAAATATGACCCATCGTCGTTTTCAGTAATTGAAATATTATCGGTATAAAAAGTCGTAATTTGAAACTGAAAACAGGTGTAGAGAGTCAGAATTCGGATAACAAATCACGTTCAGGAGTCAAATTTTCGACATTTCAGACATTTTGAAAACTGCAGGGGGGTTTGGGCAAAATATGACCCATCGCCGTTTTCAGTAATTGGCATATTTTCGGTATGAAAAGTCGTAGTTTGAAACTGAAAATAGGTGCAGAGAGACAAAATTTGGATAAAAAATCACGTTCAGGAGTCAAATTTCCGACATTTCAGACATTTTGAAAACTGCAGGGGGGTTTGGGCAAAATATGAACCATCGCCGTTTACAGTAATTGGCATATTTTCGGTATGAAACGTCGTATTTTGAAAATAAAAATAGGTGCAGAGAGTCAGAATTCGGCTCAAAAATCACGCTCAGGAGCCAAATTTCCGACATTTCAGACATTTTAAAAACTGCAGGGGGGTTTGGGCAAAATACGACCCATTGCCGTTTTCAGTAATTGGCATATTTTCGGTATGAAACGTCGTAATTTGAAACTAAAAATAGGTGCAGAGAGTCAGAATTTGGCACAAAAATCACGCTCAGGAGTCAAATTTCCGACATTTCAGACATTTTGAAAACTGCAGGGGGAGTTTGGGCAAAATATGACCCATCGCCGTTTTCAGTAATTGGCATTTTTTCGGTATGAAACGTCGTAATTTGAAACTGAAAATAGGTGCAGAGAGTCAGAATTCGGCTCAAAAATCACGCTTAGGAGTCAAATTTCAGACATTTTGAAAACTGCAGGGGGGTTTGGGCAAAATATGACCCATCGCCGTTTTCAGTAATTGGCATATTTTCGGTATAAAAAGTCGTAATTTGAAACTGAAAACAGGTGTAGAGAGTCAGAATTCGGATAAAAAATCACGCTCAGGAGTCAAATTTTCGACATTTCAGACAGTTTGAAAACTGCAGGGGCGTTTGGGCAAAATACGACCCATCACCGTTTTCAGTAATTGGCATATTATCGGTATGAAACTTCGTATTTTGAAAAAAAAAATAGGTGCAGTGAGTCAGAATTCGGCTCAAAAATCACGCTCAGGAGTCAAATTTCCGACATTCCAGACATTTTAAAAACTGCAGGGGGGTTTGGGCAAAATATGACCCATCGCCGTTTTCAGTAATGTGCATATTTTCGGTATGAAACGTCGTAATTTGAAACTGAAAATAGGTGCAGAGAGTCAGAATTCGGCTCAAAATCACACTCAGGAGCCAAATTTCCGACATTTCAGACATTTTAAAAACTGCAGGGGGGTTTGGGCAAAATATGACCAATCGCCGTTTTCAGTAATTGGCATATTTTCGGTATAAAAAGTCGTAATTTGAAACTGAAAACAGGTGTAGAGAGTCAGAATTCGGATAAAAAATCACGCTCAGGAGTCAAATTTTCGACATTTCAGACATTTTGAAAACTGCAGGGGGGTTTGGGCAAAATATGACCCATCGCCGTTTTCAGTAATTGGCATATTTTCGGTATGAAAAGTCGTAATTTGAAACTGAAAATAGGTGCAGAGAGACAGAATTTGGATAAAAAATCACGCTCAGGAGTCAAATTTCCGACATTTCAGACATTTTGAAAACTGCAGGGGGGTTTGGGCAAAATATGACCCAACGCCGTTTACAGTAATTCGCATATTTTCGGTATGAAACGTCGTATTTTGTCAATAAAAATAGGTGCAGAGAGTCAGAATTCGGCTCAAAAATCACGCTCAGGAGTCAAATTTCCGACATTTCAGACATTTTAAAAACTGCAGGGGGTTTGGGCAAAATATGACCCATCGCCGTTTTCAGTAATGTGCATATTTTCGGTATGAAACGCCGTAATTTTAAACTGAAAATAGGTGCAGAGAGTCAGAATTCGGCTCAAAAATCACGCTCAGGAGCCAAATTTCCGACATTTCAGACATTTTAAAAACGGCAGGGGGGTTTGGGCATAATATGACACATTGCCGTTTTTAGTAATTGGCATATTTTCGGTATGAAACGTCGTAATTTGAAACTAAAAATAGGTGCAGAGAGTCAGAATTTGGCTCAAAAATAACGCTAAGGAGTCAAATTTCCGACATTTCAGACATTTTGAAAACTGCAGGGGGGGTTTGGGCAAAATATGACCCATCGCCGTTTTCAGTAATTGGCATATTTTCGGTATAAAATTCGTAATTTGAAACTGAAAAAAGTTGCAGAGAGTCAGAATTCGGATAAAAAATCACGCTCAGGAGTCAAATTTTCGACATTTCAGACATTTTGAAAACTGCAGGGGGGTTTGGGCAAAATATGACCAATCGCCGTTTTCAGTAATTGGCATATTTTCGGCATAAAAAGTCGTAATTTGAAACTGAAAACAGGTGTAGAGAGTCAGAATTCGGATAAAAAATCACGCTCAGGAGTCAAATTTTCGACATTTCAAACATTTTGAAAACTGCAGGGGGGGTTTGGGCAAAATATGACCCATCGCCGTTTTCAGTAATTGGCATATTTTCGGTATGAAACGTCGTAATTTGAAACTGAAAATAGGTGCAGAGAGTCAGAATTCGGCTCAAAAATCACGCTTAGGAGTCAAATTTCAGACATTTTAAAAACTGCAGTTGGGTTTGGGCAAAATATGACAAATCGCCGTTTTCAGTAATTGGCATATTTTCGGTATGAAACGTCGTAATTTGAAACTGAAAATAGGTGCAGAGAGTCAGAATTCGGCTCAAAAATCACGGTCAGGAGGAAAATTTCCGACATTTCAGACATTTTGAAAACTGCAGGAGGGTTTGTGCACCATATGACCCATCGCCGTTTTCAGTAATTAGCATATTTTCGGTATAAAAAGTCGTAATTTGAAACTGAAAATAGGTGCAGAGAGTCAGAATTCGGCTCAAAAATCACGCTCAGGAGTCAAATTTCCGACATTTCAGACATTTTAAAAACTGCAGGGGGGTTTGGGCAAAATATGACCCATCGTTGTTTTCAGTAATTGGCATATTTTCGGTATAAAAAGTCGTAATTTGAAACTGAAAATAGGTGCAGAGAGTCAGAATTCGGATAAAAAATCACGCTCAGGAGTCAAATTTCCGACATTCCCGACATTTTGAAAACTGCAGGGGGGTTTGGGCAAAATATGACCTATCGCCGTTTACAGTAATTGGCATATTTTCGGTATGAAACGTCGTAATTTGAAACTGAAAATAGGTGCAGAAAGTCAGAATTCGGCTCAAAAATCACGCTAAGGAGTCAAATTTCCAACATTTCAGACATTTCAAAAACTGCAGGGGGGTTTGGGCAAAATATGACCCATCGCCGTTTTCAGTAATTGGCATATTTTCGGTATGAAACGTCGTAATTTGAAACTGAAAATAGGTGCAGAGAGTCAGAATTCGGCTCAAAAATCACGCTCAAGAGTCAAATTTCCGACATTTCAGACATTTTTAAAACTGCAGAGGGGTTTGGGCAAATTATGACCCATCGCCGTTTTCAGTAATTGGCATATTTTCTGTATAAAAAGTCGTAATTTGAAACTGAAAATAGGTGCAGAGAGTCAGAATTCGGATAAGAAATCACGCTCAGGAGTCAAATTTCCGACATTTCAGACATTTTGAAAACTGCAGGGGGGTTTGGGCAAAATATGACCCATCGCCGTTTTCAGTAATTGGCATATTTTCGGTATAAAAAGTCGTAATTTGAAACTGAAAATAGGTGCAGAGAGTCAGAATTCAGATAAAAAATCTCGCTCAGGAGTCAAATTTCCGACATTTCAGACATTTTGAAAACTGCAGGGGGGTTTGGGCAAAATATGACCCATCGCCGTTTACAGGAATTGGCATATTTTCGGTATGAAACATCATAATTTGAAACTGAAAAAACGTGCAGAGAGTCAGAATTCGGCTCAAGAATCACGCTCAGGAGTCAAATTTCCGACATTTCAGACATTTTAAAAACTGCAGAGGGGTTTGGGCAAAATATGACCCATCGCCCTTTTCAGTAATTGGCATATTTTCTGTATAAAAATTCGTAATTTGAAACTGAAAATAGGTGCAGAGAGTCAGAATTCGGCTCAAAAATCACGCTCAGGAGTCAAATTTCCGACATTTCGGACATTTTGAAAACTGCAGGGGGGTTTGGGCAAAATATGTCCCATCGCTGTTTACAGTAATTGGCATATTTTCGGTATGGAACGTCGTAATTTGAAACTGAAAATTGATGCAGAGAGTCAGAATTCGGCTCAAAAATCACGCTCAGGAGTCAAATTTCCGACATTTCAGACATTTTGAAAACTGCAGAGGGGTTTGGGCAAAATAAGACCCATCGCCGTTTTCAGTGATTGGCATATTTTCGGTATAAAAAGTCGTAATTTGAAACTAAAAATAGGTGAAGAGAGTCAGAATTCGGATAAAAAATCACGCTCAGGAGACAAATTTTAGACATTTCAGACATTTTGAAAACTGCAGGGGGGTTTGAGCAAAATATGACCTATCGCCGTTTACAGTAATTGGCATATTATCGGTATGAAACGTCGTAATTTGAAACTGAAAATAGGTGCAGAGAGTCAGAATTTGGCTCAAAAATCACGCTCAGGAGTCAAATTTCCGACATTTCAGACATTTCAAAAACTGCAGGGGGGTTTGGGCAAAATATGACCCATCGCCGTTTTCAGTAATTGGCATTTTTTCGGTATGAAACGTCGTAATTTGAAACTGAAAATAGATGCAGAGAGTCAGAATTCGGCTCAAAAATCACGCTCGAGTCAAATTTCCGACATTTCAGACATTTTGAAAACTGCAGGGGGGTTTGGGCAAAATATGACCCATCGCCGTTTTCAGTAATTGGCATATTTTCGGTATAAAAAGTTGTAATTTGAAACTGAAAATAGGTGCAGAGAGTCAGAATTCGGATAAAAAATCTCGCTCAGAAGTCAAATTTCCGACATTTCAGACATTTTGAAAACTGCAGGGCGGTTTGGGAAAAATATGACCCATCGCTGTTTACAGTAATCGGCATATTTTCGGTATGAAACATCGTAATTTGAAATTGAACATAGGTGCAGAGAGTCAGAATTCGGCTCAAGAATCATGCTCAGGAGTCAAATTTCCGACATTTCAGACATTTTAAAAACTGCAGGGGGGTTTGGGCCAAATATGACCCATCGCCGTTTTCAGTAATTGGCATATTTTCGGTATAAAAAGTCGTAATTTGAAACTGAAAATAGGTGCAGAGAGTCAGAATTCGGCTCAAAAATCACGCTCAGGAGTCTAATTTCCGACATTTCAGACATTTTGAAAACTGCAGGGGGGTTTGGGCAAAATATGACCCATCACCGTTTTCAGTAATTGGCATATTTTCGGTATAAAAAGTCGTAATTTGAAACTGAAAATAGGTGCAGAGAGTCAGAATTCGGCTCAAAAATCACGCTCAGGAGTAAAATTTCCAACATTAAAGACATTTTGAAAACTGCAGGGGGGTTTGGGCAAAATATGACCCATCGATTTTTACAGTAATTGGCATATTTTCGGTATGGAACGTCGTAATTTGAAACTGAAAATTGATGCAGAGAGTCAGAATTCGGCTCAAAAGTCACGCTCAGGAGTCAAATTTCCGACATTTCAGACATTATGAAAACTGCAGGGGGGTTTGGGCAAAATATGACCCATCGCCGTTTTCAGTAATTGGCATATTTTCGGTATAAAAATCGTAATTTGAAACTGAAAATAGGTGAAGAGAGTCAGAATTCGGATATAAAATCACGCTCAGGAGTCAAATTTCAGACATTTCAGACATTTTGAAAACTGCAGGGGGGTTTGGGCAAAATATGACCTATCGCCGTTTACAGTAATTGGCATATTTTCGGTATGAAACGTCGTAATTTGAAACTGAAAATAGGTGCAGAGAGTCAGAATTTGGCTCAAAAATCACGCTCAGGAGTAAAATTTCCGACATTTCAAAAATGCAGGGGGGTTTGGGCAAAATATGACCTATCGCCGTTTTCAGTAATTGGCATATTTTCGGTGTGAAACGTCGTAATTTGAAACTGAAAATAGGTGCAGAGAGTCAGAATTCGGCTCAAAAATCACGCTCAAGAGTCAAATTTCCGACATTTCAGACATTTTGAAAACTGCAGGGGGGTTTGGGCAAAATATGACCCATCGCCGTTTTCAGTAATTGGCATATTTTCGGTATAAAAAGTCGTAATTTGAAACTGAAAATAGGTGCAGAGAGTCAGAATTCGGCTCAAGAATCAGACTCAGGAGTCAAATTTCCGACATTTCAGACATTTTAAAAACTGCAGGGGGGTTTGGGCAAAATATGACCCATCGCCGTTTTCAGTAATTGGCATATTTTCGGTATGAAACGTCGTAATTTGAAACTGAAAATAGATGCAGAGAGTCAGAATTCGGCTCAAAAATCACGCTCAAGAGTCAAATTTCCGACATTTCAGACATTTTCAAAACTGCAGGGGGGTTTGGGCAAAATATGACCCATCGCCGTTTTCAGTAATTGGCATATTTTCGGTATAAAAAGTCGTAATTTGAAACTGAAAATAGGTGCAGAGAGTCAGGATTCGGCTCAAAAATCACGCTCAGGGGTCTAATTTCCGACATTTCAGACATTTTGAAAACTGCAGGAGGGTTTGGGCAAAATATGACCCATCACCGTTTTCAGTAATTGGCATATTTTCGGTATAAAAAGTCGTAATTTGAAAATGAAAATAGGTGCAGAGAGTCAGAATTCGGCTCAAAAATCACGCTCAGGAGTAAAATTTCCAACATTTCAGACATTTTGAAAACTGCAGGGGGGTTTGGGCAAAATATGACCCATCGCTGTTTACAGTAATTGGCATATTTTCGGTATGGAACGTCGTAATTTGAAACTGAAAATTGATGCAGAGAGTCAGAATTCGGCTCAAAAATCACGCTCAGGAGTCAAATTTCCGACATTTCAGACATTTTGAAAACTGCAGGGGGGTTTGGGCAAAAAATGACCCATCGCCGTTTTCAGTAATTGGCATATTTTCGGTATAAAAATTCGTAATTTGAAACTGAAAATAGGTGAAGAGAGTCAGAATTCGGATAAAAAATCACGCTCAGGAGTCAAATTTCAGACATTTCAGACATTTTGAAAACTGCAGGGGGGTTTGGGCAAAATATGACCTATCGCAGTTTACAGTAATTGGCATATTTTCGGTATGAAACGTCGTAATTTGAAACTGAAGAAAGGTGCAGAGAGTCAGAATTTGGCTCAAAAATCACGCTCAGGAGTCAAATTTCCGACATTTCAGACATTTCAAAAACTGCAGGGGTGTTTGGGCAAAATATGACCCATCGCCGTTTCAGTAATTGGCATATTTTCGGTATGAAACGTCGTAATTTGAAACTGAAAATAGGTGCAGAGAGTCAGAATTCGGCTCAAAAATCACGCTCAAGAGTCAAATTTCCGACATTTCAGACATTTTGAAAACTGCAGGGGGGTTTGGACAAAATATGACCCATCGCCGTTTTCAGTAATTGGCATATTTTCGCTATAAAAAGTCGTAATTTGAATCTGAAAATAGGTGCAGAGAGTCAGAATTCGGATAAAAAATCTCGCTCAGGAGTCAAATTTCCGACATTTCAGACATTTTGAAAACTGCAGGGCGGTTTGGGCAAAATATGACCCATCGCCGTTTACAGTAATTGGCATATTTTCGGTATGAAACATCGTAATTTGAAACTGAAAATAGGTGCAGAGAGTCAGAATTCGGCTCAAGAATCACGCTCAGGAGTCAAATTTTCGACATTTCAGACATTTTAAAAACTGCAGAGGGGGTTTGGGCAAAATATGACCCATCGCCGTTTTCAGTAATTGGCCTATTTTCGGTATGAAACGTCGTAATTTGAAACTGAAAATAGGTGCAGAGTCAGAATTCGGCTCAAAAATCACGCTCAGGAGTCTAATTTCCGACATTTCATACATTTTGAAAACTGCAGGGGGGTTTGGGCAAAATATGACCCATCACCGTTTTCAGTAATTGGCATATTTTCGGTATAAAAAGTCTTAATTTGAAACTGAAAATAGGTGCAGAGAGTCAGAATTCGGCTCGAAAATCACGCTCAGGAGTAAAATTTCCAACATTTCAGACATTTTGAAAACTGCAGGGGGGTTTGGGCAAAATATGACCCATCGCTGTTTACAGTAATTGGCATATTTTCGGTATGGAACGTCGTAATTTGAAACTGAAAATTGATGCAGAGAGTCAGAATTCGGCTCAAAAATCACGCTCAGGAGTCAAATTTCCGACATTTCAGACATTTTGAAAACTGCAGGGGGGTTTGGGCAAAATATGACACATCGCCGTTTACAATAATTGGCATATTTTCGGTATGAAACATCGTAATTTGAAACTGAAAAAAGGTGTAGAGAGTCAGAATTCGGCTCAAGAATCACGCTCAGGAGTCAAATTTCCGACATTTCAGACATTTTAAAAACTGCAGGGGGGTTTGGGCAAAATATGACCCATCGCCGTTTTCAGTAATTGACATATTTTCGGTATGAAACGTCGTAATTTGATACTGAAATAGATGCAGAGAGTCAGAATTCGGCTCAAAAATCACGCTCAGGAGTCAAATTTCCGACATTTCAGATATTTTGAAAACTGCAGGGGGGTTTGGGCAAAAAATGACCCATCGCCGTTTTCAGTAATTGGCATATTTTCGGTATAAAAAGTCGTAATTTGAAACTGAAAACAGGTGAAGAGAGTCAGAATTCGGATAAAAAATCACGCTCAGGAGTCAAATTTCAGACATTTCAGACATTTTGAAAACTGCAGGGGGGTTTTGGCAAAATATGACCTATCGCAGTTTACAGTAATTGGCATATTTTCGGTATGAAACGTCGTAATTTGAAACTGAAGAAAGGTGCAGAGAGTCAGAATTTGGCTCAAAAATCACGCTCAGGAGTCAAATTTCCGACATTTCAGACATTTCAAAAACTGCAGGGGTGTTTGGGCAAAATATGAGCCATCGCCGTTTCAGTAATTGGCATATTTTCGGTATGAAACGTCGTAATTTGAAACTGAAAATAGGTGCAGAGAGTCAGAATTCGGCTCAAAAATCACGCTCAAGAGTCAAATTTCCGACATTACAGACATTTTGAAAACTGCAGGGGGGTTTGGGCAAAATATGACCCATCGCCGTTTTCAGTAATTGGCATATTTTCGCTATAAACAGTCGTAATTTGAAACTGAAAATAGGTGCAGAGAGTCAGAATTCGGATAAAAAATCTCGCTCAGGAGTCAAATTTCCGACATTTCAGACATTTTGAAAACTGCAGGGCGGTTTGGGCAAAATATGACCCATCGCCGTTTACAGTAATTGGCATATTTTCGGTATGAAACATCGTAATTTGAAACTGAAAATAGGTGCAGAGAGTCAGAATTCGGCTCAAGAATCACGCTCAGGAGTCAAATTTTCGACATTTCAGACATTTTAAAAACTGCAGGGGGGTTTGGGCAAAATATGACCCATCGCCGTTTTCAGTAATTGGCCTATTTTCGGTATGAAACGTCGTAATTTGAAACTGAAAATAGGTGCAGAGAGTAAGAATTCGGATAAAAAATCACGCTCAGGAGTCAAATTTCCGACATTTCAGACATTTTGAAAACTACAGGGGGGTTTGGGCAAAATATGACTCATCGCCGTTTACAGTAATTGGCATATTTTCGGTATGAAACGTCGTATTTTGAAACTGAAAATAGGTGCAGAGAGTCAGAATTCGGCTCAAAAATCACGCTCAGGAGTCTAATTTCCGACATTTCATACATTTTGAAAACTGCAGGGGGGTTTGGGCAAAATATGACCCATCACCGTTTTCAGTAATTGGCATATTTTCGGTATAAAAAGTCTTAATTTGAAACTGAAAATAGGTGCAGAGAGTCAGAATTCGGCTCAAAAATCACGCTCAGGAGTAAAATTTCCAACATTTCAGACATTTTGAAAACTGCAGGGGGGTTTGGGCAAAATATGACCCATCGCTGTTTACAGTAATTGGCATATTTTCGGTATGGAACGTCGTAATTTGAAACTGAAAATTGATGCAGAGAGTCAGAATTCGGCTCAAAAATCACGCTCAGGAGTCAAATTTCCGACATTTCAGACATTTTGAAAACTGCAGGGGGGTTTGGGCAAAATATGACACATCGCCGTTTACAATAATTGGCATATTTTCGGTATGAAACATCGTAATTTGAAACTGAAAAAAGGTGTAGAGAGTCAGAATTCGGCTCAAGAATCACGCTCAGGAGTCAAATTTCCGACATTTCAGACATTTTAAAAACTGCAGGGGGGTTTGGGCAAAATATGACCCATCGCCGTTTTCAGTAATTGGCATATTTTCGGTATGAAACGTCGTAATTTGATACTGAAATAGATGCAGAGAGTCAGAATTCGGCTCAAAAATCACGCTCAGGAGTCAAATTTCCGACATTTCAGACATTTTGAAAACTGCAGGGGGGTTTGGGCAAAAAATGACCCATCGCCGTTTTCAGTAATTGGCATATTTTCGGTATAAAAAGTCGTAATTTGAAACTGAAAATAGGTGAAGAGAGTCAGAATTCGGATAAAAAATCACGCTCAGGAGTCAAATTTCAGACATTTCAGACATTTTGAAAACTGCAGGGGGGTTTGGGCAAAATATGACCTATCGCAGTTTACAGTAATTGGCATATTTTCGGTATGAAACGTCGTAATTTGAAACTGAAGAAAGGTGCAGAGAGTCAGAATTTGGCTCAAAAATCACGCTCAGGAGTCAAATTTCCGACATTTCAGACATTTCAAAAACTGCAGGGGTGTTTGGGCAAAATATGACCCATCGCCGTTTCAGTAATTGGCATATTTTCGGTATGAAACGTCGTAATTTGAAACTGAAAATAGGTGCAGAGAGTCAGAATTCGGCTCAAAAATCACGCTCAAGAGTCAAATTTCCGACATTTCAGACATTTTGAAAACTGCAGGGGGGTTTGGGCAAAATATGACCCATCGCCGTTTTCAGTAATTGGCATATTTTTGCTATAAAAAGTCGTAATTTGAAACTGAAAATAGGTGCAGAGAGTCAGAATTCGGATAAAAAATCTCGCTCAGGAGTCAAATTTCCGACATTTCAGACATTTTGAAAACTGCAGGGCGGTTTGGGCAAAATATGACCCATCGCCGTTTACAGTAATTGGCATATTTTCGGTATGAAACATCGTAATTTGAAACTGAAAATAGGTGCAGAGAGTCAGAATTCGGCTCAAGAATCACGCTCAGGAGTCAAATTTTCGACATTTCAGACATTTTAAAAACTGCAGGGGGGTTTGGGCAAAATATGACCCATCGCCGTTTTCAGTAATTGGCCTATTTTCGGTATGAAACGTCGTAATTTGAAACTGAAAATAGGTGCAGAGAGTAAGAATTCGGATAAAAAATCACGCTCAGGAGTCAAATTTCCGACATTTCAGACATTTTGAAAACTACAGGGGGGTTTGGGCAAAATATGACTCATCGCCGTTTACAGTAATTGGCATATTTTCGGTATGAAACGTCGTATTTTGAAACTGAAAATAGGTGCAGAGAGTCAGAATTCGGCTCAAAAATCACGCTCAGGAGTCTAATTTCCGACATTTCATACATTTTGAAAACTGCAGGGGGGTTTGGGCAAAATATGACCCATCACCGTTTTCAGTAATTGGCGTATTTTCGGAATAAAAAGTCTTTATTTGAAACTGAAAATAGGTGCAGAGAGTCAGAATTCGGCTCAAAAATCACGCTCAGGAGTAAAATTTCCAACATTTCAGACATTTTGAAAACTGCAGGGGGGTTTGGGCAAATTATGACCCATCGCTGTTTACAGTAATTGGCATATTTTCGGTATGGAACGTCGTAATTTGAAACTGAAAATTGATGCAGAGAGTCAGAATTCGGCTCAAAAATCACGCTCAGGAGTCAAATTTCCGACATTTCAGACATTTTGAAAACTGCAGGGGGGTTTGGGCAAAATATGACACATCGCCGTTTACAATAATTGGCATATTTTCGGTATGAAACATCGTAATTTGAAACTGAAAAAAGGTGTAGAGAGTCAGAATTCGGCTCAAGAATCACGCTCAGGAGTCAAATTTCCGACATTTCAGACATTTTAAAAACTGCAGGGGGGTTTGGGCAAAATATGACCCATCGCCGTTTTCAGTAATTGGCATATTTTCGGTATGAAACGTCGTAATTTGATACTGAAATAGAGGCAGAGAGTCAGAATTCGGCTCAAAAATCACGCTCAGGAGTCAAATTTCCGACATTTCAGACATTTTGAAAACTGCAGGGGGGTTTGGGCAAAAAATGACCCATCGCCGTTTTCAGTAATTGGCATATTTTCGGTATAAAAAGTCGTAATTTGAAACTGAAAATAGGTGAAGAGAGTCAGAATTCGGATAAAAAATCACGCTCAGGAGTCAAATTTCAGACATTTCAGACATTTTGAAAACTGCAGGGGGGTTTGGGCAAAATATGACCTATCGCAGTTTACAGTAATTGGCATATTTTCGGTATGAAACGTCGTAATTTGAAACTGAAGAAAGGTGCAGAGAGTCAGAATTTGGCTCAAAAATCACGCTCAGGAGTCAAATTTCCGACATTTCAGACATTTCAAAAACTGCAGGGGGGTTTGGGCAAAATATGACCCATCGCCGTTTCAGTAATTGGCATATTTTCGGTATGAAACGTCGTAATTTGAAACTGAAAATAGGTGCAGAGAGTCAGAATTCGGCTCAAAAATCACGCTCAAGAGTCAAATTTCCGACATTTCAGACATTTTGAAAACTGCAGGGGGGTTTGGGCAAAATATGACCCATCGCCGTTTTCAGTAATTGGCATATTTTCGCTATAAAAAGTCGTAATTTGAAACTGAAAATAGGTGCAGAGAGTCAGAATTCGGATAAAAAATCTCGCTCAGGAGTCAAATTTCCGACATTTCAGACATTTTGAAAACTGCAGGGCGGTTTGGGCAAAATATGACCCATCGCCGTTTACAGTAATTGGCATATTTTCGGTATGAAACATCGTAATTTGAAACTGAAAATAGGTGCAGAGAGTCAGAATTCGGCTCAAGAATCACGCTCAGGAGTCAAATTTTCGACATTTCAGACATTTTAAAAACTGCAGGGGGGTTTGGGCAAAATATGACCCATCGCCGTTTTCAGTAATTGGCCTATTTTCGGTATGAAACGTCGTAATTTGAAACTGAAAATAGGTGCAGAGAGTAAGAATTCGGATAAAAAATCACGCTCAGGAGTCAAATTTCCGACATTTCAGACATTTTGAAAACTACAGGGGGGTTTGGGCAAAATATGACTCATCGCCGTTTACAGTAATTGGCATATTTTCGGTATGAAACGTCGTATTTTGAAACTGAAAATAGGTGCAGAGAGTCAGAATTCGGCTCAAAAATCACGTTCAGGAGTCTAATTTCCGACATTTCATACATTTTGAAAACTGCAGGGGGGTTTGGGCAAAATATGACCCATCACCGTTTTCAGTAATTGGCATATTTTCGGAATAAAAAGTCTTTATTTGAAACTGAAAATAGGTGCAGAGAGTCAGAATTCGGCTCAAAAATCACGCTCAGGAGTAAAATTTCCAACATTTCAGACATTTTGAAAACTGCAGGGGGGTTTGGGCAAAATATGACCCATCGCTGTTTACAGTAATTGGCATATTTTCGGTATGGAACGTCGTAATTTGAAACTGAAAATTGATGCAGAGAGTCAGAATTCGGCTCAAAAATCACGCTCAGGAGTCAAATTTCCGACATTTCAGACATTTTGAAAACTGCAGGGGGGTTTGGGCAAAATATGACACATCGCCGTTTACAATAATTGGCATATTTTCGGTATGAAACATCGTAATTTGAAACTGAAAAAAGGTGTAGAGAGTCAGAATTCGGCTCAAGAATCACGCTCAGGAGTCAAATTTCCGACATTTCAGACATTTTAAAAACTGCAGGGGGGTTTGGGCAAAATATGACCCATCGCCGTTTTCAGTAATTTGCATATTTTCGGTATGAAACGTCGTAATTTGATACTGAAATAGATGCAGAGAGTCAGAATTCGGCTCAAAAATCACGCTCAGGAGTCAAATTTCCGACATTTCAGACATTTTGAAAACTGCAGGGGGGTTTGGGCAAAAAATGACCCATCGCCGTTTTCAGTAATTGGCATATTTTCGGTATAAAAAGACGTAATTTGAAACTGAAAATAGGTGAAGAGAGTCAGAATTCGGATAAAAAATCAAACTCAGGAGTCAAATTTCAGACATTTCAGACATTTTGAAAACTGCAGGGGGGTTTGGGCAAAATATGACCTATCGCAGTTTACAGTAATTGGCATATTTTCGGTATGAAACGTCGTAATTTGAAACTGAAGAAAGGTGCAGAGAGTCAGAATTTGGCTGAAAAATCACGCTCAGGAGTCAAATTTCCGACATTTCAGACATTTCAAAAACTGCAGGGGTGTTTGGGCAAAATATGACCCATCGCCGTTTCAGTAATTGGCATATTTTCGGTATGAAACGTCGTAATTTGAAACTGAAAATAGGTGCAGAGAGTCAGAATTCGGCTCAAAAATCACGCTCAAGAGTCAAATTTCCGACATTTCAGACATTTTGAAAACTGCAGGGGGGTTTGGGCAAAATATGACCCATCGCCGTTTTCAGTAATTGGCATATTTTCGCTATAAAAAGTCGTAATTTGAAACTGAAAATAGGTGCAGAGAGTCAGAATTCGGATAAAAAATCTCGCTCAGGAGTCAAATTTCCGACATTTCAGACATTTTGAAAACTGCAGGGCGGTTTGGGCAAAATATGACCCATCGCCGTTTACAGTAATTGGCATATTTTCGGTATGAAACATCGTAATTTGAAATTGAAAATAGGTGCAGAGAGTCAGAATTCGGCTCAAGAATCACGCTCAGGAGTCAAATTTTCGACATTTCAGACATTTTAAAAACTGCAGGGGGGTTTGGGCAAAATATGACCCATCGCCGTTTTCAGTAATTGGCCTATTTTCGGTATGAAACGTCGTAATTTGAAACTGAAAATAGGTGCAGAGAGTAAGAATTCGGATAAAAAATCACGCTCAGGAGTCAAATTTCCGACATTTCAGACATTTTGAAAACTACAGGGGGGTTTGGGCAAAATATGACTCATCGCCGTTTACAGTAATTGGCATATTTTCGGTATGAAACGTCGTATTTTGAAACTGAAAATAGGTGCAGAGAGTCAGAATTCGGCTCAAAAATCACGCTCAGGAGTCTAATTTCCGACATTTCATACATTTTGAAAACTGCAGGGGGGTTTGGGCAAAATATGACCCATCACCGTTTTCAGTAATTGGCATATTTTCGGTATAAAAAGTCTTAATTTGAAACTGAAAATAGGTGCAGAGAGTCAGAATTCGGCTCAAAAATCACGCTCAGGAGTAAAATTTCCAACATTTCAGACATTTTGAAAACTGCAGGGGGGTTTGGGCAAAATATGACCCATCGCTGATTACAGTAATTGGCATATTTTCGGTATGGAACGTCGTAATTTGAAACTGAAAATTGATGCAGAGAGTCAGAATTCGGCTCAAAAATCACGCTCAGGAGTCAAATTTCCGACATTTCAGACATTTTGAAAACTGAAGGGGGGTTTGGGCAAAATATGACACATCGCCGTTTACAATAATTGGCATATTTTCGGTATGAAACATCGTAATTTGAAACTGAAAAAAGGTGTAGAGAGTCAGAATTCGGCTCAAGAATCACGCTCAGGAGTCAAATTTCCGACATTTCAGACATTTTAAAAACTGCAGGGGGGTTTGGGCAAAATATGACCCATCGCAGTTTTCAGTAATTGGCATATTTTCGGTATGAAACGTCGTAATTTGATACTGAAATAGATGCAGAGAGTCAGAATTCGGCTCAAAAATCACGCTCAGGAGTCAAATTTCCGACATTTCAGACATTTTGAAAACTGCAGGGGGGTTTGGGCAAAAAATGACCCATCGCCGTTTTCAGTAATTGGCATATTTTTGGTATAAAAAGTCGTAATTTGAAACTGAAAATAGGTGAAGAGAGTCAGAATTCGGATAAAAAATCACGCTCAGGAGTCAAATTTCAGACATTTCAGACATTTTGAAAACTGCAGGGGTGTTTGGGCAAAATATGACCCATCGCCGTTTCAGTAATTGGCATATTTTCGGTATGAAACGTCGTAATTTGAAACTGAAAATAGGTGCAGAGAGTCAGAATTCGGCTCAAAAATCACGCTCAAGAGTCAAATTTCCGACATTTCAGACATTTTGAAAACTGCAGGGGGGTTTGGGCAAAATATGACCCATCGCCGTTTTCAGTAATTGGCATATTTTCGCTATAAAAAGTCGTAATTTGAAACTGAAAATAGGTGCAGAGAGTCAGAATTCGGATAAAAAATCTCGCTCAGGAGTCAAATTTCCGACATTTCAGACATTTTGAAAACTGCAGGGCGGTTTGGGCAAAATATGACCCATCGCCGTTTACAGTAATTGGCATATTTTCGGTATGAAACATCGTAATTTGAAACTGAAAATAGGTGCAGAGAGTCAGAATTCGGCTCAAGAATCACGCTCAGGAGTCAAATTTTCGACATTTCAGACATTTTAAAAACTGCAGGGGGGTTTGGGCAAAATATGACCCATCGCCGTTTTCAGTAATTGGCCTATTTTCGGTATGAAACGTCGTAATTTGAAACTGAAAATAGGTGCAGAGAGTAAGAATTCGGATAAAAAATCACGCTCAGGAGTCAAATTTCCGACATTTCAGACATTTTGAAAACTACAGGGGGGTTTGGGCAAAATATGACTCATCGCCGTTTACAGTAATTGGCATATTTTCGGTATGAAACGTCGTATTTTGAAACTGAAAATAGGTGCAGAGAGTCAGAATTCGGCTCAAAAATCACGCTCAGGAGTCTAATTTCCGACATTTCATACATTTTGAAAACTGCAGGGGGGTTTGGGCAAAATATGACCCATCACCGTTTTCAGTAATTGGCATATTTTCGGTATAAAATTCTTAATTTGAAACTGAAAATAGGTGCAGAGAGTCAGAATTCGGCTCAAAAATCACGCTCAGGAGTAAAATTTCCAACATTTCAGACATTTTGAAAACTGCAGGGGGGTTTGGGCAAAATATGACCCATCGCTGTTTACAGTAATTGGCATATTTTCGGTATGGAACGTCGTAATTTGAAACTGAAAATTGATGCAGAGAGTCAGAATTCGGCTCAAAAATCACGCTCAGGAGTCAAATTTCCGACATTTCAGACATTTTGAAAACTGCAGGGGGGTTTGGGCAAAATATGACACATCGCCGTTTACAATAATTGGCATATTTTCGGTATGAAACATCGTAATTTGAAACTGAAAAAAGGTGTAGAGAGTCAGAATTCGGCACAAGAATCACGCTCAGGAGTCAAATTTCCGACATTTCAGACATTTTAAAAACTGCAGGGGGGTTTGGGCAAAATATGACCCATCGCCGTTTTCAGTAATTGGCATATTTTCGGTATGAAACGTCGTAATTTGATACTGAAATAGATGCAGAGAGTCAGAATTCGGCTCAAAAATCACACTCAAGAGTCAAATTTCCGACATTTAAGACATTTTCAAAACTGCAGGGGGGTTTGGGCAAAATATGACCCATCGCCGTTTTCAGTAATTGGCATATTTTCGGTATAAAAAGTCGTAATTTGAAACTGAAAATAGGTGCAGAGAGTCAGAATTCGGCTCAAAAATCACGCTCAGGAGTCTAATTTCCGACATTTCAGACATTTCAAAAACTGCAGGGGGGTTTGGGCAAAATATGACCCATCACTGTTTTCAGTAATTGGCATATTTTCGGTATTAAAAGTCGTAATTTGAAACTGAAAATAGGTGCAGAGAGTCAGAATTCGGCTCAAAAATCACGCTCAGGAGTAAAATTTCCAACATTTCAGACATTTTGAAAACTGCAGGGGGGTTTGGGCAAAATATGACCCATCGCTGTTTACAGTAATTGGCATATTTTCGGTATGGAACGTCGTAATTTGAAACTGAAAATTGATGCAGAGAGTCAGAATTCGGCTCAAAAATCACGCTCAGGAGTCAAATTTCCGACATTTCAGACATTTTGAAAACTGCAGAGGGGTTTGGGCAAAATATGACCCATCGCCGTTTTCAGTGATTGGCATATTTTCGGTATAAAAAGTCGTAATTTTAAACTAAAAAAAGGTGAAGAGAGTCAGAATTCGGATAAAAAATCACGCTCAGGAGTCAAATTTCAGACATTTCAGACATTTTGAAAACTGCAGGGGGGTTTGGGCAAAATATGACCTATCGCCGTTTAGAGTAATTGGCATATTTTCGGTATGAAACGTCGTAATTTGAAACTGAAAATAGGTGCAGAGAGTCAGAATTTGGCTCAAAAATCACGCTCAGGAGTCAAATTTCCGACATTTCAGACATTTCAAAAACTGCAGGGGGGTTTGGGCAACATATGACCCATCGCCGTTTATCAGTAATTGGCATATTTTCGGTATGAAACGTCGTAATTTGAAACTGAAAATAGGTGCAGAGAGTCAGAATTCGGCTCAAAAATCACGCTCAAGAGTCAAATTTCCGACATTTCAGACATTTTGAAAACTGCAGGGGGGTTTGGGCAAAATATGACCCATCGCCGTTTTTAGTAATTGGCATATTTTCGGTATAAAAAGTCGTAATTTGAAACTGAAAATAGGTGCAGAGAGTCAGAATTCGGATAAAAAATCTCGCTCAGGAGTCAAATTTCCGACATTTCAGACATTTTGAAAACTGCAGGGCGGTTTGGGCAAAATATGACCCATCGCCGTTTACAGTAATTGGCATATTTTCGGTATGAAACATCGTAATTTGAAACTGAAATTAGGTGCAGAGAGTCAGAATTCTGCTCAAGAATCACGCTCAGGAGTCAAATTTCCGACATTTCAGACATTTTAAAAACTGCAGGGGGGTTTGGGCAAAATATGAACCATCGCCGTTTTCAGTAATTGGCATATTTTCGGTATGAAACGTCGTAATTTGAAACTGAAAATAGATGCAGAGAGTCAGAATTCGGCTCAAAAATCACGCTCAAGAGTCAAATTTCCGACATTTCAGACATTTTCAAAACTGCAGGGGGGTTTGGGCAAAATATGACCCATCGCCGTTTTCAGTAATTGGCATATTTTCGGTATAAAAATTCGTAATTTGAAACTGAAAATAGGTGCAGAGAGTCAGAATTCGGATAAAAAATCACGCTCAGGAGTCAAATTTCCGATATTTCAGACATTTTGAAAACTGCAGAGGGGTTTGGGCAAAACATGACCCATCGCCGTTTACAGTAATTGGCATATTTTCGGTATGAAACGTCGTATTTTGAAACTGAAAATAGGTGCAGAGAGTCAGAATTCGGATAAAAAATTTCACTCAGGTGTCAAATTTCCGACATTTCAGACATTTTGAAAACTGCAGGGCGGTTTGGGCAAAATATGACCCATCGCCGTTTACAGTAATTGGCATATTTTCGGTATGAAACATCGTAATTTGAAACTGAAAATAGGTGCAGAGAGTCAGAATTCGGCTCAAGAATCACGCTCAGGAGTCAAATTTCCGACAGTTCAGACATTTTAAAAACTGCAGGGGGGTTTGGGCAAAATATGACCCATCGCCGTTTTCAGTAATTGGCATATTTTCGGTATGAAACGTCGTAATTTGAAACTGAAAATAGATGCAGAGAGTCAGAATTCGGCTCAACAATCACGGTCAAGAGTCAAATTTCCGACATTTAAGACATTTTGAAAACTGCAGGGGGGTTTGGGCAAAATATGACCCATCGCTGATTACAGTAATTGGCATATTTTCGGTATGGAACGTCGTAATTTGAAACTGAAAATTGATGCAGAGTCAGAATTCGGATAAAAAATCCCGCTCAGGAGTCAAATTTCAGACATTTCAGACATTTTGAAAACTGCAGGGGGGGTTTGGGCAAAATATGACCTATCGCCGTTTACAGTAATTGGCATATTTTCGGTATGAAACGTCGTAATTTGCAACTGAAAATAGGTGCAGAGAGTCAGAATTTGGCTCAAAAATCACGCTCAGGAGTCAAATTTCCGACATTTCAGACATTTCAAAAACTGCAGGGGGGTTTGGGCAAAATACGACCCATCGCCGTTTTCAGTAATTGGCATATTTTCGGTATGAAACGTCGTAATTTGAAACTGAAAATAGGTGCAGAGAGTCAGAATTCGGCTCAAAAATCACGCTCAAGAGTCAAATTTCCGACATTTCCGACATTTGGAAAACTGCAGGGGGGTTTGGGCAAAATATGACCTATCGCCGTTTACAGTAATTGGCATATTTTCGGTATGAAACGTCGTAATTTGAAACTGAAAATAGGTGCAGAGAGTCAGAATTTGGCTCAAAAATCACGCTCAGGAGTCAAATTTCCGACATTTCAGACATTTAAAAAACTGCAGGGGGGTTTGGGCAAAATATGGCCCATCGCCGTTTTCAGTAATTGGCATATTTTCGGTATGAAACGTCGTAATTTGAAACTGAAAATAGGTGCAGAGAGTCAGAATTCGGCTCAAAATTCACGCTCAAGAGTCAAATTTCCGACATTTCGGACATTTTGAAAACTGCAGGGGGGTTTGGGCAAAATATGTCCCATCGCTGTTTACAGTAATTGGCATATTTTCGGTATGGAACGTCGTAATTTGAAACTGAAAATTGATGCAGAGAGTCAGAATTCGGCTCAAAAATCACGCTCAGGAGTCAAATTTCCGACATTTCAGACATTTTGAAAACTGCAGAGGGGCTTGGGCAAAATAAGACCCATCGCCGTTTTCAGTGATTGGCATATTTTCGGTATAAAAAGTCGTAATTTGAAACTAAAAATAGGTGAAGAGAGTCAGAATTCGGATAAAAAATCACGCTCAGGAGTCAAATTTCAGACATTTCAGACATTTTGAAAACTGCAGGGGGGTTTGGGCAAAATATGACCTATCGCCGTTTACAGTAATTGGCATATTTTCGGTATGAAACGTCGTAATTTGAAACTGAAAATAGGTGCAGAGAGTCAGAATTTGGCTCAAAAATCACGCTCAGGAGTCAAATTTCCGACATTTCAGACATTTTAAAAACTGCAGGGGGGTTTGGGCAAAATATGACCCATCGCCGTTTTCAGTAATTGGCATATTTTCGGTATGAAACGTCGTAATATGAAACTGAAAATAGATGCAGTGAGTCAGAATTTGGCTCAAAAATCACGCTCAAGAGTCAAATTTCCGACATTTCAGACATTTTCAAAACTGCAGGGGGGTTTGGGCAAAATATGACCCATCGCCGTTTTCAGTAATTGGCATATTTTCGGTATAAAAATTCGTAATTTGAAACTGAAAATAGGTGCAGAGAGTCAGAATTTGGATAAAAAATCACGCTCAGGAGTCAAATTTCCGACATTTCAGACATTTTGAAAACTGCAGAGGGGTTTGGGCAAAATATGACCCATCGCCGTTTACAGTAATTGGCATATTTTCGGTATGAAACGTCGTATTTTGAAACTGAAAATAGGTGCAGAGAGTCAGAATTTGGATAAAAAATCTCGCTCAGGAGTCAAATTTCCGACATTTCAGACATTTTGAAAACTGCAGGGCGGTTTGGGCAAAATATGACCCATCGCCGTTTACAGTAATTGGCATATTTTCGGTATGAAACATCGTAATTTGAAACTGAAAATAGGTGCAGAGAGTCAGAATTTGGCTCAAGAATCACGCTCAGGAGTCAAATTTCCGACATTTCAGACATATTAAAAACTGCAGGGGGGTTTGGGCAAAATATGACCCATCGCCGTTTTCAGTAATTGGCATATTTTCGGTATGAAACGTCGTAATTTGAAACTGAAAATAGATGCAGAGAGTCAGAATTCGGCTCAAAAATCACGCTCAAGAGTCAAATTTCCGACATTTAAGACATTTTCAAAACTGCAGGGGGGTTTGGGCAAAATATGACCCATCGTCGTTTTCAGTAATTGGCATATTATCGGTATAAAAAGTCGTAATTTGAAACTGAAAATAGGTGCAGAGAGTCAGAATTCGGCTCAAAAATCACGCTCATGAGTCAAATTTCCGACATTTCAGACATTTTGAAAACTGCAGGGGGGTTTGGGCAAAATATGACCCATCACCGTTTTCAGTAATTGGCATATTTTCTGTATAAAAAGTCGTAATTTGAAACTGAAAATAGGTGCAGAGAGTCAGAATTCGGCTCAAAAATCACGCTCATGAGTCAAATTTCCGACATTTCAGACATTTTGAAAACTGCAGGGGCGTTTGGGCAAAATATGACCCATCGCCGTTTTTAGTAATTGGCATATTTTCGGTATAAAAAGTCGTAATTTGAAACTGAAAATAGGTGCAGAGAGTCAGAATTCGGATAAAAAATCTCGCTCAGGAGTCAAATTTCCGACATTTCAGACATTTTGAAAACTGCAGGGCGGTTTGGGCAAAATATGACCCATCGCCGTTTACAGTAATTGGCATATTTTCGGTATGAAACATCGTAATTTGAAACTGAAATTAGGTGCAGAGAGTCAGAATTCTGCTCAAGAATCACGCTCAGGAGTCAAATTTCCGACATTTCAGACATTTTAAAAACTGCAGGGGGGTTTGGGCAAAATATGAACCATCGCCGTTTTCAGTAATTGGCATATTTTCGGTATGAAACGTCGTAATTTGAAACTGAAAATAGATGCAGAGAGTCAGAATTCGGCTCAAAAATCACGCTCAAGAGTCAAATTTCCGACATTTCAGACATTTTCAAAACTGCAGGGGGGTTTGGGCAAAATATGACCCATCGCCGTTTTCAGTAATTGGCATATTTTCGGTATAAAAATTCGTAATTTGAAACTGAAAATAGGTGCAGAGAGTCAGAATTCGGATAAAAAATCACGCTCAGGAGTCAAATTTCCGACATTTCAGACATTTTGAAAACTGCAGAGGGGTTTGGGCAAAACATGACCCATCGCCGTTTACAGTAATTGGCATATTTTCGGTATGAAACATCGTAATTTGAAACTGAAAATAGGTGCAGAGAGTCAGAATTCGGCTCAAGAATCACGCTCAGGAGTCAAATTTCCGACAGTTCAGACATTTTAAAAACTGCAGGGGGGTTTGGGCAAAATATGACCCATCGCCGTTTTCAGTAATTGGCATATTTTCGGTATGAAACGTCGTAATTTGAAACTGAAAATAGATGCAGAGAGTCAGAATTCGGCTCAAAAATCACGGTCAAGAGTCAAATTTCCGACATTTAAGACATTTTGAAAACTGCAGGGGGGTTTGGGCAAAATATGACCCATCGCTGATTACAGTAATTGGCATATTTTCGGTATGGAACGTCGTAATTTGAAACTGAAAATTGATGCAGAGTCAGAATTCGGATAAAAAATCCCGCTCAGGAGTCAAATTTCAGACATTTCAGACATTTTGAAAACTGCAGGGGGGGTTTGGGCAAAATATGACCTATCGCCGTTTACAGTAATTGGCATATTTTCGGTATGAAACGTCGTAATTTGCAACTGAAAATAGGTGCAGAGAGTCAGAATTCGGCTCAAAAATCACGCTCAAGAGTCAAATTTGCGACATTTCCGACATTTGGAAAACTGCAGGGGGGTTTGGGCAAAATATGACCTATCGCCGTTTACAGTAATTGGCATATTTTCGGTATGAAACGTCGTAATTTGAAACTGAAAATAGGTGCAGAGAGTCAGAATTTGGCTCAAAAATCACGCTCAGGAGTCAAATTTCCGACATTTCAGACATTTCAAAAACTGCAGGGGGGTTTGGGCAAAATATGACCCATCGCCGTTTTCAGTAATTGGCATATTTTCGGTATGAAACGTCGTAATTTGAAACTGAAAATAGGTGCAGAGAGTCAGAATTCGGCTCAAAATTCACGCTCAAGAGTCAAATTTCCGACATTTCGGACATTTTGAAAACTGCAGGGGGGTTTGGGCAAAATATGTCCCATCGCTGTTTACAGTAATTGGCATATTTTCGGTATGGAACGTCGTAATTTGAAACTGAAAATTGATGCAGAGAGTCAGAATTCGGCTCAAAAATCACGCTCAGGAGTCAAATTTCCGACATTTCAGACATTTTGAAAACTGCAGAGGGGTTTGGGCAAAATAAGACCCATCGCCGTTTTCAGTGATTGGCATATTTTCGGTATAAAAAGTCGTAATTTGACACTAAAAATAGGTGAAGAGAGTCAGAATTCGGATAAAAAATCACGCTCAGGAGTCAAATTTCAGACATTTCAGACATTTTGAAAACTGCAGGGGGGTTTGGGCAAAATATGACCTATCGCCGTTTACAGTAATTGGCATATTTTCGGTATGAAACGTCGTAATTTGAAACTGAAAATAGGTGCAGAGAGTCAGAATTTGGCTCAAAAATCACGCTCAGGAGTCATATTTCCGACATTTCAGACATTTTAAAAACTGCAGGGGGGTTTGGGCAAAATATGACCCATCGCCGTTTTCAGTAATTGGCATATTTTCGGTATGAAACGTCGTAATATGAAACTGAAAATAGATGCAGAGAGTCAGAATTCGGCTCAAAAATCACGCTCAAGAGTCAAATTTCCGACATTTCAGACATTTTCAAAACTGCAGGGGGGTTTGGGCAAAATATGACCCATCGCCGTTTTCAGTAATTGGCATATTTTCGGTATAAAAATTCGTAATTTGAAACTGAAAATAGGTGCAGAGAGTCAGAATTTGGATAAAAAATCTCGCTCAGGAGTCAAATTTCCGACATTTCAGACATTTTGAAAACTGCAGGGCGGTTTGGGCAAAATATGACCCATCGCCGTTTACAGTAATTGGCATATTTTCGGTATGAAACATCGTAATTTGAAACTGAAAATAGGTGCAGAGAGTCAGAATTTGGCTCAAGAATCACGCTCAGGAGTCAAATTTCCGACATTTCAGACATATTTAAAAACTGCAGGGGGGTTTGGGCAAAATATGACCCATCGCCGTTTTCAGTAATTGGCATATTTTCGGTATGAAACGTCGTAATTTGAAACTGAAAATAGATGCAGAGAGTCAGAATTCGGCTCAAAAATCACGCTCAAGAGTCAAATTTCCGACATTTAAGACATTTTCAAAACTGCAGGGGGGTTTGGGCAAAATATGACCCATCGTCGTTTTCAGTCATTGGCATATTATCGGTATAAAAAGTCGTAATTTGAAACTGAAAATAGGTGCAGAGAGTCAGAATTCGGCTCAAAAATCACGCTCAGGAGTCTAATTTCCGATATTTTGAAAACTGCAGGGGGGTTTGGGCAAAATATGACCCATCACCGTTTTCAGTAATTGGCATATTTTCTGTATAAAAAGTCGTAATTTGAAACTGAAAATAGGTGCAGAGAGTCAGAATTCGGCTCAAAAATCACGCTCATGAGTCAAATTTCCGACATTTCAGACATTTTGAAAACTGCAGGGGGGTTTGGGCAAAATATGACCCATCGCCGTTTTCAGTAATTGGCATATTTTCGTTATAAAAAGTTGTAATTTGAAACTGAAAATGGGTGCAGAGAGTCAGAATTCGGATAAAAAATCTCGCTCAGAAGTCAAATTTCCGACATTTCAGACATTTTGAAAACTGCAGGGCGGTTTGGGCAAAATATGACCCATCGCCGTTTACAGTAATATGCATATTTTCGGTATGAAACATAGTAATTTGAAACTGAAAATAGGTGCAGAGAGTCAGAATTCGGCTCAAGAATCACGCTCAGGAGTCAAATTTCCGACATTTCAGACATTTTAAAAACTGCAGGGGGGTTTGGGCAAAATATGACCCATCGCCGTTTTCAGTAATTGGCATATTTTCGGTATGAAACGTCGTAATTTGAAACTGAAAATAGATGCAGAGAGTCAGAATTCGGCTCAAAAATCACGCTCAAGAGTCAAATTTCCGACATTTCAGATATTTTCAAAACTGCAGGGGGGTTTGGGCAAAATATGACCCATCGCCGTTTTCAGTAATTGGCATATTTTCTGTATAAAAATTCGTAATTTAAAACTGAAAATAGGTGCAGAGAGTCAGAATTCGGATAAAAAATCACGCTCAGGAGTCAAATTTCCGACATTTCAGACATTTTGAAAACTGCAGAGGGGTTTGGGCAAAATATGACCCATCGCCGTTTTCAGTAATTGGCATATTTTCGGTATGAAACGTCGTAATTTGAAACTGAAAATAGATGCAGAGAGTCAGAATTCGGCTCAAAAATCACGCTCAAGGAGTCAAATTTCCGACATTTCAGACATTTTCAAAACTGCAGGGGGGTTTGGGCAAAATATGACCCATCGCCGTTTTCAGTAATTGGCATATTTTCGGTATAAAAATTCGTAATTTGAAACTGAAAATAGGTGCAGAGAGTCAGAATTCGGATAAAAAATCACGCTCAGGAGTCAAATTTCTGACATTTCAGACATTTTGAAAACTGCAGAGGGGTTTGGGCAAAATATGACCCATCGCCGTTTACAGTAATTGGCATAATTTCGGTATGAAACGTCGTATTTTGAAACTGAAAATAGGTGCAGAGAGTCAGAATTTGGCTCAAGAATCACGCTCAGGAGTCAAATTTCCGACATTTCAGACATTTTAAAAACTGCAGGGGGGTTTGGGCAAAATATGACCCATCGCCGTTTTCAGTAATTGGCATATTTTCGGTATGAAACGTCGTAATTTGAAACTGAAAATAGATGCAGAGAGTCAGAATTCGGCTCAAAAATCACGCTCAAGAGTCAAATTTCCGACATTTCAGATATTTTCAAAACTGCAGGGGGGTTTGGGCAAAATATGACCCATCGCCGTTTTCAGTAATTGGCATATTTTCTGTATAAAAATTCGTAATTTAAAACTGAAAATAGGTGCAGAGAGTCAGAATTCGGATAAAAAATCACGCTCAGGAGTCAAATTTCCGACATTTCAGACATTTTGAAAACTGCAGAGGGGTTTGGGCAAAATATGACCCATCGCCGTTTTCAGTAATTGGCATATTTTCGGTATGAAACGTCGTAATTTGAAACTGAAAATAGATGCAGAGAGTCAGAATTCGGCTCAAAAATCACGCTCAAGAGTCAAATTTCCGACATTTCAGACATTTTCAAAACTGCAGGGGGGTTTGGGCAAAATATGACCCATCGCCGTTTTCAGTAATTGGCATATTTTCGGTATAAAAATTCGTAATTTGAAACTGAAAATAGGTGCAGAGAGTCAGAATTCGGATCAAAAATCACGCTCAGGAGTCAAATTTCTGACATTTCAGACATTTTGAAAACTGCAGAGGGGTTTGGGCAAAATATGACCCATCGCCGTTTACAGTAATTGGCATATTTCGGTATGAAACGTCGTAATTTTGAAACTGAAAATAGGTGCAGAGAGTCAGAATTTCGGCTCAAAAATCACGCTCAGGAGTCAAATTTCCGACATTTCAGACATATTTAAAACTGCAGGGGGGTTTGGGCAAAATATGACCCATCGCCGTTTTCAGTAATTGGCATATTTTCGGTATGAAACGTCGTAATTTGAAACTGAAAATAGGATGCAGAGAGTCAGAATTCGGCTCAAAAATCACGCTCAAGAGTCAAATTTCCGACATTTAAGACATTTTCAAAACTGCAGGGGGGTTTGGGCAAAATATGACCCATCGCCGTTTTCAGTAATTGGCATATTTTCGGTATAAAAAGTCGTAATTTGAAACTGAAAATAGGTGCAGAGAGTCAGAATTCGGCTCAAAAAGTCACGCTCAGGAGTCTAATTTCCGACATTTCCGACATTTCCGACATTTTGAAAACTGCAGGGGGGTTTGGGCAAAATATGACCCATCACCGTTTTCAGTAATTGGCATATTTTCTGTATAAAAAGTCGTAATTTGAAACTGAAAATAGGTGCAGAGAGTCAGAATTCGGCTCAAAAATCACGCTCAGGAGTAAAATTTCCAACATTTCAGACATTTTGAAAACTGCAGGGGGGTTTGGGCAAAATATGACCCATCGCTGTTTACAGTAATTGGCATATTTTCGGTATGGAAACGTCGTAATTTGAAACTAAAAATAGGTGAAGAGAGTCAGAATTCGGATAAAAAATCACGCTCAGGAGACAAATTTCAGACATTTCAGACATTTTGAAAACTGCAGGGGGGTTTGGGCAAAATATGACCTATCGCCGTTTACAGTAATTGGCATATTATCGGTATGAAACGTCGTAATTTGAAACTGAAAATAGGTGCAGAGAGTCAGAATTTGGCTCAAAAATCACGCTCAGGAGTCAAATTTCCGACATTTCAGACATTTCATAAACTGCAGGGGGGTTTGGGCAAAATATGACCCATCGCCGTTTTCAGTAATTGGCATATTTTCGGTATGAAACGTCGTAATTTGAAACTGAAAATAGGTGCAGAGAGTCAGAATTCGGCTCAAAAATCACGCTCGAGTCAAATTTCCGACATTTCAGACATTTTGAAAACTGCAGGGGGGTTTGGGCAAAATATGACCCATCGCCGTTTTCAGTAATTGGCATATTTTCGGTATAAAAAGTTGTAATTTGAAACTGAAAATAGGTGCAGAGAGTCAGAATTCGGATAAAAAATCTCGCTCAGAAGTCAAATTTCCGACATTTCAGACATTTTGAAAACTGCAGGGCGGTTTGGGCAAAATATGACTCATCGCTGTTTACAGTAATCGGCATATTTTCGGTATGAAACATCGTAATTTGAAATTGAAAATAGGTGCAGAGAGTCAGAATTCGGCTCAAGAATCACGCTCAGGAGTCAAATTTCCGACATTTCAGACATTTTAAAAACTGCAGGGAGGTTTGGGCAAAATATGACCCATCGTTGTTTTCAGTAATTGGCATATTTTCGGTATAAAAAGTCGTAATTTGAAACTGAAAATAGGTGCAGAGAGTCAGAATTCGGCTCAAAAATCACGCTCAGGAGTCTAATTTCCGACATTTCAGACATTTTGAAAACTGCAGGGGGGTTTGGGCAAAATATGACCCATCACCGTTTTCAGTAATTGGCATATTTTCGGTATAAAAAGTCGTAATTTGAAACTGAAAATAGGTGCAGAGAGTCAGAATTCGGCTCAAAAATCACGCTCAGGAGTAAAATTTCCAACATTAAAGACATTTTGAAAACTGCAGGGGGGTTTGGGCAAAATATGACCCATCGATTTTTACAGTAATTGGCATATTTTCGGTATGGAACGTCGTAATTTGAAACTGAAAATTGATGCAGAGAGTCAGAATTCGGCTCAAAAGTCACGCTCAGGAGTCAAATTTCCGACATTTCAGACATTATGAAAACTGCAGGGGGGTTTGGGCAAAATATGACCCATCGCCGTTTTCAGTAATTGGCATATTTTCGGTATAAAAATCGTAATTTGAAACTGAAAATAGGTGAAGAGAGTCAGAATTCGGATATAAAATCACGCTCAGGAGTCAAATTTCAGACATTTCAGACATTTTGAAAACTGCAGGGGGGTTTGGGCAAAATATGACCTATCGTTGTATACAGTAATTGGCATATTTTCGGTATGAAACGTCGTAATTTGAAACTGAAAATAGGTGCAGAGAGTCAGAATTTGGCTCAAAAATCACGCTCAGGAGTCAAATTTCCGACATTTCAAAAACTGCAGGGGGGTTTGGGCAAAATATGACCCATCGCCGTTTTCAGTAATTGGCATATTTTCGGTGTGAAACGTCGTAATTTGAAACTGAAAATAGGTGCAGAGAGTCAGAATTCGGCTCAAAAATCACGCTCAAGAGTCAAATTTCCGACATTTCAGACATTTTGAAAACTGCAGGGGGGTTTGGGCAAAATATGACCCATCGCCGTTTTCAGTAATTGGCATATTTTCGGTGTGAAACGTCGTAATTTGAAACTGAAAATAGGTGCAGAGAGTCAGAATTCGGCTCAAAAATCACGCTCAAGAGTCAAATTTCCGACATTTCAGACATTTTGAAAACTGCAGGGGGGTTTGGGCAAAATATGACCCATCGCCGTTTTCAGTAATTGGCATATTTTCGGTATAAAAAGTCGTAATTTGAAACTGAAAATAGGTGCAGAGAGTCAGAATTCGGCTCAAGAATCAGACTCAGGAGTCAAATTTCCGACATTTCAGACATTTTAAAAACTGCAGGGGGGTTTGGGCAAAATATGACCCATCGCCGTTTTCAGTAATTGGCATATTTTCGGTATGAAACGTCGTAATTTGAAACTGAAAATAGATGCAGAGAGTCAGAATTCGGCTCAAAAATCACGCTCAAGAGTCAAATTTCCAACATTTCAGACATTTTGAAAACTGCAGGGGGGTTTGGGCAAAATATGACCCATCGCTGTTTACAGTAATTGGCATATTTTCGGTATATAACGTCGTAATTTGAAACTGAAAATTGATGCAGAGAGTCAGAATTCGGCTCAAAAATCACGCTCAGGAGTCAAATTTCCGACATTTCAGACATTTTGAAAACTGCAGGGGGGTTTGGGCAAAATATGACCTATCGCCGTTTTCAGTAATTGGCATATTTTCGGTATAAAAAGTCGTAATTTGAAACTGAAAATAGGTGCAGAGAGTCAGAATTCGGCTCAAAAATCACGCTCAGGAGTCTAATTTCCGACATTTCAGACATTTTGAAAACTGCAGGGGGGTTTGGGCAAAATATGACCCATCACCGTTTTCAGTAATTGGCATATTTTCGGTATAAAATGTCGTAATTTGAAACTGAAAATAGGTGCAGAGAGTCAGAATTCGGCTCAAAAATCACGCTCAGGAGTAAAATTTCCAACATTAAAGACATTTTGAAAACTGCAGGGGGGTTTGGGCAAAATATGACCCATCGATTTTTACAGTAATTGGCATATTTTCGGTATGGAACGTCGTAATTTGAAACTGAAAATTAATGCAGAGAGTCAGAATTCGGCTCAAAAGTCACGCTCAGGAGTCAAATTTCCGACATTTCAGACATTATGAAAACTGCAGGGGGGTTTGGGCAAAATATGACCCATCGCCGTTTTCAGTAATTGGCATATTTTCGGTATAAAAATCGTAATTTGAAACTGAAAATAGGTGAAGAGAGTCAGAATTCGGATATAAAATCACGCTCAGGAGTCAAATTTCAGACATTTCAGACATTTTGAAAACTGCAGGGGGGTTTGGGCAAAATATGACCTATCGTTGTATACAGTAATTGGCATATTTTCGGTATGAAACGTCGTAATTTGAAACTGAAAATAGGTGCAGAGAGTCAGAATTTGGCTCAAAAATCACGCTCAGGAGTCAAATTTCCGACATTTCAAAAACTGCAGGGGGGTTTGGGCAAAATATGACCCATCGCCGTTTTCAGTAATTGGCATATTTTCGGTGTGAAACGTCGTAATTTGAAACTGAAAATAGGTGCAGAGAGTCAGAATTCGGCTCAAAAATCACGCTCAAGAGTCAAATTTCCGACATTTCAGACATTTTGAAAACTGCAGGGGGGTTTGGGCAAAATATGACCCATCGCCGTTTTCAGTAATTGGCATATTTTCGGTGTGAAACGTCGTAATTTGAAACTGAAAATAGGTGCAGAGAGTCAGAATTCGGCTCAAAAATCACGCTCAAGAGTCAAATTTCCGACATTTCAGACATTTTGAAAACTGCAGGGGGGTTTGGGCAAAATATGACCCATCGCCGTTTTCAGTAATTGGCATATTTTCGGTATAAAAAGTCGTAATTTGAAACTGAAAATAGGTGCAGAGAGTCAGAATTCGGCTCAAGAATCAGACTCAGGAGTCAAATTTCCGACATTTCAGACATTTTAAAAACTGCAGGGGGGTTTGGGCAAAATATGACCCATCGCCGTTTTCAGTAATTGGCATATTTTCGGTATGAAACGTCGTAATTTGAAACTGAAAATAGATGCAGAGAGTCAGAATTCGGCTCAAAAATCACGCTCAAGAGTCAAATTTCCAACATTTCAGACATTTTGAAAACTGCAGGGGGGTTTGGGCAAAATATGACCCATCGCTGTTTACAGTAATTGGCATATTTTCGGTATATAACGTCGTAATTTGAAACTGAAAATTGATGCAGAGAGTCAGAATTCGGCTCAAAAATCACGCTCAGGAGTCAAATTTCCGACATTTCAGACATTTTGAAAACTGCAGGGGGGTTTGGGCAAAATATGACCTATCGCCGTTTTCAGTAATTGGCATATTTTCGGTATAAAAAGTCGTAATTTGAAACTGAAAATAGGTGCAGAGAGTCAGAATTCGGCTCAAAAATCACGCTCAGGAGTCTAATTTCCGACATTTCAGACATTTTGAAAACTGCAGGGGGGTTTGGGCAAAATATGACCCATCACCGTTTTCAGTAATTGGCATATTTTCGGTATATAAAGTCGTAATTTGAAAATGAAAATAGGTGCAGAGAGTCAGAATTCGGCTCAAAAATCACGCTCAGGAGTCTAATTTCCGACATTTCAGACATTTTGAAAACTGCAGGGGGGTTTGGGCAAAATATGACCCATCACCGTTTTCAGTAATTGGCATATTTTCGGTATAAAAAGTCTTAATTTGAAACTGAAAATAACTGCAGAGAGTCAGAATTCAGCTCAAAAATCACGCTCAGGACTAAAATTTCCAACATTTCAGACATTTTGAAAACTGCAGGGGGGTTTGGGCAAAATATGACCCATCGCTGTTTACAGTAATTGGCATATTTTCGGTATGGAACGTCGTAATTTGAAACTGAAAATTGATGCAGAGAGTCAGAATTCGGCTCAAAAATCACGCTCAGGAGTCAAATTTCCTACATTTCAGACATTTTGAAAACTGCAGGGGGGTTTGGGCAAAATATGACCCATCGCCTTTTTTAGTAATTTGCATATTTTCGGAATAAAAAGTCGTGATTTGAAACTGAAAATAGGTGAAGAGAGTCAGAATTCGGCTCAAAAATCACGCTCAAGAGTCAAATTTCCGACATTTCAGACATTTTCAAAACTGCAGGGGGGTTTGGGCAAAATATGACCCATCGCCGTTTTCAGTAATTGGCATATTTTCGGTATAACAATTCGTAATTTGAAACTGAAAATAGGTGCAGAGAGTCAGAATTCGGATAAAAAATCACGCTCAGGAGTCAAATTTCCGACATTTCAGACATTTTGAAAACTGCAGAGGGGTTTGGGCAAAATATGACCCATCGCCGTTTACAGTAATTGGCATATTTTCGGTATGAAACGTCGTATTTTGAAACTGAAAATAGGTGCAGAGAGTCAGAATTTGGCTCAAGAATCACGCTCAGGAGTCAAATTTCCGACATTTCAGACATATTAAAAACTGCAGGGGGGTTTGGGCAAAATATGACCCATCGCCGTTTTCAGTAATTGGCATATTTTCGGTATGAAACGTCGTAATTTGAAACTGAAAATAGATGCAGAGAGTCAGAATTCGGCTCAAAAGTCACGCTCAGGAGTCTAATTTCCGACATTTCCGACATTTCCGACATTTTGAAAACTGCAGGGGGGTTTGGGCAAAATATGACCCATCACCGTTTTCAGTAATTGGCATATTTTCTGTATAAAAAGTCGTAATTTGAAACTGAAAATAGGTGCAGAGAGTCAGAATTCGGCTCAAAAATCACGCTCAGGAGTAAAATTTCCAACATTTCAGACATTTTGAAAACTGCAGGGGGGTTTGGGCAAAATATGACCCATCGCTGTTTACAGTAATTGGCATATTTTCGGTATGGAACGTCGTAATTTGAAACTAAAAATAGGTGAAGAGAGTCAGAATTCGGATAAAAAATCACGCTCAGGAGACAAATTTCAGACATTTCAGACATTTTGAAAACTGCAGGGGGGTTTGGGCAAAATATGACCTATCGCCGTTTACAGTAATTGGCATATTATCGGTATGAAACGTCGTAATTTGAAACTGAAAATAGGTGCAGAGAGTCAGAATTTGGCTCAAAAATCACGCTCAGGAGTCAAATTTCCGACATTTCAGACATTTCATAAACTGCAGGGGGGTTTGGGCAAAATATGACCCATCGCCGTTTTCAGTAATTGGCATATTTTCGGTATGAAACGTCGTAATTTGAAACTGAAAATAGGTGCAGAGAGTCAGAATTCGGCTCAAAAATCACGCTCGAGTCAAATTTCCGACATTTCAGACATTTTGAAAACTGCAGGGGGGTTTGGGCAAAATATGACCCATCGCCGTTTTCAGTAATTGGCATATTTTCGGTATAAAAAGTTGTAATTTGAAACTGAAAATAGGTGCAGAGAGTCAGAATTCGGATAAAAAATCTCGCTCAGAAGTCAAATTTCCGACATTTCAGACATTTTGAAAACTGCAGGGCGGTTTGGGCAAAATATGACCCATCGCTGTTTACAGTAATCGGCATATTTTCGGTATGAAACATCGTAATTTGAAATTGAAAATAGGTGCAGAGAGTCAGAATTCGGCTCAAGAATCACGCTCAGGAGTCAAACTTCCGACATTTCAGACATTTTAAAAACTGCAGGGAGGTTTGGGCAAAATATGACCCATCGTTGTTTTCAGTAATTGGCATATTTTCGGTATAAAAAGTCGTAATTTGAAACTGAAAATAGGTGCAGAGAGTCAGAATTCGGCTCAAAAATCACGCTCAGGAGTCTAATTTCCGACATTTCAGACATTTTGAAAACTGCAGGGGGGTTTGGGCAAAATATGACCCATCACCGTTTTCAGTAATTGGCATATTTTCGGTATAAAAAGTCGTAATTTGAAACTGAAAATAGGTGCAGAGAGTCAGAATTCGGCTCAAAAATCACGCTCAGGAGTGAAATTTCCAACATTAAAGACATTTTGAAAACTGCAGGGGGGTTTGGGCAAAATATGACCCATCGATTTTTACAGTAATTGGCATATTTTCGGTATGGAACGTCGTAATTTGAAACTGAAAATTGATGCAGAGAGTCAGAATTCGGCTCAAAAGTCACGCTCAGGAGTCAAATTTCCGACATTTCAGACATTATGAAAACTGCAGGGGGGTTTGGGCAAAATATGACCCATCGCCGTTTTCAGTAATTGGCATATTTTCGGTATAAAAATCGTAATTTGAAACTGAAAATAGGTGAAGAGAGTCAGATTTCGGATATAAAATCACGCTCAGGAGTCAAATTTCAGACATTTCAGACATTTTGAAAACTGCAGGGGGGTTTGGGCAAAATATGACCTATCGTTGTATACAGTAATTGGCATATTTTCGGTATGAAACGTCGTAATTTGAAACTGAAAATAGGTGCAGAGAGTCAGAATTTGGCTCAAAAATCACGCTCAGGAGTCAAATTTCCGACATTTCAAAAACTGCAGGGGGGTTTGGGCAAAATATGACCCATCGCCGTTTTCAGTAATTGGCATATTTTCGGTGTGAAACGTCGTAATTTGAAACTGAAAATAGGTGCAGAGAGTCAGAATTCGGCTCAAAAATCACGCTCAAGAGTCAAATTTCCGACATTTCAGACATTTTGAAAACTGCAGGGGGGTTTGGGCAAAATATGACCCATCGCCGTTTTCAGTAATTGGCATATTTTCGGTGTGAAACGTCGTAATTTGAAACTGAAAATAGGTGCAGAGAGTCAGAATTCGGCTCAAAAATCACGCTCAAGAGTCAAATTTCCGACATTTCAGACATTTTGAAAACTGCAGGGGGGTTTGGGCAAAATATGACCCATCGCCGTTTTCAGTAATTGGCATATTTTCGGTATAAAAAGTCGTAATTTGAAACTGAAAATAGGTGCAGAGAGTCAGAATTCGGCTCAAGAATCAGACTCAGGAGTCAAATTTCCGACATTTCAGACATTTTAAAAACTGCAGGGGGGTTTGGTCAAAATATGACCCATCGCCGTTTTCAGTAATTGGCATATTTTCGGTATGAAACGTCGTAATTTGAAACTGAAAATAGATGCAGAGAGTCAGAATTCGGCTCAAAAATCACGCTCAAGAGTCAAATTTCCAACATTTCAGACATTTTGAAAACTGCAGGGGGGTTTGGGCAAAATATGACCCATCGCTGTTTACAGTAATTGGCATATTTTCGGTATATAACGTCGTAATTTGAAACTGAAAATTGATGCAGAGAGTCAGAATTCGGCTCAAAAATCACGCTCAGGAGTCAAATTTCCGACATTTCAGACATTTTGAAAACTGCAGGGGGGTTTGGGCAAAATATGACCTATCGCCGTTTTCAGTAATTGGCATATTTTCGGTATAAAAAGTCGTAATTTGAAACTGAAAATAGGTGCAGAGAGTCAGAATTCGGCTCAAAAATCACGCTCAGGAGTCTAATTTCCGACATTTCAGACATTTTGAAAACTGCAGGGGGGTTTGGGCAAAATATGACCCATCACCGTTTTCAGTAATTGGCATATTTTCGGTATATAAAGTCGTAATTTGAAAATGAAAATAGGTGCAGAGAGTCAGAATTCGGCTCAAAAATCACGCTCAGGAGTCTAATTTCCGACATTTCAGACATTTTGAAAACTGCAGGGGGGTTTGGGCAAAATATGACCCATCACCGTTTTCAGTAATTGGCATATTTTCGGTATAAAAAGTCTTAATTTGAAACTGAAAATAACTGCAGAGAGTCAGAATTCAGCTCAAAAATCACGCTCAGGACTAAAATTTCCAACATTTCAGACATTTTGAAAACTGCAGGGGGGTTTGGACAAAATATGACCCATCGCTGTTTACAGTAATTGGCATATTTTCGGTATGGAACGTCGTAATTTGAAACTGAAAATTGATGCAGAGAGTCAGAATTCGGCTCAAAAATCACGCTCAGGAGTCAAATTTCCTACATTTCAGACATTTTGAAAACTGCAGGGGGGTTTGGGCAAAATATGACCCATCGCCTTTTTTAGTAATTTGCATATTTTCGGAATAAAAAGTCGTGATTTGAAACTGAAAATAGGTGAAGAGAGTCAGAATTCGGCTCAAAAATCACGCTCAAGAGTCAAATTTCCGACATTTCAGACATTTTCAAAACTGCAGGGGGGTTTGGGCAAAATATGACCCATCGCCGTTTTCAGTAATTGGCATATTTTCGGTATAAAAATTCGTAATTTGAAACTGAAAATAGGTGCAGAGAGTCAGAATTCGGATAAAAAATCACGCTCAGGAGTCAAATTTCCGACATTTCAGACATTTTGAAAACTGCAGAGGGGTTTGGGCAAAATATGACCCATCGCCGTTTACAGTAATTGGCATATTTTCGGTATGAAACGTCGTATTTTGAAACTGAAAATAGGTGCAGAGAGTCAGAATTTGGCTCAAGAATCACGCTCAGGAGTCAAATTTCCGACATTTCAGACATATTAAAAACTGCAGGGGGGTTTGGGCAAAATATGACCCATCGCCGTTTTCAGTAATTGGCATATTTTCGGTATGAAACGTCGTAATTTGAAACTGAAAATAGATGCAGAGAGTCAGAATTCGGCTCAAAAATCACGCTCAAGAGTCAAATTTCCGACATTTAAGACATTTTCAAAACTGCAGGGGGGTTTGGGCAAAATATGACCCATCGTCGTTTTCAGTAATTGGCATATTATCGGTATAAAAAGTCGTAATTTGAAACTGAAAATAGGTGCAGAGAGTCAGAATTCGGCTCAAAAATCACGCTCAGGAGTCTAATTTCCGATATTTTGAAAACTGCAGGGGGGTTTGGGCAAAATATGACCCATCACCGTTTTCAGTAATTGGCATATTTTCTGTATAAAAAGTCGTAATTTGAAACTGAAAATAGGTGCAGAGAGTCAGAATTCGGCTCAAAAATCACGCTCATGAGTCAAATTTCCGACATTTCAGACATTTTCAAAACTGCAGGGGGGTTTGGGCAAAATATGACCCATCGCCGTTTTCAGTAATTGGCATATTTTCGTTATAAAAATTTGTAATTTGAAACTGAAAATAGGTGCAAAGAGTCAGAATTCGGATAAAAAATCTCGCTCAGAAGTCAAATTTCCGACATTTCAGACATTTTGAAAACTGCAGGGCGGTTTGGGCAAAATATGACTCATCGCCGTTTACAGTAATATGCATATTTTCGGTATGAAACATAGTAATTTGAAACTGAAAATAGGTGCAGAGAGTCAGAATTCGGCTCAAGAATCACGCTCAGGAGTCAAATTTCCGACATTTCAGACATTTTCAAAACTGCAGGGGGGTTTGGGCAAAATATGGCCCATCGCCGTTTTCAGTAATTGGCATATTTTCGGTATGAAACGTCGTAATTTGAAACTGAAAATAGATGCAGAGAGTCAGAATTCGGCTCAAAAATCACGCTCAAGAGTCAAATTTCCGACATTTCAGATATTTTCAAAACTGCAGGGGGGTTTGGGCAAAATATGACCCATCGCCGTTTTCAGTAATTGGCATATTTTCTGTATAAAAATTCGTAATTTAAAACTGAAAATAGGTGCAGAGAGTCAGAATTCGGATAAAAAATCACGCTCAGGAGTCAAATTTCCGACATTTCAGACATTTTGAAAACTGCAGAGGGGTTTGGGCAAAATATGACCCATCGCCGTTTTCAGTAATTGGCATATTTTCGGTATGAAACGTCGTAGTTTGAAACTGAAAATAGATGCAGAGAGTCAGAATTCGGCTCAAAAATCACGCTCAAGAGTCAAATTTCCGACATTTCAGACATTTTCAAAACTGCAGGGGGGTTTGGGCAAAATATGACCCATCGCCGTTTTCAGTAATTGGCATATTTTCGGTATAAAAATTCGTAATTTGAAACTGAAAATAGGTGCAGAGAGTCAGAATTCGGATAAAAAATCACGCTCAGGAGTCAAATTTCTGACATTTCAGACATTTTGAAAACTGCAGAGGGGTTTGGGCAAAATATGACCCATCGCCGTTTACAGTAATTGGCATAATTTCGGTATGAAACGTCGTATTTTGAAACTGAAAATAGGTGCAGAGAGTCAGAATTTGGCTCAAGAATCACGCTCAGGAGTCAAATTTCCGACATTTCAGACATATTAAAAACTGCAGGGGGGTTTGGGCAAAATATGACCCATCGCCGTTTTCAGTAATTGGCATATTTTCGGTATGAAACGTCGTAATTTGAAACTGAAAATAGATCCAGAGAGTCAGAATTCGGCTCAAAAATCACGCTCAAGAGTCAAATTTCCGACATTTAAGACATTTTCAAAACTGCAGGGGGGTTTGGGCAAAATATGACCCATCGCCGTTTTCAGTAATTGGCATATTTTCGGTATTAAAAGTCGTAATTTGAAACTGAAAATAGGTGCAGAGAGTCAGAATTCGGCTCAAAAGTCACGCTCAGGAGTCTAATTTCCGACATTTCCGACATTTCCGACATTTTGAAAACTGCAGGGGGGTTTGGGCAAAATATGACCCATCACCGTTTTCAGTAATTGGCATATTTTCTGTATAAAAAGTCGTAATTTGAAACTGAAAATAGGTGCAGAGAGTCAGAATTCGGCTCAAAAATCACGCTCAGGAGTAAAATTTCCAACATTTCAGACATTTTGAAAACTGCAGGGGGGTTTGGGCAAAATATGACCCATCGCTGTTTACAGTAATTGGCATATTTTCGGTATGGAACGTCGTAATTTGAAACTAAAAATAGGTGAAGAGAGTCAGAATTCGGATAAAAAATCACGCTCAGGAGACAAATTTCAGACATTTCAGACATTTTGAAAACTGCAGGGGGGTTTGGGCAAAATATGACCTATCGCCGTTTACAGTAATTGGCATATTATCGGTATGAAACGTCGTAATTTGAAACTGAAAATAGGTGCAGAGAGTCAGAATTTGGCTCAAAAATCACGCTCAGGAGTCAAATTTCCGACATTTCAGACATTTCATAAACTGCAGGGGGGTTTGGGCAAAATATGACCCATCGCCGTTTTCAGTAATTGGCATATTTTCGGTATGAAACGTCGTAATTTGAAACTGAAAATAGGTGCAGAGAGTCAGAATTCGGCTCAAAAATCACGCTCGAGTCAAATTTCCGACATTTCAGACATTTTGAAAACTGCAGGGGGGTTTGGGCAAAATATGACCCATCGCCGTTTTCAGTAATTGGCATATTTTCGGTATAAAAAGTTGTAATTTGAAACTGAAAATAGGTGCAGAGAGTCAGAATTCGGATAAAAAATCTCGCTCAGAAGTCAAATTTCCGACATTTCAGACATTTTGAAAACTGCAGGGCGGTTTGGGCAAAATATGACCCATCGCTGTTTACAGTAATCGGCATATTTTCGGTATGAAACATCGTAATTTGAAATTGAAAATAGGTGCAGAGAGTCAGAATTCGGCTCAAGAATCACGCTCAGGAGTCAAATTTCCGACATTTCAGACATTTTAAAAACTGCAGGGAGGTTTGGGCAAAATATGACCCATCGTTGTTTTCAGTAATTGGCATATTTTCGGTATAAAAAGTCGTAATTTGAAACTGAAAATAGGTGCAGAGAGTCAGAATTCGGCTCAAAAATCACGCTCAGGAGTCTAATTTCCGACATTTCAGACATTTTGAAAACTGCAGGGGGGTTTGGGCAAAATATGACCCATCACCGTTTTCAGTAATTGGCATATTTTCGGTATAAAAAGTCGTAATTTGAAACTGAAAATAGGTGCAGAGAGTCAGAATTCGGCTCAAAAATCACGCTCAAGAGTCAAATTTCCGACATTTCAGACATTTTGAAAACTGCAGGGGGGTTTGGGCAAAATATGACCCATCGCCGTTTTCAGTAATTGGCATATTTTAGGTATATAAATCGTAATTTGAAACTGAAAATAGGTGAAGAGAGTCAGAATTCGGATATAAAATCACGCTCAGGAGTCAAATTTTAGACATTTCAGACATTTTGAAAACTGCAGGGGGGTTTGGGCAAAATATGACCTATCGCCGTATACAGTAATTGGCATATTTTCGGTATGAAACGTCGTAATTTGAAACTGAAAATAGGTGCAGAGAGTCAGAAATTGGCTCAAAAATCACGCTCAGGAGTCAAATTTCCGACATTTCAAAAACTGCAGGGGGGTTTGGGCAAAATATGACCCATCGCCGTTTTCAGTAATTGGCATATTTTCGGTGTGAAACGTCGTAATTTGAAACTGAAAATAGGTGCAGAGAGTCAGAATTCGGCTCAAAAATCACGCTCAAGAGTCAAATTTCCGACATTTCAGACATTTTGAAAACTGCAGGGGGGTTTGGGCAAAATATGACCCATCGCCGTTTTCAGTAATTGGCATATTTTCGGTGTGAAACGTCGTAATTTGAAACTGAAAATAGGTGCAGAGAGTCAGAATTCGGCTCAAAAATCACGCTCAAGAGTCAAATTTCCGACATTTCAGACATTTTGAAAACTGCAGGGGGGTTTGGGCAAAATATGACCCATCGTAGTTTTCAGTAATTGGCATATTTTCGGTATAAAAAGTCGTAATTTGAAACTGAAAATAGGTGCAGAGAGTCAGAATTCGGCTCAAGAATCAGACTCAGGAGTCAAATTTCCGACATTTCAGACATTTTAAAAACTGCAGGGGGGTTTGGGCAAAATATGACCCATCGCCGTTTTCAGTAATTGGCATATTTTCGGTATGAAACGTCGTAATTTGAAACTGAAAATAGATGCAGAGAGTCAGAATTCGGCTCAAAAATCACGCTCAAGAGTCAAATTTCCAACATTTCAGACATTTTGAAAACTGCAGGGGGGTTTGGGCAAAATATGACCCATCGCTGTTTACAGTAATTGGCATATTTTCGGTATGGAACGTCGTAATTTGAAACTGAAAATTGATGCAGAGAGTCAGAATTCGGCTCAAAAATCACGCTCAGGAGTCAAATTTCCGACATTTCAGACATTTTGAAAACTGCAGGGGGGTTTGGGCAAAATATGACCTATCGCCGTTTTCAGTAATTGGCATATTTTCGGTATAAAAAGTCGTAATTTGAAACTGAAAATAGGTGCAGAGAGTCAGAATTCGGCTCAAAAATCACGCTCAGGAGTCTAATTTCCGACATTTCAGACATTTTGAAAACTGCAGGGGGGTTTGGGCAAAATATGACCCATCACCGTTTTCAGTAATTGGCATATTTTCGGTATATAAAGTCGTAATTTGAAAATGAAAATAGGTGCAGAGAGTCAGAATTCGGCTCAAAAATCACGCTCAGGAGTCTAATTTCCGACATTTCAGACATTTTGAAAACTGCAGGGGGGTTTGGGCAAAATATGACCCATCACCGTTTTCAGTAATTGGCATATTTTCGGTATAAAAAGTCTTAATTTGAAACTGAAAATAGCTGTAGAGAGTCAGAATTCAGCTCAAAAATCACGCTCAGGACTAAAATTTCCAACATTTCAGACATTTTGAAAACTGCAGGGGGGTTTGGGCAAAATATGACCCATCGCTGTTTACAGTAATTGGCATATTTTCGGTATGGAACGTCGTAATTTGAAACTGAAAATTGATGCAGAGAGTCAGAATTCGGCTCAAAAATCACGCTCAGTAGTCAAATTTCCGACATTTCAGACATTTTGAAAACTACAGGGGGGTTTGGGCAAAATATGACCCATCGCCTTTTTTAGTAATTTGCATATTTTCGGAATAAAAAGTCGTGATTTGAAACTGAAAATAGGTGAAGAGAGTCAGAATTCGGATAAAAAATCACGCTCAGGAGTCAAATTTCAGACATTTCAGACATTTTGAAAACTGCAGGGGGGTTTGGGCAAAATATGACCTATCGTCGTTTACAGTAATTGGCATATTTTCGGTATGAAACGTCGTAATTTGAAACTGAAAATAGATGCAGAGAGTCAGAATTCGGCTCAAAAATCACGCTCAAGAGTCAAATTTCCGACATTTCAGACATTTTCAAAACTGCAGGGGGGTTTGGGCAAAATATGACCCATCGCCGTTTTCAGTAATTGGCATATTTTCGGTATAAAAAGTCGTAATTTGAAACTGAAAATAGGTGCAGAGAGTCAGAATTCGGCTCAAAAATCACGCTCAGGAGTAAAATTTCCAACATTAAAGACATTTTCGAAAACTGCAGGGGGGTTTGGGCAAAATATGACCCATCGATTTTTACAGTAATTGGCATATTTTCGGTATGGAACGTCGTAATTTGAAACTGAAAATTGATGCAGAGAGTCAGAATTCGGCTCAAAAGTCACGCTCAGGAGTCAAATTTCCGACATTTCAGACATTATGAAAACTGCAGGGGGGTTTGGGCAAAATATGACCCATCGCCGTTTTCAGTAATTGGCATATTTTCGGTATAAAAATCGTAATTTGAAACTGAAAATAGGTGAAGAGAGTCAGAATTCGGATATAAAATCACGCTCAGGAGTCAAATTTCAGACATTTCAGACATTTTGAAAACTGCAGGGGGGTTTGGGCAAAATATGACCTATCGCCGTATACAGTAATTGGCATATTTTCGGTATGAAACGTCGTAATTTGAAACTGAAAATAGGTGCAGAGAGTCAGAATTTGGCTCAAAAATCACGCTCAGGAGTCAAATTTCCGACATTTCAAAAACTGCAGGGGGGTTTGGGCAAAATATGACCCATCGCCGTTTTCAGTAATTGGCATATTTTCGGTGTGAAACGTCGTAATTTGAAACTGAAAATAGGTGCAGAGAGTCAGAATTCGGCTCAAAAATCACGCTCAAGAGTCAAATTTCCGACATTTCAGACATTTTGAAAACTGCAGGGGGGTTTGGGCAAAATATGACCCATCGCCGTTTTCAGTAATTGGCATATTTTCGGTGTGAAACGTCGTAATTTGAAACTGAAAATAGGTGCAGAGAGTCAGAATTCGGCTCAAAAATCACGCTCAAGAGTCAAATTTCCGACATTTCAGACATTTTGAAAACTGCAGGGGGGTTTGGGCAAAATATGACCCATCGCCGTTTTCAGTAATTGGCATATTTTCGGTATAAAAAGTCGTAATTTGAAACTGAAAATAGGTGCAGAGAGTCAGAATTCGGCTCAAGAATCAGACTCAGGAGTCAAATTTCCGACATTTCAGACATTTTAAAAACTGCAGGGGGGTTTGGGCAAAATATGACCCATCGCCGTTTTCAGTAATTGGCATATTTTCGGTATGAAACGTCGTAATTTGAAACTGAAAATAGGTGCAGAGAGTCAGAATTTGGCTCAAAAATCACGCTCAGGAGTCAAATTTCCGACATTTCAAAAACTGCAGGGGGGTTTGGGCAAAATATGACCCATCGCCGTTTTCAGTAATTGGCATATTTTCGGTGTGAAACGTCGTAATTTGAAACTGAAAATAGGTGCAGAGAGTCAGAATTCGGCTCAAAAATCACGCTCAAGAGTCAAATTTCCGACATTTCAGACATTTTGAAAACTGCAGGGGGGTTTGGGCAAAATATGACCCATCGCCGTTTTCAGTAATTGGCATATTTTCGGTGTGAAACGTCGTAATTTGAAACTGAAAATAGGTGCAGAGAGTCAGAATTCGGCTCAAAAATCACGCTCAAGAGTCAAATTTCCGACATTTCAGACATTTTGAAAACTGCAGGGGGGTTTGGGCAAAATATGACCCATCGTAGTTTTCAGTAATTGGCATATTTTCGGTATAAAAAGTCGTAATTTGAAACTGAAAATAGGTGCAGAGAGTCAGAATTCGGCTCAAGAATCAGACTCAGGAGTCAAATTTCCGACATTTCAGACATTTTAAAAACTGCAGGGGGGTTTGGGCAAAATATGACCCATCGCCGTTTTCAGTAATTGGCATATTTTCGGTATGAAACGTCGTAATTTGAAACTGAAAATAGATGCAGAGAGTCAGAATTCGGCTCAAAAATCACGCTCAAGAGTCAAATTTCCAACATTTCAGACATTTTGAAAACTGCAGGGGGGTTTGGGCAAAATATGACCCATCGCTGTTTACAGTAATTGGCATATTTTCGGTATGGAACGTCGTAATTTGAAACTGAAAATTGATGCAGAGAGTCAGAATTCGGCTCAAAAATCACGCTCAGGAGTCAAATTTCCGACATTTCAGACATTTTGAAAACTGCAGGGGGGTTTGGGCAAAATATGACCTATCGCCGTTTTCAGTAATTGGCATATTTTCGGTATAAAAAGTCGTAATTTGAAACTGAAAATAGGTGCAGAGAGTCAGAATTCGGCTCAAAAATCACGCTCAGGAGTCTAATTTCCGACATTTCAGACATTTTGAAAACTGCAGGGGGGTTTGGGCAAAATATGACCCATCACCGTTTTCAGTAATTGGCATATTTTCGGTATATAAAGTCGTAATTTGAAAATGAAAATAGGTGCAGAGAGTCAGAATTCGGCTCAAAAATCACGCTCAGGAGTCTAATTTCCGACATTTCAGACATTTTGAAAACTGCAGGGGGGTTTGGGCAAAATATGACCCATCACCGTTTTCAGTAATTGGCATATTTTCGGTATAAAAAGTCTTAATTTGAAACTGAAAATAGCTGTAGAGAGTCAGAATTCAGTTCAAAAATCACGCTCAGGACTAAAATTTCCAACATTTCAGACATTTTGAAAACTGCAGGGGGGTTTGGGCAAAATATGACCCATCGCTGTTTACAGTAATTGGCATATTTTCGGTATGGAACGTCGTAATTTGAAACTGAAAATTGATGCAGAGAGTCAGAATTCGGCTCAAAAATCACGCTCAGTAGTCAAATTTCCGACATTTCAGACATTTTGAAAACTACAGGGGGGTTTGGGCAAAATATGACCCATCGCCTTTTTTAGTAATTTGCATATTTTCGGAATAAAAAGTCGTGATTTGAAACTGAAAATAGGTGAAGAGAGTCAGAATTCGGATAAAAAATCACGCTCAGGAGTCAAATTTCAGACATTTCAGACATTTTGAAAACTGCAGGGGGGTTTGGGCAAAATATGACCTATCGTCGTTTACAGTAATTGGCATATTTTCGGTATGAAACGTCGTAATTTGAAACTGAAAATAGATGCAGAGAGTCAGAATTCGGCTCAAAAATCACGCTCAAGAGTCAAATTTCCGACATTTCAGACATTTTCAAAACTGCAGGGGGGTTTGGGCAAAATATGACCCATCGCCGTTTTCAGTAATTGGCATATTTTCGGTATAAAAAGTCGTAATTTGAAACTGAAAATAGGTGCAGAGAGTCAGAATTCGGCTCAAAAATCACGCTCAGGAGTAAAATTTCCAACATTAAAGACATTTTGAAAACTGCAGGGGGGTTTGGGCAAAATATGACCCATCGATTTTTACAGTAATTGGCATATTTTCGGTATGGAACGTCGTAATTTGAAACTGAAAATTGATGCAGAGAGTCAGAATTCGGCTCAAAAGTCACGCTCAGGAGTCAAATTTCCGACATTTCAGACATTATGAAAACTGCAGGGGGGTTTGGGCAAAATATGACCCATCGCCGTTTTCAGTAATTGGCATATTTTCGGTATAAAAATCGTAATTTGAAACTGAAAATAGGTGAAGAGAGTCAGAATTCGGATATAAAATCACGCTCAGGAGTCAAATTTCAGACATTTCAGACATTTTGAAAACTGCAGGGGGGTTTGGGCAAAATATGACCTATCGCCGTATACAGTAATTGGCATATTTTCGGTATGAAACGTCGTAATTTGAAACTGAAAATAGGTGCAGAGAGTCAGAATTTGGCTCAAAAATCACGCTCAGGAGTCAAATTTCCGACATTTCAAAAACTGCAGGGGGGTTTGGGCAAAATATGACCCATCGCCGTTTTCAGTAATTGGCATATTTTCGGTGTGAAACGTCGTAATTTGAAACTGAAAATAGGTGCAGAGAGTCAGAATTCGGCTCAAAAATCACGCTCAAGAGTCAAATTTCCGACATTTCAGACATTTTGAAAACTGCAGGGGGGTTTGGGCAAAATATGACCCATCGCCGTTTTCAGTAATTGGCATATTTTCGGTGTGAAACGTCGTAATTTGAAACTGAAAATAGGTGCAGAGAGTCAGAATTCGGCTCAAAAATCACGCTCAAGAGTCAAATTTCCGACATTTCAGACATTTTGAAAACTGCAGGGGGGTTTGGGCAAAATATGACCCATCGCCGTTTTCAGTAATTGGCATATTTTCGGTATAAAAAGTCGTAATTTGAAACTGAAAATAGGTGCAGAGAGTCAGAATTCGGCTCAAGAATCAGACTCAGGAGTCAAATTTCCGACATTTCAGACATTTTAAAAACTGCAGGGGGGTTTGGGCAAAATATGACCCATCGCCGTTTTCAGTAATTGGCATATTTTCGGTATGAAACGTCGTAATTTGAAACTGAAAATAGATGCAGAGAGTCAGAATTCGGCTCAAAAATCACGCTCAAGAGTCAAATTTCCAACATTTCAGACATTTTGAAAACTGCAGGGGGGTTTGGGCAAAATATGACCCATCGCTGTTTACAGTAATTGGCATATTTTCGGTATGGAACGTCGTAATTTGAAACTGAAAATTGATGCAGAGAGTCAGAATTCGGCTCAAAAATCACGCTCAGGAGTCAAATTTCCGACATTTCAGACATTTTGAAAACTGCAGGGGGGTTTGGGCAAAATATGACCTATCGCCGTTTTCAGTAATTGGCATATTTTCGGTATAAAAAGTCGTAATTTGAAACTGAAAATAGGTGCAGAGAGTCAGAATTCGGCTCAAAAATCACGCTCAGGAGTCTAATTTCCGACATTTCAGACATTTTGAAAACTGCAGGGGGGTTTGGGCAAAATATGACCCATCACCGTTTTCAGTAATTGGCATATTTTCGGTATATAAAGTCGTAATTTGAAAATGAAAATAGGTGCAGAGAGTCAGAATTCGGCTCAAAAATCACGCTCAGGAGTCTAATTTCCGACATTTCAGACATTTTGAAAACTGCAGGGGGGTTTTGGCAAAATATGACCCATCACCGTTTTCAGTAATTGGCATATTTTCGGTATAAAAAGTCTTAATTTGAAACTGAAAATAGCTGCAGAGAGTCAGAATTCAGCTCAAAAATCACGCTCAGGACTAAAATTTCCAACATTTCAGACATTTTGAAAACTGCAGGGGGGTTTGGGCAAAATATGACCCATCGCTGTTTACAGTAATTGGCATATTTTCGGTATGGAACGTCGTAATTTGAAACTGAAAATTGATGCAGAGAGTCAGAATTCGGCTCAAAAATCACGCTCAGGAGTCAAATTTCCGACATTTCAGACATTTTGAAAACTGCAGGGGGGTTTGGGCAAAATATGACCCATCGCCTTTTTTAGTAATTTGCATATTTTCGGAATAAAAAGTCGTGATTTGAAACTGAAAATAGGTGAAGAGAGTCAGAATTCGGATAAAAAATCACTCTCAGGAGTCAAATTTCAGACATTTCAGACATTTTGAAAACTGCAGGGGGGTTTGGGCAAAATATGACCTATCGTCGTTTACAGTAATTGGCATATTTTCGGTATGAAACGTCGTAATTTGAAACTGAAAATAGATGCAGAGAGTCAGAATTCGGCTCAAAAATCACGCTCAAGAGTCAAATTTCCGACATTTCAGACATTTTCAAAACTGCAGGGGGGTTTGGGCAAAATATGACCCATCGCCGTTTTCAGTAATTGGCATATTTTCGGTATAAAAAGTCGTAATTTGAAACTGAAAATAGGTGCAGAGAGTCAGAATTCGGCTCAAAAATCACGCTCAGGAGTAAAATTTCCAACATTAAAGACATTTTGAAAACTGCAGGGGGGTTTGGGCAAAATATGACCCATCGATTTTTACAGTAATTGGCATATTTTCGGTATGGAACGTCGTAATTTGAAACTGAAAATTGATGCAGAGAGTCAGAATTCGGCTCAAAAGTTACGCTCAGGAGTCAAATTTCCGACATTTCAGACATTATGAAAACTGCAGGGGGGTTTGGGCAAAATATGACCCATCGCCGTTTTCAGTAATTGGCATATTTTCGGTATAAAAATCGTAATTTGAAACTGAAAATAGGTGAAGAGAGTCAGAATTCGGATATAAAATCACGCTCAGGAGTCAAATTTCAGACATTTCAGACATTTTGAAAACTGCAGGGGGGTTTGGGCAATATATGACCTATCGCCGTATACAGTAATTGGCATATTTTCGGTATGAAACGTCGTAATTTGAAACTGAAAATAGGTGCAGAGAGTCAGAATTTGGCTCAAAAATCACGCTCAGGAGTCAAATTTCCGACATTTCAAAAACTGCAGGGGGGTTTGGGCAAAATATGACCCATCGCCGTTTTCAGTAATTGGCATATTTTCGGTGTGAAACGTCGTAATTTGAAACTGAAAATAGGTGCAGAGAGTCAGAATTCGGCTCAAAAATCACGCTCAAGAGTCAAATTTCCGACATTTCAGACATTTTGAAAACTGCAGGGGGGTTTGGGCAAAATATGACCCATCGCCGTTTTCAGTAATTGGCATATTTTCGGAGTGAAACGTCGTAATTTGAAACTGAAAATAGGTGCAGAGAGTCAGAATTCGGCTCAAAAATCACGCTCAAGAGTCAAATTTCCGACATTTCAGACATTTTGAAAACTGCAGGGGGGTTTGGGCAAAATATGACCCATCGCCGTTTTCAGTAATTGGCATATTTTCGGTATAAAAAGTCGTAATTTGAAACTGAAAATAGGTGCAGAGAGTCAGAATTCGGCTCAAGAATCAGACTCAGGAGTCAAATTTCCGACATTTCAGACATTTTAAAAACTGCAGGGGGGTTTGGGCAAAATATGACCCATCGCCGTTTTCAGTAATTGGCATATTTTCGGTATGAAACGTCGTAATTTGAAACTGAAAATAGATGCAGAGAGTCAGAATTCAGCTCAAAAATCACGCTCAAGAGTCAAATTTCCAACATTTCAGACATTTTGAAAACTGCAGGGGGGTTTGGTCAAAATATGACCCATCACTGTTTACAGTAATTGGCATATTTTCGGTATGGAACGTCGTAATTTGAAACTGAAAATTGATGCAGAGAGTCAGAATTCGGCTCAAAAATCACGCTCAGGAGTCAAATTTCCGACATTTCAGACATTTTGAAAACTGCAGGGGGGTTTGGGCAAAATATGACCTATCGCCGTTTTCAGTAATTGGCATATTTTCGGTATAAAAAGTCGTAATTTGAAACTGAAAATAGGTGCAGAGAGTCAGAATTCGGCTCAAAAATCACGCTCAGGAGTCTAATTTCCGACATTTCAGACATTTTGAAAACTGCAGGGGGGTTTGGGCAAAATATGACCCATCACCGTTTTCAGTAATTGGCATATTTTCGGTATATAAAGTCGTAATTTGAAAATGAAAATAGGTGCAGAGAGTCAGAATTCGGCTCAAAAATCACGCTCAGGAGTCTAATTTCCGACATTTCAGACATTTTGAAAACTGCAGGGGGGTTTGGGCAAAATATGACCCATCACCGTTTTCAGTAATTGGCATATTTTCGGTATAAAAAGTCTTAATTTGAAACTGAAAAAAGCTGCAGAGAGTCAGAATTTAGCTCAAAAATCACGCTCAGGAGTAAAATTTCCAACATTTCAGACATTTTGAAAACTGCAGGGGGGTTTGGGCAAAATATGACCCATCGCTGTTTACAGTAATTGGCATATTTTCGGTATGGAACGTCGTAATTTGAAACTGAAAATTGATGCAGAGAGTCAGAATTCGGCTCAAAAATCACGCTCAGGAGTCAAATTTCCGACATTTCAGACATTTTGAAAACTGCAGGGGGGTTTGGGCAAAATATGACCCATCGCCTTTTTTAGTAATTTGCATATTTTCGGAATAAAAAGTCGTGATTTGAAACTGAAAATAGGTGAAGAGAGTCAGAATTCGGATAAAAAATCACGCTCAGGAGTCAAATTTCAGACATTTCAGACATTTTGAAAACTGCAGGGGGGTTTGGGCAAAATATGACCTATCGTCGTTGACAGTAATTGGCATATTTTCGGTATGAAACGTCGTAATTTGAAACTGAAAATAGATGCAGAGAGTCAGAATTCGGCTCAAAAATCACGCTCAAGAGTCAAATTTCCGACATTTCAGACATTTTCAAAACTGCAGGGGGGTTTGGGCAAAATATGACCCATCGCCGTTTTCAGTAATTGGCATATTTTCGGTATAAAAAGTCGTAATTTGAAACTGAAAATAGGTGCAGAGAGTCAGGATTCGGCTCAAAAATCACGCTCAGGGGTCTAATTTCCGACATTTCAGACATTTTGAAAACTGCAGGAGGGTTTGGGCAAAATATGACCCATCACCGTTTTCAGTAATTGGCATATTTTTGGTATAAAAAGTCGTAATTTGAAAATGAAAATAGGTGCAGAGAGTCAGAATTCGGCTCAAAAATCATGCTCAGGAGTAAAATTTCCAACATTTCAGACATTTTGAAAACTGCAGGGGGGTTTGGGCAAAATATGACCCATCGCTGTTTACAGTAATTGGCATATTTTCGGTATGGAACGTCGTAATTTGAAACTGAAAATTGATGCAGAGAGTCAGAATTCGGCTCAAAAATCACGCTCAGGAGTCAAATTTCAGACATTTCAGACATTTTGAAAACTGCAGGGGGGTTTGGGCAAAATATGACCTATCGCAGTTTACAGTAATTGGCATATTTTCGGTATGAAACGTCGTAATTTGAAACTGAAGAAAGGTGCAGAGAGTCAGAATTTGGCTCAAAAATCACGCTCAGGAGTCAAATTTCCGACATTTCAGACATTTCAAAAACTGCAGGGGTGTTTGGGCAAAATATGACCCATCGCCGTTTCAGTAATTGGCATATTTTCGGTATGAAACGTCGTAATTTGAAACTGAAAATAGGTGCAGAGAGTCAGAATTCGGATAAAAAATCACGCTTCGGAGTCAAATTTTCGACATTTCAGACATTTTGAAAACTGCAGGGGGGTTTGGGCAAAATACGACCCATCACCGTTTTCAGTAATTGGCATATTTTCGGTATGAAAAGTCGTAATTTGAAACTGAAAATAGGTGCAGAGAGACAGAATTCGGATAAAAAAAACACACTTAGGAGTCAAATTACCGACATTTTAGACATTTTGAAAACTGCAGGGGGGTTTGGGCAAAATATGACCCATCGCCGTTTACAGTAATTGGCATATTTTCGGTATGAAACGTCGTATTTTGAAAATAAAAATAGGTGCAGTGAGTCAGAATTCGGCTCAAAAATCACGCTCAGGAATCAAATTTCCGACATTTCAGACATTTTAAAAACTGCAGGGGGGTTTGGGCAAAATATGACCCATCGCCGTTTTCAGTAATGTGCATATTTTCGGTATGAAACGTCGTAATTTGAAACTGAAAATAGGTGCAGAGAGTCAGAATTCGGCACAAAAATCACACTCAGGAGCCAAATTTTCGACATTTCAGACATTTTAAAAACTGCAGGGGGGTTTGGGCAAAATATGACCCATCGCCGTTTTCAGTAATTGGCATATTTTCGGTATGAAACGTCGTAATTTGAAACTGAAAATAGGTGCAGAGAGTCAGAATTCGGCTCAAAAATCATGGTCAAGAGGAAAATTTCCGACATTTCAGACATTTTGAAAACTGCAGGGGGGTTTGGGCAAAATATGACCCATCGCCGTTTACAGTAATTGGCATATTTTCGGTATGAAACGTCGTATTTTGAAAAAAAAAATAGGTGCAGAGAGTCAGAATTCGGCTCAAAAATCACGCTCAGGAGTCAAATTTCCGACACTTCAGACATTTTGAAAACTGCAGGGGGGTTTGGGCAAAATATGACCCATCGCCGTTTACAGTAATTGGCATATTTTCGGTATGAAACGTCGTAATTTGAAACTGAAATTAGGTGCAGAGAGTCAGAATTCGGATAAAAAATAACGCTCAGGAGTCAAATTTCCGACATTTCAGACATTTTAAAAACTGCAGGGGGTTTGGGCAAAATATGACCCATCACCGTTTTCAGTAATTGGCATATTTTCGGTATATAAAGTCGTAATTTGAAAATGAAAATAGGTGCAGAGAGTCAGAATTCGGCTCAAAAATCACGCTCAAGAGTCTAATTTCCGACATTTCAGACATTTTGAAAACTGCAGGGGGGTTTGGGCAAAATATGACCCATCACCGTTTTCAGTAATTGGCATATTTTCGGTATAAAAAGTCTTAATTTGAAACTGAAAATAGCTGCAGAGAGTCAGAATTCAGCTCAAAAATCACGCTCAGGAGTAAAATTTCCAACATTTCAGACATTTTGAAAACTGCAGGGGGGTTTGGGCAAAATATGACCCATCGCTGTTTACAGTAATTGGCATATTTTCGGTATGGAACGTCGTAATTTGAAACTGAAAATTGATGCAGAGAGTCAGAATTCGGCTCAAAAATCACGCTCAGGAGTCAAATTTCCGACATTTCAGACATTTTGAAAACTGCAGGGGGGTTTGGGCAAAATATGACCCATCGCCTTTTTTAGTAATTTGCATATTTTCGGAATAAAAAGTCGTGATTTGAAACTGAAAATAGGTGAAGAGAGTCAGAATTCGGATAAAAAATCACGCTCAGGAGTCAAATTTCAGACATTTCAGACATTTTGAAAACTGCAGGGGGGTTTGGGCAAAATATGACCTATCGTCGTTTACAGTAGTTGGCATATTTTCGGTATGAAACGTCGTAATTTGAAACTGAAAATAGATGCAGAGAGTCAGAATTCGGCTCAAAAATCACACTCAAGAGTCAAATTTCCGACATTTCAGGCATTTTCAAAACTGCAGGGGGGTTTGGGCAAAATATGACCCATCGCCGTTTTCAGTAATTGGCATATTTTCGGTATAAAAAGTCGTAATTTGAAACTGAAAATAGGTGCAGAGAGTCAGGATTCGGCTCAAAAATCACGCTCAGGGGTCTAATTTCCGACATTTCAGACATTTTGAAAACTGCAGGAGGGTTTGGGCAAATTATGACCCATCACCGTTTTCAGTAATTGGCATATTTTTGGTATAAAAAGTCGTAATTTGAAAATGAAAATTGGTGCAGAGAGTCAGAATTCGGCTCAAAAATCACGCTCAGGAGTAAAATTTCCAACATTTCAGACATTTTGAAAACTGCAGGGGGGTTTGGGCAAAATATGACCCATCGCTGTTTACAGTAATTGGCATATTTTCGGTATGGAACGTCGTAATTTGAAACTGAAAATTGATGCAGAGAGTCAGAATTCGGCTCAAAAATCACGCTCAGGAGTCAAATTTCAGACATTTCAGACATTTTGAAAACTGCAGGGGGGTTTGGGCAAAATATGACCTATCGCAGTTTACAGTAATTGGCATATTTTCGGTATGAAACGTCGTAATTTGAAACTGAAGAAAGGTGCAGAGAGTCAGAATTTGGCTCAAAAATCACGCTCAGGAGTCAAATTTCCGAAATTTCAGACATTTCAAAAACTGCATGGGTGTTTGGGCAAAATATGACCCATCGCCGTTTCAGTAATTGGCATATTTTCGGTATGAAACGTCGTAATTTGAAACTGAAAATAGGTGCAGAGAGTCAGAATTCGGATAAAAAATCACGCTTCGGAGTCAAATTTTCGACATTTCAGACATTTTGAAAACTGCAGGGGGGTTTGGGCAAAATACGACCCATCACCGTTTTCAGTAATTGGCATATTTTCGGTATGAAAAGTCGTAATTTGAAACTGAAAATAGGTGCAGAGAGACAGAATTCGGATAAAAAATCACACTTAGGAGTCAAATTACCGACATTTTAGACATTTTGAAAACTGCAGGGGGGTTTGGGCAAAATATGACCCATCGCCGTTTACAGTAATTGGCATATTTTCGGTATGAAACGTCGTATTTTGAAAATAAAAATAGGTGCAGTGAGTCAGAATTCGGCTCAAAAATCACGCTCAGGAATCAAATTTCCGACATTTCAGACATTTTAAAAACTGCAGGGGGGTTTGGGCAAAATATGACCCATCGCCGTTTTCAGTAATGTGCATATTTTCGGTATGAAACGTCGTAATTTGAAACTGAAAATAGGTGCAGAGAGTCAGAATTCGGCTCAAAAATCACACTCAGGAGCCAAATTTTCGACATTTCAGACATTTTAAAAACTGCAGGGGGGTTTGGGCAAAATATGACCCATCGCCGTTTTCAGTAATTGGCATATTTTCGGTATGAAACGTCGTAATTTGAAACTGAAAATAGGTGCAGAGAGTCAGAATTCGGCTCAAAAATCATGGTCAGGAGGAAAATTTCCGACATTTCAGACATTTTGAAAACTGCAGGGGGGTTTGGGCAAAATATGACCCATCGCCGTTTACAGTAATTGGCATATTTTCGGTATGAAACGTCGTAATTTGAAACTGAAAATAGGTGCAGAGAGTCAGAATTCGGATAAAAAATAACGCTCAGGAGTCAAATTTCCGACATTTCAGACATTTTAAAAACTGCAGGGGGTTTGGGCAAAATATGACCCATCACCGTTTTCAGTAATGTGCATATTTTCGGTATGAAACGTCGTAATTTGAAACTGAAGAAAGGTGCAGAGAGTCAGAATTCGGCTCAAAAATCACGCTCAAAAGTCAAATTTCCGACATTTCAGACATTTTGAAAACTGCAGGGGGGTTTGGGCAAAATTTGACTCATCGCCGTTTTCAGTAATTGGCATATTTTCGCTATAAAAAGTCGTAATTTGAAACTGAAAATAGGTGCAGAGAGTCAGAATTCGGATAAAAAATCTCGCTCAGGAGTCAAATTTCCGACATTTCAGACATTTTGAAAACTGCAGGGCGGTTTGGGCAAAATATGACCCATCGCCGTTTACAGTAATTGGCATATTTTCGGTATGAAACATCGTAATTTGAAACTGAAAATAGGTGCAGAGAGTCAGAATTCGGCTCAAGAATCACGCTCAGGAGTCAAATTTTCGACATTTCAGAAATTTTAAAAACTGCAGGGGGGTTTGGGCAAAATATGACCCATCGCAGTTTTCAGTAATTGGCCTATTTTCGGTATGAAACGTCGTAATTTGAAACTGAAAATAGGTGCAGAGAGTAAGAATTCGGATAAAAAATCACGCTCAGGAGTCAAATTTCCGACATTTCAGACATTTTGAAAACTACAGGGGGGTTTGGGCAAAATATGACTCATCGCCGTTTACAGTAATTGGCATATTTTCGGTATGAAACGTCGTATTTTGAAACTGAAAATCGGTGCAGAGAGTCAGAATTCGGCTCAAAAATCACGCTCAGGAGTCTAATTTCCGACATTTCATACATTTTGAAAACTGCAGGGGGGTTTGGGCAAAATATGACCCATCACCGTTTTCAGTAATTGGCATATTTTCGGTATAAAAAGTCTTAATTTGAAACTGAAAATAGGTGCAGAGAGTCAGAATTCGGCTCAAAAATCACGCTCAGGAGTAAAATTTCCAACATTTCAGACATTTTGAAAACTGCAGGGCGGTTTGGGCAAAATATGACCTATCGTCGTTTACAGTAATTGGCATATTTTCGGTATGAAACGTCGTAATTTAAAACTGAAAATAGATGCAGAGAGTAAGAATTCGGATAAAAAATCACACTCAAGAGTCAAATTTCCGACATTTCAGACATTTTCAAAACTGCAGGGGGGTTTGGGCAAAATATGACCCATCGCCGTTTTCAGTAATTGGCATATTTTCGGTATAAAAAGTCGTAATTTGAAACTGAAAATAGGTGCAGAGAGTCAGGATTCGGCTCAAAAATCACGCTCAGGGGTCTAATTTCCGACATTTCAGACATTTTGAAAACTGCAGGAGGGTTTGGGCAAAATATGACCCATCACCGTTTTCAGTAATTGGCATATTTTTGGTATAAAAAGTCGTAATTTGAAAATGAAAATAGGTGCAGAGAGTCAGAATTCGGCTCAAAAATCACGCTCAGGAGTAAAATTTCCAACATTTCAGACATTTTGAAAACTGCAGGGGGGTTTGGGCAAAATATGACCCATCGCTGTTTACAGTAATTGGCATATTTTCGGTATGAAACGTCGTAATTTGAAACTGAAAATAGATGCAGAGAGTCAGAATTCGGCTCAAAAATCACACTCAAGAGTCAAATTTCCGACATTTCAGGCATTTTCAAAACTGCAGGGGGGTTTGGGCAAAATATGACCCATCGCCGTTTTCAGTAATTGGCATATTTTCGGTATAAAAAGTCGTAATTTGAAACTGAAAATAGGTGCAGAGAGTCAGGATTCGGCTCAAAAATCACGCTCAGGGGTCTAATTTCCGACATTTCAGACATTTTGAAAACTGCAGTAGGGTTTGGGCAAAATATGACCCATCACCGTTTTCAGTAATTGGCATATTTTTGGTATAAAAAGTCGTAATTTGAAAATGAAAATTGGTGCAGAGAGTCAGAATTCGGCTCAAAAATCACGCTCAGGAGTAAAATTTCCAACATTTCAGACATTTTGAAAACTGCAGGGGGGTTTGGGCAAAATATGACCCATCGCTGTTTACAGTAATTGGCATATTTTCGGTATGGAACGTCGTAATTTGAAACTGAAAATTGATGCAGAGAGTCAGAATTCGGCTCAAAAATCACGCTCAGGAGTCAAATTTCAGACATTTCAGACATTTTGAAAACTGCAGGGGGGTTTGGGCAAAATATGACCTATCGCAGTTTACAGTAATTGGCATATTTTCGGTATGAAACGTCGTAATTTGAAACTGAAGAAAGGTGCAGAGAGTCAGAATTTGGCTCAAAAATCACGCTCAGGAGTCAAATTTCCGAAATTTCAGACATTTCAAAAACTGCATGGGTGTTTGGGCAAAATATGACCCATCGCCGTTTCAGTAATTGGCATATTTTCGGTATGAAACGTCGTAATTTGAAACTGAAAATAGGTGCAGAGAGTCAGAATTCGGATAAAAAATCACGCTTCGGAGTCAAATGTTCGACATTTCAGACATTTTGAAAACTGCAGGGGGGTTTGGGCAAAATACGACCCATCACCGTTTTCAGTAATTGGCATATTTTCGGTATGAAAAGTCGTAATTTGAAACTGAAAATAGGTGCAGAGAGACAGAATTCGGATAAAAAATCACACTTAGGAGTCAAATTACCGACATTTTAGACATTTTGAAAACTGCAGGGGGGTTTGGGCAAAATATGACCCATCGCCGTTTACAGTAATTGGCATATTTTCGGTATGAAACGTCGTATTTTGAAAATAAAAATAGGTGCAGTGAGTCAGAATTCGGCTCAAAAATCACGCTCAGGAATCAAATTTCCGACATTTCAGACATTTTAAAAACTGCAGGGGGGTTTGGGCAAAATATGACCCATCGCCGTTTTCAGTAATGTGCATATTTTCGGTATGAAACGTCGTAATTTGAAACTGAAAATAGGTGCAGAGAGTCAGAATTCGGCTCAAAAATCACACTCAGGAGCCAAATTTTCGACATTTCAGACATTTTAAAAACTGCAGGGGGGTTTGGGCAAAATATGACCCATCGCCGTTTTCAGTAATTGGCATATTTTCGGTATGAAACGTCGTAATTTGAAACTGAAAATAGGTGCAGAGAGTCAGAATTCGGCTCAAAAATCATGGTCAGGAGGAAAATTTCCGACATTTCAGACATTTTGAAAACTGCAGGGGGGTTTGGGCAAAATATGACCCATCGCCGTTTACAGTAATTGGCATATTTTCGGTATGAAACGTCGTAATTTGAAACTGAAAATAGGTGCAGAGAGTCAGAATTCGGATAAAAAATAACGCTCAGGAGTCAAATTTCCGACATTTCAGACATTTTAAAAACTGCAGGGGGTTTGGGCAAAATATGACCCATCACCGTTTTCAGTAATGTGCATATTTTCGGTATGAAACGTCGTAATTTGAAACTGAAGAAAGGTGCAGAGAGTCAGAATTCGGCTCAAAAATCACGCTCAAAAGTCAAATTTCCGACATTTCAGACATTTTGAAAACTGCAGGGGGGTTTGGGCAAAATTTGACTCATCGCCGTTTTCAGTAATTGGCATATTTTCGCTATAAAAAGTCGTAATTTGAAACTGAAAATAGGTGCAGAGAGTCAGAATTCGGATAAAAAATCTCGCTCAGGAGTCAAATTTCCGACATTTCAGACATTTTGAAAACTGCAGGGCGGTTTGGGCAAAATATGACCCATCGCCGTTTACAGTAATTGGCATATTTTCGGTATGAAACATCGTAATTTGAAACTGAAAATAGGTGCAGAGAGTCAGAATTCGGCTCAAGAATCACGCTCAGGAGTCAAATTTTCGACATTTCAGAAATTTTAAAAACTGCAGGGGGGTTTGGGCAAAATATGACCCATCGCAGTTTTCAGTAATTGGCCTATTTTCGGTATGAAACGTCGTAATTTGAAACTGAAAATAGGTGCAGAGAGTAAGAATTCGGATAAAAAATCACGCTCAGGAGTCAAATTTCCGACATTTCAGACATTTTGAAAACTACAGGGGGGTTTGGGCAAAATATGACTCATCGCCGTTTACAGTAATTGGCATATTTTCGGTATGAAACGTCGTATTTTGAAACTGAAAATCGGTGCAGAGAGTCAGAATTCGGCTCAAAAATCACGCTCAGGAGTCTAATTTCCGACATTTCATACATTTTGAAAACTGCAGGGGGGTTTGGGCAAAATATGACCCATCACCGTTTTCAGTAATTGGCATATTTTCGGTATAAAAAGTCTTAATTTGAAACTGAAAATAGGTGCAGAGAGTCAGAATTCGGCTCAAAAATCACGCTCAGGAGTAAAATTTCCAACATTTCAGACATTTTGAAAACTGCAGGGCGGTTTGGGCAAAATATGACCTATCGTCGTTTACAGTAATTGGCATATTTTCGGTATGAAACGTCGTAATTTAAAACTGAAAATAGATGCAGAGAGTAAGAATTCGGATAAAAAATCACACTCAAGAGTCAAATTTCCGACATTTCAGACATTTTCAAAACTGCAGGGGGGTTTGGGCAAAATATGACCCATCGCCGTTTTCAGTAATTGGCATATTTTCGGTATAAAAAGTCGTAATTTGAAACTGAAAATAGGTGCAGAGAGTCAGGATTCGGCTCAAAAATCACGCTCAGGGGTCTAATTTCCGACATTTCAGACAATTTTGAAAACTGCAGGAGGGTTTGGGCAAAATATGACCCATCACCGTTTTCAGTAATTGGCATATTTTTGGTATAAAAAGTCGTAATTTGAAAATGAAAATAGGTGCAGAGAGTCAGAATTCGGCTCAAAAATCACGCTCAGGAGTAAAATTTCCAACATTTCAGACATTTTGAAAACTGCAGGGGGGTTTGGGCAAAATATGACCCATCGCTGTTTACAGTAATTGGCATATTTTCGGTATGGAACGTCGTAATTTGAAACTGAAAATTGATGCAGAGAGTCAGAATTCGGCTCAAAAATCACGCTCAGGAGTCAAATTTCAGACATTTCAGACATTTTGAAAACTGCAGGGGGGTTTGGGCAAAATATGACCTATCGCAGTTTACAGTAATTGGCATATTTTCGGTATGAAACGTCGTAATTTGAAACTGAAGAAAGGTGCAGAGAGTCAGAATTTGGCTCAAAAATCACGCTCAGGAGTCAAATTTCCGACATTTCAGACATTTCAAAAACTGCAGGGGTGTTTGGGCAAAATATGACCCATCGCCGTTTCAGTAATTGGCATATTTTCGGTATGAAACGTCGTAATTTGAAACTGAAAATAGGTGCAGAGAGTCAGAATTCGGATAAAAAATCACGCTTCAGAGTCAAATTTTCGACATTTCAGACATTTTGAAAACTGCAGGGGGGTTTGGGCAAAATACGACCCATCACCGTTTTCAGTAATTGGCATATTTTCGGTATAAAAAGTCGTAATTTGAATCTGAAAATAGGTGCAGAGAGACAGAATTCGGATAAAAAATCACACTTAGGAGTCAAATTACCGACATTTTAGACATTTTGAAAACTGCAGGGGGGTTTGGGCAAAATATGACCCATCGCCGTTTACAGTAATTGGCATATTTTCGGTATGAAACGTCGTATTTTGAAAATAAAAATAGGTGCAGTGAGTCAGAATTCGGCTCAAAAATCACGCTCAGGAATCAAATTTCCGACATTTCAGACATTTTAAAAACTGCAGGGGGGTTTGGGCAAAATATGACCCATCGCCGTTTTCAGTAATGTGCATATTTTCGGTATGAAACGTCGTAATTTGAAACTGAAAATAGGTGCAGAGAGTCAGAATTCGGCTCAAAAATCACACTCAGGAGCCAAATTTTCGACATTTCAGACATCTTAAAAACTGCAGGGGGGTTTGGGCAAAATATGACCCATCGCCGTTTTCAGTAATTGGCATATTTTCGGTATGAAACGTCGTAATTTGAAACTGAAAATAGGTGCAGAGAGTCAGAATTCTTCTCAAACATCACGCTCAGGAGTCTAATTTCCGACATTTCATACATTTTGAAAACTGCAGGGGGGTTTGGGCAAAATATGACCCATCACCGTTTTCAGTAATTGGCATATTTTCGGTATAAAAAGTCTTAATTTGAAACTGAAAATAGGTGCAGAGAGTCAGAATTCGGCTCAAAAATCACGCTCAGGAGTAAAATTTCCAACATTTCAGACATTTTGAAAACTGCAGGGCGGTTTGGGCAAAATATGACCCATCGCTGTTTACAGTAATTGGCATATTTTCGGTATGGAACGTCGTAATTTGAAACTGAAAATTGATGCAGAGAGTCAGAATTCGGCTCAAAAATCACGCTCAAGAGTCAAATTTCCGACATTTCAGACATTTTGAAAACTGCAGGGGGGTTTGGGCAAAATATGACCCATCGCCTTTTTTAGTAATTTGCATATTTTCGGAATAAAAAGTCGTGATTTGAAACTGAAAATAGGTGAAGAGAGTCAGAATTCGGATAAAAAATCACGCTCAGGAGTCAAATTTCAGACATTTCAGACATTTTGAAAACTGCAGGGGGGTTTGGGCAAAATATGACCTATCGTCGTTTACAGTAATTGGCATATTTTCGGTATGAAACGTCGTAATTTGAAACTGAAAATAGATGCAGAGAGTCAGAATTCGGCTCAAAAATCACACTCAAGAGTCAAATTTCCGACATTTCAGACATTTTCAAAACTGCAGGGGGGTTTGGGCAAAATATGACCCATCGCCGTTTTCAGTAATTGGCATATTTTCGGTATAAAAAGTCGTAATTTGAAACTGAAAATAGGTGCAGAGAGTCAGGATTCGGCTCAAAAATCACGCTCAGGGGTCTAATTTCCGACATTTCAGACATTTTGAAAACTGCAGGAGGGTTTGGGCAAAATATGACCCATCACCGTTTTCAGTAATTGGCATATTTTTGGTATAAAAAGTCGTAATTTCAAAATGAAAATAGGTGCAGAGATTCAGAATTCGGCTCAAAAATCACGCTCAGGAGTAAAATTTCCAACATTTCAGACATTTTGAAAACTGCAGGGGGGTTTGGGCAAAATATGACCCATCGCTGTTTACAGTAATTGGCATATTTTCGGTATGGAACGTCGTAATTTGAAACTGAAAATTGATGCAGAGAGTCAGAATTCGGCTCAAAAATCACGCTCAGGAGTCAAATTTCAGACATTTCAGACATTTTGAAAACTGCAGGGGGGTTTGGGCAAAATATGACCTATCGCAGTTTACAGTAATTGGCATATTTTCGGTATGAAACGTCGTAATTTGAAACTGAAGAAAGGTGCAGAGAGTCAGAATTTGGCTCAAAAATCACGCTCAGGAGTCAAATTTCCGACATTTCAGACGTTTCAAAAACTGCAGGGGTGTTTGGGCAAAATATGACCCATCGCCGTTTCAGTAATTGGCATATTTTCGGTATGAAACGTCGTAATTTCAAACTGAAAATAGGTGCAGAGAGTCAGAATTCGGATAAAAAATCACGCTTCGGAGTCAAATTTTCGACATTTCAGACATTTTGAAAACTGCAGGGGGGTTTGGGCAAAATACGACCCATCACCGTTTTCAGTAATTGGCATATTTTCGGTATGAAAAGTCGTAATTTGAAACTGAAAATAGGTGCAGAGAGACAGAATTCGGATAAAAAATCACACTTAGGAGTCAAATTACCGACATTTTAGACATTTTGAAAACTGCAGGGGGGTTTGGGCAAAATATGACCCATCGCCGTTTACAGTAATTGGCATATTTTCGGTATGAAACGTCGTATTTTGAAAATAAAAATAGGTGCAGTGAGTCAGAATTCGGCTCAAAAATCACGCTCAGGAATCAAATTTCCGACATTTCAGACATTTTAAAAACTGCAGGGGGGTTTGGGCAAAATATGACCCATCGCCGTTTTCAGTAATGTGCATATTTTCGGTATGAAACGTCGTAATTTGAAACTGAAAATAGGTGCAGAGAGTCAGAATTCGGCTCAAAAATCACACTCAGGAGCCAAATTTTCGACATTTCAGACATTTTAAAAACTGCAGGGGGGTTTGGGCAAAATATGACCCATCGCCGTTTTCAGTAATTGGCATATTTTCGGTATGAAACGTCGTAATTTGAAACTGAAAATAGGTGCAGAGAGTCAGAATTCGGCTCAAAAATCATGGTCAGGAGGAAAATTTCCGACATTTCAGACATTTTGAAAACTGCAGGGGGGTTTGGGCAAAATATGACCCATCGCCGTTTACAGTAATTGGCATATTTTCGGTATGAAACGTCGTAATTTGAAACTGAAAATAGGTGCAGAGAGTCAGAATTCGGATAAAAAATAACGCTCAGGAGTCAAATTTCCGACATTTCAGACATTTTAAAAACTGCAGGGGGTTTGGGCAAAATATGACCCATCACCGTTTTCAGTAATGTGCATATTTTCGGTATGAAACGTCGTAATTTGAAACTGAAGAAAGGTGCAGAGAGTCAGAATTCGGCTCAAAAATCACGCTCAAAAGTCAAATTTCCGACATTTCAGACATTTTGAAAACTGCAGGGGGGTTTGGGCAAAATATGACCCATCGCCATTTTCAGTAATTGGCATATTTTCGCTATAAAAAGTCGTAATTTGAAACTGAAAATAGGTGCAGAGAGTCAGAATTCGGATAAAAAATCTCGCTCAGGAGTCAAATTTCCGACATTTCAGACATTTTGAAAACTGCAGGGCGGTTTGGGCAAAATATGACCCATCGCCGTTTACAGTAATTGGCATATTTTCGGTATGAAACATCGTAATTTGAAACTGAAAATAGGTGCAGAGAGTCAGAATTCGGCTCAAGAATCACGCTCAGGAGTCAAATTTTCGACATTTCAGACATTTTAAAAATTGCAGGGGGGTTTGGGCAAAATATGACCCATCGCCGTTTTCAGTAATTGGCCTATTTTCGGTATGAAACGTCGTAATTTGAAACTGAAAATAGGTGCAGAGAGTAAGAATTCGGATAAAAAATCACGCTCAGGAGTCAAATTTCCGACATTTCAGACATTTTGAAAACTACAGGGGGGTTTGGGCAAAATATGACTCATCGCCGTTTACAGTAATTGGCATATTTTCGGTATGAAACGTCGTATTTTGAAACTGAAAATAGGTGCAGAGAGTCAGAATTCGGCTCAAAAATCACGCTCAGGAGTCTAATTTCCGACATTTCATACATTTTGAAAACTGCAGGGGGGTTTGGGCAAAATATGACCCATCACCGTTTTCAGTAATTGGCATATTTTCGGTATAAAAAGTCTTAATTTGAAACTGAAAATAGGTGCAGAGAGTCAGAATTCGGCTCAAAAATCACGCTCAGGAGTAAAATTTCCAACATTTCAGACATTTTGAAAACTGCAGGGCGGTTTGGGCAAAATATGACCCATCGCTGTTTACAGTAATTGGCATATTTTCGGTATGGAACGTCGTAATTTGAAACTGAAAATTGATGCAGAGAGTCAGAATTCGGCTCAAAAATCACGCTCAAGAGTCAAATTTCCGATATTTCAGACATTTTGAAAACTGCAGGGGGGTTTGGGCAAAATATGACACATCGCCGTTTACAATAATTGGCATATTTTCGGTATGAAACATCGTAATTTGAAACTGAAAAAAGGTGTAGAGAGTCAGAATTCGGCTCAAGAATCACGCTCAGGAGTCAAATTTCCGACATTTCAGACATTTTAAAAACTGCAGGGGGGTTTGGGCAAAATATGACCCATCGCCGTTTTCAGTAATTGGCATATTTTCGGTATGAAACGTCGTAATTTGATACTGAAATAGATGCAAAGAGTCAGAATTCGGCTCAAAAATCACGCTCAGGAGTCAAATTTCCGACATTTCAGAAATTTTGAAAACTGCAGGGGGGTTTGGGCAAAAAATGACCCATCGCCGTTTTCAGTAATTGGCATATTTTCGGTATAAAAAGTCGTAATTTGAAACTGAAAATAGGTGAAGAGAGTCAGAATTCGGATAAAAAATCACGCTCAGGAGTCAAATTTCAGACATTTCAGACATTTTGAAAACTGCAGGGGGGTTTGGGCAAAATATGACCTATCGCAGTTTACAGTAATTGGCATATTTTCGGTATGAAACGTCGTAATTTGAAACTGAAGAAAGGTGCAGAGAGTCAGAATTTGGCTCAAAAATCACGCTCAGGAGTCAAATTTCCGACATTTCAGACATTTCAAAAACTGCAGGGGTGTTTGGGCAAAATATGACCCATCGCTGTTTCAGTAATTGGCATATTTTCGGTATGAAACGTCGTAATTGGAAACTGAAAATAGGTGCAGAGAGTCAGAATTCGGCTCAAAAATCACGCTCAAGAGTCAAATTTCCGACATTTCAGACATTTTGAAAACTGCAGGGGGGGTTTGGGCAAAATATGACCCATCGCCGTTTTCAGTAATTGGCATATTTTCGCTATAAAAAGTCGTAATTTGAAACTGAAAATAGGTGCAGAGAGTCAGATTCGGATAAAAAATCTCGCTCAGGAGTCAAATTTCCGACATTTCAGACATTTTGAAAACTGCAGGGCGGTTTGGGCAAAATATGACCCATCGCCGTTTACAGTAATTGGCATATTTTCGGTATGAAACATCGTAATTTGAAACTGAAAATAGGTGCAGAGAGTCAGAATTCGGCTCAAGAATCACGCTCAGGAGTCAAATTTTCGACATTTCAGACATTTTAAAAACTGCAGGGGGGTTTGGGCAAAATATGACCCATCGCCGTTTTCAGTAATTGGCCTATTTTCGGTATGAAACGTCGTAATTTGAAACTGAAAATAGGTGCAGAGAGTAAGAATTCGGATAAAAAATCACGCTCAGGAGTCAAATTTCCGACATTTCAGACATTTTGAAAACTACAGGGGGGTTTGGGCAAAATATGACTCATCGCCGTTTACAGTAATTGGCATATTTTCGGTATGAAACGTCGTATTTTGAAACTGAAAATAGGTGCAGAGAGTCAGAATTCGGCTCAAAAATCACGCTCAGGAGTCTAATTTCCGACATTTCATACATTTTGAAAACTGCAGGGGGGTTTGGGCAAAATATGACCCATCACCGTTTTCAGTAATTGGCATATTTTCGGTATAAAAAGTCTTAATTTGAAACTGAAAATAGGTGCAGAGAGTCAGAATTCGGCTCAAAAATCACGCTCAGGAGTAAAATTTCCGACATTTCAGACATTTTGAAAACTGCAGGGGGGTTTGGGCAAAATATGACCCATCGCCGTTTACAGTAATTGGCATATTTTCGGTATGAAACGTCGTAATTTGAAACTGAAAATAGGTGCAGAGAGTCAGAATTCGGATAAAAAATAACGCTCAGGAGTCAAATTTCCGACATTTCAGACATTTTAAAAACTGCAGGGGGTTTGGGCAAAATATGACCCATCACCGTTTTCAGTAATGTGCATATTTTCGGTATGAAACGTCGTAATTTGAAACTGAAGAAAGGTGCAGAGAGTCAGAATTCGGCTCAAAAATCACGCTCAAAAGTCAAATTTCCGACATTTCAGACATTTTGAAAACTGCAGGGGGGTTTGGGCAAAATATGACCCATCGCCATTTTCAGTAATTGGCATATTTTCGCTATAAAAAGTCGTAATTTGAAACTGAAAATAGGTGCAGAGAGTCAGAATTCGGATAAAAAATCTCGCTCAGGAGTCAAATTTCCGACATTTCAGACATTTTGAAAACTGCAGGGCGGTTTGGGCAAAATATGACCCATCGCCGTTTACAGTAATTGGCATATTTTCGGTATGAAACATCGTAATTTGAAACTGAAAATAGGTGCAGAGAGTCAGAATTCGGCTCAAGAATCACGCTCAGGAGTCAAATTTTCGACATTTCAGACATTTTAAAAATTGCAGGGGGGTTTGGGCAAAATATGACCCATCGCCGTTTTCAGTAATTGGCCTATTTTCGGTATGAAACGTCGTAATTTGAAACTGAAAATAGGTGCAGAGAGTAAGAATTCGGATAAAAAATCACGCTCAGGAGTCAAATTTCCGACATTTCAGACATTTTGAAAACTACAGGGGGGTTTGGGCAAAATATGACTCATCGCCGTTTACAGTAATTGGCATATTTTCGGTATGAAACGTCGTATTTTGAAACTGAAAATAGGTGCAGAGAGTCAGAATTCGGCTCAAAAATCACGCTCAGGAGTCTAATTTCCGACATTTCATACATTTTGAAAACTGCAGGGGGGTTTGGGCAAAATATGACCCATCACCGTTTTCAGTAATTGGCATATTTTCGGTATAAAAAGTCTTAATTTGAAACTGAAAATAGGTGCAGAGAGTCAGAATTCGGCTCAAAAATCACGCTCAGGAGTAAAATTTCCAACATTTCAGACATTTTGAAAACTGCAGGGCGGTTTGGGCAAAATATGACCCATCGCTGTTTACAGTAATTGGCATATTTTCGGTATGGAACGTCGTAATTTGAAACTGAAAATTGATGCAGAGAGTCAGAATTCGGCTCAAAAATCACGCTCAAGAGTCAAATTTCCGATATTTCAGACATTTTGAAAACTGCAGGGGGGTTTGGGCAAAATATGACACATCGCCGTTTACAATAATTGGCATATTTTCGGTATGAAACATCGTAATTTGAAACTGAAAAAAGGTGTAGAGAGTCAGAATTCGGCTCAAGAATCACGCTCAGGAGTCAAATTTCCGACATTTCAGACATTTTAAAAACTGCAGGGGGGTTTGGGCAAAATATGACCCATCGCCGTTTTCAGTAATTGGCATATTTTCGGTATGAAACGTCGTAATTTGATACTGAAATAGATGCAAAGAGTCAGAATTCGGCTCAAAAATCACGCTCAGGAGTCAAATTTCCGACATTTCAGAAATTTTGAAAACTGCAGGGGGGTTTGGGCAAAAAATGACCCATCGCCGTTTTCAGTAATTGGCATATTTTCGGTATAAAAAGTCGTAATTTGAAACTGAAAATAGGTGAAGAGAGTCAGAATTCGGATAAAAAATCACGCTCAGGAGTCAAATTTCAGACATTTCAGACATTTTGAAAACTGCAGGGGGGTTTGGGCAAAATATGACCTATCGCAGTTTACAGTAATTGGCATATTTTCGGTATGAAACGTCGTAATTTGAAACTGAAGAAAGGTGCAGAGAGTCAGAATTTGGCTCAAAAATCACGCTCAGGAGTCAAATTTCCGACATTTCAGACATTTCAAAAACTGCAGGGGTGTTTGGGCAAAATATGACCCATCGCTGTTTCAGTAATTGGCATATTTTCGGTATGAAACGTCGTAATTTGAAACTGAAAATAGGTGCAGAGAGTCAGAATTCGGCTCAAAAATCACGCTCAAGAGTCAAATTTCCGACATTTCAGACATTTTGAAAACTGCAGGGGGGGTTTGGGCAAAATATGACCCATCGCCGTTTTCAGTAATTGGCATATTTTCGCTATAAAAAGTCGTAATTTGAAACTGAAAATAGGTGCAGAGAGTCAGATTCGGATAAAAAATCTCGCTCAGGAGTCAAATTTCCGACATTTCAGACATTTTGAAAACTGCAGGGCGGTTTGGGCAAAATATGACCCATCGCCGTTTACAGTAATTGGCATATTTTCGGTATGAAACATCGTAATTTGAAACTGAAAATAGGTGCAGAGAGTCAGAATTCGGCTCAAGAATCACGCTCAGGAGTCAAATTTTCGACATTTCAGACATTTTAAAAACTGCAGGGGGGTTTGGGCAAAATATGACCCATCGCCGTTTTCAGTAATTGGCCTATTTTCGGTATGAAACGTCGTAATTTGAAACTGAAAATAGGTGCAGAGAGTAAGAATTCGGATAAAAAATCACGCTCAGGAGTCAAATTTCCGACATTTCAGACATTTTGAAAACTACAGGGGGGTTTGGGCAAAATATGACTCATCGCCGTTTACAGTAATTGGCATATTTTCGGTATGAAACGTCGTATTTTGAAACTGAAAATAGGTGCAGAGAGTCAGAATTCGGCTCAAAAATCACGCTCAGGAGTCTAATTTCCGACATTTCATACATTTTGAAAACTGCAGGGGGGTTTGGGCAAAATATGACCCATCACCGTTTTCAGTAATTGGCATATTTTCGGTATAAAAAGTCTTAATTTGAAACTGAAAATAGGTGCAGAGAGTCAGAATTCGGCTCAAAAATCACGCTCAGGAGTAAAATTTCCAACATTTCAGACATTTTGAAAACTGCAGGGGGGTTTGGGCAAAATATGACCCATCGCTGTTTACAGTAATTGGCATATTTTCGGTATGGAACGTCGTAATTTGAAACTGAAAATTGATGCAGAGAGTCAGAATTCGGCTCAAAAATCACGCTCAGGAGTCAAATTTCCGACATTTCAGACATTTTGAAAACTGCAGGGGGGTTTGGGCAAAATATGACACATCGCCGTTTTCAATAATTGGCATATTTTCGGTATGAAACATCGTAATTTGAAACTGAAAAAAGGTGTAGAGAGTCAGAATTCGGCTCAAGAATCACGCTCAGGAGTCAAATTTCCGACATTTCAGACATTTTAAAAACTGCAGGGGGGTTTGGGCAAAATATGACCCATCGCCGTTTTCAGTAATTGGCATATTTTCGGTATGAAACGTCGTAATTTGATACTGAAATAGATGCAGAGAGTCAGAATTCGGCTCAAAAATCACACTCAAGAGTCAAATTTCCGACATTTAAGACATTTTCAAAACTGCAGGGGGGTTTGGGCAAAATATGACCAATCGCCGTTTTCAGTAATTGGCATATTTTCGGTATAAAAAGTCGTAATTTGAAACTGAAAATAGGTGCAGAGAGTCAGAATTCGGCTCAAAAATCACGCTCAGGAGTAAAATTTCCAACATTTCAGACATTTTGAAAACTGCAGGGGGGTTTGGGCAAAATATGACCCATTGCTGTTTACAGTAATTGGCATATTTTCGGTATGGAACGTCGTAATTTGAAACTGAAAATTGATGCAGAGAGTCAGAATTCGGCTCAAAAATCACGCTCAGGAGTCAAATTTCCGACATTTCAGACATTTTGAAAACTGCAGGGGGGTTTGGGCAAAATATGACACATCGCCGTTTACAATAATTGGCATATTTTCGGTATGAAACATCGTAATTTGAAACTGAAAAAAGGTGTAGAGAGTCAGAATTCGGCTCAAGAACCACGCTCAGGAGTCAAATTTCCGACATTTCAGACATTTTAAAAACTGCAGGGGGGTTTGGGCAAAATATGACCCATCGCCGTTTTCAGTAATTGGCATATTTTCGGTATGAAACGTCGTAATTTGATACTGAAATAGATGCAGAGAGTCAGAATTCGGCTCAAAAATCACACTCAAGAGTCAAATTTCCGACATTTAAGACATTTTCAAAACTGCAGGGGGGTTTGGGCAAAATATGACCAATCGCCGTTTTCAGTAATTGGCATATTTTCGGTATAAAAAGTCGTAATTTGAAACTGAAAATAGGTGCAGAGAGTCAGAATTCGGCTCAAAAATCACGCTCAGGAGTCTAATTTCCGACATTTCAGACATTTCAAAAACTGCAGGGGGGTTTGGGCAAAATATGACCCATCACCGTTTTCAGTAATTGGCATATTTTCGGTATTAAAAGTCGTAATTTGAAACTGAAAATAGGTGCAGAGAGTCAGAATTCGGCTCAAAAATCACGCTCAGGAGTAAAATTTCCAACATTTCAGACATTTTGAAAACTGCAGGGGGGTTTGGGCAAAATATGACCCATCGCTGTTTACAGTAATTGGCATATTTTCGGTATGGAACGTCGTAATTTGAAACTGAAAATTGATGCAGAGAGTCAGAATTCGGCTCAAAAATCACGCTCAGGAGTCAAATTTCAGACATTTCAGACATTTTGAAAACTGCAGGGGGGTTTGGGCAAAATATGACCTATCGCTGTTTACAGTGATTGGCATATTTTCGGTATAAAAAGTCGTAATTTTAAACTAAAAAAAGGTGAAGAGAGTCAGAATTCGGATAAAAAATCACGCTCAGGAGTCAAATTTCAGACATTTCAGACATTTTGAAAACTGCAGGGGGGTTTGGGCAAAATATGACCTATCGCCGTTTAGAGTAATTGGCATATTTTCGGTATGAAACGTCGTAATTTGAAACTGAAAATAGGTGCAGAGAGTCAGAATTTGGCTCAAAAATCACGCTCAGGAGTCAAATTTCCGACATTTCAGACATTTCAAAAACTGCAGGGGGGTTTGGGCAACATATGACCCATCGCCGTTTTCAGTAATTGGCATATTTTCGGTATGAAACGTCGTAATTTGAAACTGAAAATAGGTGCAGAGAGTCAGAATTCGGCTCAAAAATCACGCTCAAGAGTCAAATTTCCGACATTTCAGACATTTTGAAAACTGCTGGGGGGTTTGGGCAAAATATGACCCATCGCCGTTTTTAGTAATTGGCATATTTTCGGTATAAAAAGTCGTAATTTGAAACTGAAAATAGGTGCAGAGAGTCAGAATTCGGATAAAAAATCTCGCTCAGGAGTCAAATTTCCGACATTTCAGACATTTTGAAAACTGCAGGGCGGTTTGGGCAAAATATGACCCATCGCCGTTTACAGTAATTGGCATATTTTCGGTATGAAACATCGTAATTTGAAACTGAAATTAGGTGCAGAGAGTCAGAATTCGGCTCAAGAATCACGCTCAGGAGTCAAATTTCCGACATTTCAGACATTTTAAAAACTGCAGGGGGGTTTGGGCAAAATATGAACCATCGCCGTTTTCAGTAATTGGCATATTTTCGGTATAAAAATTCGTAATTTGAAACTGAAAATAGGTGTAGAGAGTCAGAATTCGGATAAAAAATCACGCTCAGGAGTCAAATTTCCGACATTTCAGACATTTTGAAAACTGCAGAGGGGTTTGGGCAAAACATGACCCATCGCCGTTTACAGTAATTGGCATATTTTCGGTATGAAACGTCGTATTTTGAAACTGAAAATAGGTGCAGAGAGTCAGAATTCGGATAAAAAATCTCACTCAGGTGTCAAATTTCCGACATTTCAGACATTTTGAAAACTGCAGGGCGGTTTGGGCAAAATATGACCCATCGCCGTTTACAGTAATTGGCATATTTTCGGTATGAAACATCGTAATTTGAAACTGAAAATAGGTGCAGAGAGTCAGAATTCGGCTCAAGAATCACGCTCAGGAGTCAAATTTCCGACAGTTCAGACATTTTAAAAACTGCAGGGGGGTTTGGGCAAAATATGACCCATCGCCGTTTTCAGTAATTGGCATATTTTCGGTATGAAACGTCGTAATTTGAAACTGAAAATTGATGCAGAGAGTCAGAATTTGGCTCAAAAATCACGGTCAAGAGTCAAATTTCCGACATTTAAGACATTTTGAAAACTGCAGGGGGGTTTGGGCAAAATATGACCCATCGCTGATTACAGTAATTGGCATATTTTCGGTATGGAACGTCGTAATTTGAAACTGAAAATTGATGCAGAGTCAGAATTCGGATAAAAAATCCCGCTCAGGAGTCAAATTTCAGACATTTCAGACATTTTGAAAACTGCAGGGGGGGTTTGGGCAAAATATGACCTATCGCCGTTTACAGTAATTGGCATATTTTCGGTATGAAACGTCGTAATTTGAAACTGAAAATAGGTGCAGAGAGTCAGAATTTGGCTCAAAAATCACGCTCAGGAGTCAAATTTCCGACATTTCAGACATTTCAAAAACTGCAGGGGGGTTTGGGCAAAATATGACCCATCGCCGTTTTCAGTAATTGGCATATTTTCGGTATGAAACGTCGTAATTTGAAACTGAAAATAGGTGCAGAGAGTCAGAATTCGGCTCAAAAATCACGCTCAAGAGTCAAATTTCCGACATTTCCGACATTTGGAAAACTGCAGGGGGGTTTGGGCAAAATATGACCTATCGCCGTTTACAGTAATTGGCATATTTTCGGTATGAAACGTCGTAATTTGAAACTGAAAATAGGTGCAGAGAGTCAGAATTTGGCTCAAAAATCACGCTCAGGAGTCAAATTTCCGACATTTCAGACATTTCAAAAACTGCAGGGGGGTTTGGGCAAAATATGACCCATCGCCGTTTTCAGTAATTGGCATATTTTCGGTATGAAACGTCGTAATTTGAAACTGAAAATAGGTGCAGAGAGTCAGCATTCGGCTCAAAATTCACGCTCAAGAGTCAAATTTCCGACATTTCAGACATTTTGAAAACTGCAGGGGGGTTTGGGCAAAATATGACTCATCGCCGTTTACAGTAATTGGCATATTTTCGGTATGAAACGTCGTATTTTGAAACTGAAAATAGGTGCAGAGAGTCAGAATTCGGCTCGAAAATCACGCTCAGGAGTCTAATTTCCGACATTTCATACATTTTGAAAACTGCAGGGGGGTTTGGGCAAAATATGACCCATCACCGTTTTCAGTAATTGGCATATTTTCGGTATAAAAAGTCTTAATTTGAAACTGAAAATAGGTGCAGAGAGTCAGAATTCGGCTCAAAAATCACGCTCAGGAGTAAAATTTCCAACATTTCAGACATTTTGAAAACTGCAGGGGGGTTTGGGCAAAATATGACCCATCGCTGTTTACAGTAATTGGCATATTTTCGGTATGGAACGTCGTAATTTGAAACTGAAAATTGATGCAGAGAGTCAGAATTCGGCTCAAAAATCACGCTCAGGAGTCAAATTTCCGACATTTCAGACATTTTGAAAACTGCAGGGGGGTTTGGGCAAAATATGACACATCGCCGTTTACAATAATTGGCATATTTTCGGTATGAAATATCGTAATTTGAAACTGAAAAAAGGTGTAGAGAGTCAGAATTCGGCTCAAGAATCACGCTCAGGAGTCAAATTTCCGACATTTCAGACATTTTAAAAACTGCAGGGGGGTTTGGGCAAAATATGACCCATCGCCGTTTTCAGTAATTGGCATATTTTCGGTATGAAACGTCGTAATTTGATACTGAAATAGATGCAGAGAGTCAGAATTCGGCTCAAAAATCACGCTCAAGAGTCAAATTTCCGACATTTAAGACATTTTCAAAACTGCAGGGGGGTTTGGGCAAAATATGACCCATCGCCGTTTTCAGTAATTGGCATATTTTCGGTATTAAAAGTCGTAATTTGAAACTGAAAATAGGTGCAGAGAGTCAGAATTCGGCTCAAAAATCACGCTCAGGAGTCTAATTTCCGACATTTCAGACATTTCAAAAACTGCAGGGGGGTTTGGGCAAAATATGACCCATCACCGTTTTCAGTAATTGGCATATTTTCGGTATTAAAAGTCGTAATTTGAAACTGAAAATAGGTGCAGAGAGTCAGAATTCGGCTCAAAAATCACGCTCAGGAGTAAAATTTCCAACATTTCAGACATTTTGAAAACTAAAGGGGGGTTTGGGCAAAATATGACCCATCGCTGTTTACAGTAATTGGCATATTTTCGGTATGGAACGTCGTAATTTGAAACTGAAAATAGGTGCAGAGAGTCAGAATTCGGCTCAAAAATCACGCTCAAGAGTCAAATTTCCGACATTTCAGACATTTTGAAAACTGCAGGGGGGTTTGGGCAAAATATGACCCATCGCCGTTTTCAGTAATTGGCATATTTTCGGTATGAAACGTCGTAATTTGATACTGAAATAGATGCAGAGAGTCAGAATTCGGCTCAAAAATCACGCTCAAGAGTCAAATTTCCGACATTTAAGACATTTTCAAAACTGCAGGGGGGTTTGGGCAAAATATGACCCATCGCCGTTTTCAGTAATTGGCATATTTTCGGTATAAAAAGTCGTAATTTGAAACTGAAAATAGGTGCAGAGAGTCAGAATTCGGCTCAAAAATCACGCTCAGGAGTCTAATTTCCGACATTTCAGACATTTCAAAAACTGCAGGGGGGTTTGGGCAAAATATGACCCATCACCGTTTTCAGTAATTGGCATATTTTCGGTATTAAAAGTCGTAATTTGAAACTGAAAATAGGTGCAGAGAGTCAGAATTCGGCTCAAAAATCACGCTCAGGAGTAAAATTTCCAACATTTCAGACATTTTGAAAACTGCAGGGGGGTTTGGGCAAAATATGACCCATCGCTGTTTACAGTAATTGGCATATTTTCGGTATGGAACGTCGTAATTTGAAACTGAAAATTGATGCAGAGAGTCAGAATTCGGCTCAAAAATCACGCTCAGGAGTCAAATTTCCGACATTTCAGACATTTTGAAAACTGCAGAGGGGTTTGAGCAAAATATGACCCATCGCCGTTTTCAGTGATTGGCATATTTTCGGTATAAAAAGTCGTAATTTTAAACTAAAAAAAGGTGAAGAGAGTCAGAATTCGGATAAAAAATCACGCTCAGGAGTCAAATTTCAGACATTTCAGACATTTTGAAAACTGCAGGGGGGTTTGGGCAAAATATGACCTATCGCCGTTTAGAGTAATTGGCATATTTTCGGTATGAAACGTCGTAATTTGAAACTGAAAATAGGTGCAGAGAGTCAGAATTTGGCTCAAAAATCACGCTCAGGAGTCAAATTTCCGACATTTCAGACATTTCAAAAACTGCAGGGGGGTTTGGGCAACATATGACCCATCGCCGTTTTCAGTAATTGGCATATTTTCGGTATGAAACGTCGTAATTTGAAACTGAAAATAGGTGCAGAGAGTCAGAATTCGGCTCAAAAATCACGCTCAAGAGTCAAATTTCCGACATTTCAGACATTTTGAAAACTGCAGGGGGGTTTGGGCAAAATATGACCCATCGCCGTTTTTAGTAATTGGCATATTTTCGGTATAAAAAGTCGTAATTTGAAACTGAAAATAGGTGCAGAGAGTCAGAATTCGGATAAAAAATCTCGCTCAGGAGTCAAATTTCCGACATTTCAGACATTTTGAAAACTGCAGGGCGGTTTGGGCAAAATATGACCCATCGCCGTTTACAGTAATTGGCATATTTTCGGTATGAAACATCGTAATTTGAAACTGAAATTAGGTGCAGAGAGTCAGAATTTGGCTCAAGAATCACGCTCAGGAGTCAAATTTCCGACATTTCAGACATTTTAAAAACTGCAGGGGGGTTTGGGCAAAATATGAACCATCGCCGTTTTCAGTAATTGGCATATTTTCGGTATTAAACGTCGTAATTTGAAACTGAAAATAGATGCAGAGAGTCAGAATTCGGCTCAAAAATCACGCTCAAGAGTCAAATTTCCGACATTTCAGACATTTTCAAAACTGCAGGGGGGTTTGGGCAAAATATGACCCATCGCCGTTTTCAGTAATTGGCATATTTTCGGTATAAAAATTCGTAATTTGAAACTGAAAATAGGTGCAGAGAGTCAGAATTCGGATAAAAAATCACGCTCAGGAGTCAAATTTCCGACATTTCAGACATTTTGAAAACTGCAGAGGGGTTTGGGCAAAACATGACCCATCGCCGTTTACAGTAATTGGCATATTTTCGGTATGAAACGTCGTATTTTGAAACTGAAAATAGGTGCAGAGAGTCAGAATTCGGATAAAAAATCTCACTCAGGTGTCAAATTTCCGACATTTCAGACATTTTGAAAACTGCAGGGCGGTTTGGGCAAAATATGACCCATCGCCGTTTACAGTAATTGGCATATTTTCGGTATGAAACATCGTAATTTGAAACTGAAAATAGGTGCAGAGAGTCAGAATTCGGCTCAAGAATCCCGCTCAGGAGTCAAATTTCCGACAGTTCAGACATTTTAAAAACTGCAGGGGGGTTTGGGCAAAATATGACCCATCGCCGTTTTCAGTAATTGGCATATTTTCGGTATGAAACGTCGTAATTTGAAACTGAAAATTGATGCAGAGAGTCAGAATTTGGCTCAAAAATCACGGTCAAGAGTCAAATTTCCGACATTTAAGACATTTTGAAAACTGCAGGGGGGATTGGGCAAAATATGACACATCGCCGTTTACAATAATTGGCATATTTTCGGTATGAAATATCGTAATTTGAAACTGAAAAAAGGTGTAGAGAGTCAGAATTCGGCTCAAGAATCACGCTCAGGAGTCAAATTTCCGACATTTCAGACATTTTAAAAACTGCAGGGGGGTTTGGGCAAAATATGACCCATCGCCGTTTTCAGTAATTGGCATATTTTCGGTATGAAACGTCGTAATTTGATACTGAAATAGATGCAGAGAGTCAGAATTCGGCTCAAAAATCACGCTCAAGAGTCAAATTTCCGACATTTAAGACATTTTCAAAACTGCAGGGGGGTTTGGGCAAAATATGACCCATCGCCGTTTTCAGTAATTGGCATATTTTCGGTATTAAAAGTCGTAATTTGAAACTGAAAATAGGTGCAGAGAGTCAGAATTCGGCTCAAAAATCACGCTCAGGAGTCTAATTTCCGACATTTCAGACATTTCAAAAACTGCAGGGGGGTTTGGGCAAAATATGACCCATCACCGTTTTCAGTAATTGGCATATTTTCGGTATTAAAAGTCGTAATTTGAAACTGAAAATAGGTGCAGAGAGTCAGAATTCGGCTCAAAAATCACGCTCAGGAGTAAAATTTCCAACATTTCAGACATTTTGAAAACTGAAGGGGGGTTTGGGCAAAATATGACCCATCGCTGTTTACAGTAATTGGCATATTTTCGGTATGGAACGTCGTAATTTGAAACTGAAAATAGGTGCAGAGAGTCAGAATTCGGCTCAAAAATCACGCTCAAGAGTCAAATTTCCGACATTTCAGACATTTTGAAAACTGCAGGGGGGTTTGGGCAAAATATGACCCATCGCCGTTTTCAGTAATTGGCATATTTTCGGTATGAAACGTCGTAATTTGATACTGAAATAGATGCAGAGAGTCAGAATTCGGCTCAAAAATCACGCTCAAGAGTCAAATTTCCGACATTTAAGACATTTTCAAAACTGCAGGGGGGTTTGGGCAAAATATGACCCATCGCCGTTTTCAGTAATTGGCATATTTTCGGTATAAAAAGTCGTAATTTGAAACTGAAAATAGGTGCAGAGAGTCAGAATTCGGCTCAAAAATCACGCTCAGGAGTCTAATTTCCGACATTTCAGACATTTCAAAAACTGCAGGGGGGTTTGGGCAAAATATGACCCATCACCGTTTTCAGTAATTGGCATATTTTCGGTATTAAAAGTCGTAATTTGAAACTGAAAATAGGTGCAGAGAGTCAGAATTCGGCTCAAAAATCACGCTCAGGAGTAAAATTTCCAACATTTCAGACATTTTGAAAACTGCTGGGGGGTTTGGGCAAAATATGACCCATCGCTGTTTACAGTAATTGGCATATTTTCGGTATGGAACGTCGTAATTTGAAACTGAAAATTGATGCAGAGAGTCAGAATTCGGCTCAAAAATCACGCTCAGGAGTCAAATTTCCGACATTTCAGACATTTTGAAAACTGCAGAGGGGTTTGAGCAAAATATGACCCATCGCCGTTTTCAGTGATTGGCATATTTTCGGTATAAAAAGTCGTAATTTTAAACTAAAAAAAGGTGAAGAGAGTCAGAATTCGGATAAAAAATCACGCTCAGGAGTCAAATTTCAGACATTTCAGACATTTTGAAAACTGCAGGGGGGTTTGGGCAAAATATGACCTATCGCCGTTTAGAGTAATTGGCATATTTTCGGTATGAAACGTCGTAATTTGAAACTGAAAATAGGTGCAGAGAGTCAGAATTTGGCTCAAAAATCACGCTCAGGAGTCAAATTTCCGACATTTCAGACATTTCAAAAACTGCAGGGGGGTTTGGGCAACATATGACCCATCGCCGTTTTCAGTAATTGGCATATTTTCGGTATGAAACGTCGTAATTTGAAACTGAAAATAGGTGCAGAGAGTCAGAATTCGGCTCAAAAATCACGCTCAAGAGTCAAATTTCCGACATTTCAGACATTTTGAAAACTGCAGGGGGGTTTGGGCAAAATATGACCCATCGCCGTTTTTAGTAATTGGCATATTTTCGGTATAAAAAGTCGTAATTTGAAACTGAAAATAGGTGCAGAGAGTCAGAATTCGGATAAAAAATCTCGCTCAGGAGTCAAATTTCCGACATTTCAGACATTTTGAAAACTGCAGGGCGGTTTGGGCAAAATATGACCCATCGCCGTTTACAGTAATTGGCATATTTTCGGTATGAAACATCGTAATTTGAAACTGAAATTAGGTGCAGAGAGTCAGAATTCGGCTCAAGAATCACGCTCAGGAGTCAAATTTCCGACATTTCAGACATTTTAAAAACTGCAGGGGGGTTTGGGCAAAATATGAACCATCGCCGTTTTCAGTAATTGGCATATTTTCGGTATTAAACGTCGTAATTTGAAACTGAAAATAGATGCAGAGAGTCAGAATTCGGCTCAAAAATCACGCTCAAGAGTCAAATTTCCGACATTTCAGACATTTTCAAAACTGCAGGGGGGTTTGGGCAAAATATGACCCATCGCCGTTTTCAGTAATTGGCATATTTTCGGTATAAAAATTCGTAATTTGAAACTGAAAATAGGTGCAGAGAGTCAGAATTCGGATAAAAAATCACGCTCAGGAGTCAAATTTCCGACATTTCAGACATTTTGAAAACTGCAGAGGGGTTTGGGCAAAACATGACCCATCGCCGTTTACAGTAATTGGCATATTTTCGGTATGAAACGTCGTATTTTGAAACTGAAAATAGGTGCAGAGAGTCAGAATTCGGATAAAAAATCTCACTCAGGTGTCAAATTTCCGACATTTCAGACATTTTGAAAACTGCAGGGCGGTTTGGGCAAAATATGACCCATCGCCGTTTACAGTAATTGGCATATTTTCGGTATGAAACATCGTAATTTGAAACTGAAAATAGGTGCAGAGAGTCAGAATTCGGCTCAAGAATCACGCTCAGGAGTCAAATTTCCGACAGTTCAGACATTTTAAAAACTGCAGGGGGGTTTGGGCAAAATATGACCCATCGCCGTTTTCAGTAATTGGCATATTTTCGGTATGAAACGTCGTAATTTGAAACTGAAAATTGATGCAGAGAGTCAGAATTTGGCTCAAAAATCACGGTCAAGAGTCAAATTTCCGACATTTAAGACATTTTGAAAACTGCAGGGGGGTTTGGGCAAAATATGACCCATCGCTGATTACAGTAATTGGCATATTTTCGGTATGGAACGTCGTAATTTGAAACTGAAAATTGATGCAGAGTCAGAATTCGGATAAAAAATCCCGCTCAGGAGTCAAATTTCAGACATTTCAGACATTTTGAAAACTGCAGGGGGGGTTTGGGCAAAATATGACCTATCGCCGTTTACAGTAATTGGCATATTTTCGGTATGAAACGTCGTAATTTGAAACTGAAAATAGGTGCAGAGAGTCAGAATTTGGCTCAAAAATCACGCTCAGGAGTCAAATTTCCGACATTTCAGACATTTCAAAAACTGCAGGGGGGTTTGGGCAAAATATGACCCATCGCCGTTTTCAGTAATTGGCATATTTTCGGTATGAAACGTCGTAATTTGAAACTGAAAATAGGTGCAGAGAGTCAGAATTCGGCTCAAAAATCACGCTCAAGAGTCAAATTTCCGACATTTCAGACATTTTGAAAACTGCAGGGGGGTTTGGGCAAAATATGACCCATCGCCGTTTTTAGTAATTGGCATATTTTCGGTATAAAAAGTCGTAATTTGAAACTGAAAATAGGTGCAGAGAGTCAGAATTCGGATAAAAAATCTCGCTCAGGAGTCAAATTTCCGACATTTCAGACATTTTGAAAACTGCAGGGCGGTTTGGGCAAAATATGACCCATCGCCGTTTACAGTAATTGGCATATTTTCGGTATGAAACATCGTAATTTGAAACTGAAATTAGGTGCAGAGAGTCAGAATTCGGCTCAAGAATCACGCTCAGGAGTCAAATTTCCGACATTTCAGACATTTTAAAAACTGCAGGGGGGTTTGGGCAAAATATGAACCATCGCCGTTTTCAGTAATTGGCATATTTTCGGTATTAAACGTCGTAATTTGAAACTGAAAATAGATGCAGAGAGTCAGAATTCGGCTCAAAAATCACGCTCAAGAGTCAAATTTCCGACATTTCAGACATTTTCAAAACTGCAGGGGGGTTTGGGCAAAATATGACCCATCGCCGTTTTCAGTAATTGGCATATTTTCGGTATAAAAATTCGTAATTTGAAACTGAAAATAGGTGCAGAGAGTCAGAATTCGGATAAAAAATCACGCTCAGGAGTCAAATTTCCGACATTTCAGACATTTTGAAAACTGCAGAGGGGTTTGGGCAAAACATGACCCATCGCCGTTTACAGTAATTGGCATATTTTCGGTATGAAACGTCGTATTTTGAAACTGAAAATAGGTGCAGAGAGTCAGAATTCGGATAAAAAATCTCACTCAGGTGTCAAATTTCCGACATTTCAGACATTTTGAAAACTGCAGGGCGGTTTGGGCAAAATATGACCCATCGCCGTTTACAGTAATTGGCATATTTTCGGTATGAAACATCGTAATTTGAAACTGAAAATAGGTGCAGAGAGTCAGAATTCGGCTCAAGAATCCCGCTCAGGAGTCAAATTTCCGACAGTTCAGACATTTTAAAAACTGCAGGGGGGTTTGGGCAAAATATGACCCATCGCCGTTTTCAGTAATTGGCATATTTTCGGTATGAAACGTCGTAATTTGAAACTGAAAATTGATGCAGAGAGTCAGAATTTGGCTCAAAAATCACGGTCAAGAGTCAAATTTCCGACATTTAAGACATTTTGAAAACTGCAGGGGGGATTGGGCAAAATATGACACATCGCCGTTTACAATAATTGGCATATTTTCGGTATGAAATATCGTAATTTGAAACTGAAAAAAGGTGTAGAGAGTCAGAATTCGGCTCAAGAATCACGCTCAGGAGTCAAATTTCCGACATTTCAGACATTTTAAAAACTGCAGGGGGGTTTGGGCAAAATATGACCCATCGCCGTTTTCAGTAATTGGCATATTTTCGGTATGAAACGTCGTAATTTGATACTGAAATAGATGCAGAGAGTCAGAATTCGGCTCAAAAATCACGCTCAAGAGTCAAATTTCCGACATTTAAGACATTTTCAAAACTGCAGGGGGGTTTGGGCAAAATATGACCCATCGCCGTTTTCAGTAATTGGCATATTTTCGGTATTAAAAGTCGTAATTTGAAACTGAAAATAGGTGCAGAGAGTCAGAATTCGGCTCAAAAATCACGCTCAGGAGTCTAATTTCCGACATTTCAGACATTTCAAAAACTGCAGGGGGGTTTGGGCAAAATATGACCCATCACCGTTTTCAGTAATTGGCATATTTTCGGTATTAAAAGTCGTAATTTGAAACTGAAAATAGGTGCAGAGAGTCAGAATTCGGCTCAAAAATCACGCTCAGGAGTAAAATTTCCAACATTTCAGACATTTTGAAAACTGAAGGGGGGTTTGGGCAAAATATGACCCATCGCTGTTTACAGTAATTGGCATATTTTCGGTATGGAACGTCGTAATTTGAAACTGAAAATAGGTGCAGAGAGTCAGAATTCGGCTCAAAAATCACGCTCAAGAGTCAAATTTCCGACATTTCAGACATTTTGAAAACTGCAGGGGGGTTTGGGCAAAATATGACCCATCGCCGTTTTCAGTAATTGGCATATTTTCGGTATGAAACGTCGTAATTTGATACTGAAATAGATGCAGAGAGTCAGAATTCGGCTCAAAAATCACGCTCAAGAGTCAAATTTCCGACATTTAAGACATTTTCAAAACTGCAGGGGGGTTTGGGCAAAATATGACCCATCGCCGTTTTCAGTAATTGGCATATTTTCGGTATAAAAAGTCGTAATTTGAAACTGAAAATAGGTGCAGAGAGTCAGAATTCGGCTCAAAAATCACGCTCAGGAGTCTAATTTCCGACATTTCAGACATTTCAAAAACTGCAGGGGGTTTGGGCAAAATATGACCCATCACCGTTTTCAGTAATTGGCATATTTTCGGTATTAAAAGTCGTAATTTGAAACTGAAAATAGGTGCAGAGAGTCAGAATTCGGCTCAAAAATCACGCTCAGGAGTAAAATTTCCAACATTTCAGACATTTTGAAAACTGCTGGGGGGTTTGGGCAAAATATGACCCATCGCTGTTTACAGTAATTGGCATATTTTCGGTATGGAACGTCGTAATTTGAAACTGAAAATTGATGCAGAGAGTCAGAATTCGGCTCAAAAATCACGCTCAGGAGTCAAATTTCCGACATTTCAGACATTTTGAAAACTGCAGAGGGGTTTGAGCAAAATATGACCCATCGCCGTTTTCAGTGATTGGCATATTTTCGGTATAAAAAGTCGTAATTTTAAACTAAAAAAAGGTGAAGAGAGTCAGAATTCGGATAAAAAATCACGCTCAGGAGTCAAATTTCAGACATTTCAGACATTTTGAAAACTGCAGAGGGGTTTGGGCAAAACATGACCCCTCGCCGTTTACAGTAATTGGCATATTTTCGGTATGAAACGTCGTATTTTGAAACTGAAAATAGGTGCAGAGAGTCAGAATTCGGATAAAAAATCTCACTCAGGTGTCAAATTTCCGACATTTCAGACATTTTGAAAACTGCAGGGCGGTTTGGGCAAAATATGACCCATCGCCGTTTACAGTAATTGGCATATTTTCGGTATGAAACATCGTAATTTGAAACTGAAAATAGGTGCAGAGAGTCAGAATTCGGCTCAAGAATCACGCTCAGGAGTCAAATTTCCGACAGTTCAGACATTTTAAAAACTGCAGGGGGGTTTGGGCAAAATATGACCCATCGCCGTTTTCAGTAATTGGCATATTTTCGGTATGAAACGTCGTAATTTGAAACTGAAAATTGATGCAGAGAGTCAGAATTTGGCTCAAAAATCACGGTCAAGAGTCAAATTTCCGACATTTAAGACATTTTGAAAACTGCAGGGGGGTTTGGGCAAAATATGACCCATCGCTGATTACAGTAATTGGCATGTTTTCGGTATGGAACGTCGTAATTTGAAACTGAAAATTGATGCAGAGTCAGAATTCGGATAAAAAATCCCGCTCAGGAGTCAAATTTCAGACATTTCAGACATTTTGAAAACTGCAGGGGGGGTTTGGGCAAAATATGACCTATCGCCGTTTACAGTAATTGGCATATTTTCGGTATGAAACGTCGTAATTTGAAACTGAAAATAGGTGCAGAGAGTCAGAATTTGGCTCAAAAATCACGCTCAGGAGTCAAATTTCCGACATTTCAGACATTTCAAAAACTGCAGGGGGGTTTGGGCAAAATATGACCCATCGCCGTTTTCAGTAATTGGCATATTTTCGGTATGAAACGTCGTAATTTGAAACTGAAAATAGGTGCAGAGAGTCAGAATTCGGCTCAAAAATCACGCTCAAGAGTCAAATTTCCGACATTTCAGACATTTTGAAAACTGCAGGGGGGTTTGGGCAAAATATGACCCATCGCCGTTTTAGTAATTGGCATATTTTCGGTATAAAAAGTCGTAATTTGAAACTGAAAATAGGTGCAGAGAGTCAGAATTCGGATAAAAAATCTCGCTCAGGAGTCAAATTTCCGACATTTCAGACATTTTGAAAACTGCAGGGCGGTTTGGGCAAAATATGACCCATCGCCGTTTACAGTAATTGGCATATTTTCGGTATAAAACATCGTAATTTGAAACTGAAATTAGGTGCAGAGAGTCAGAATTCGGCTCAAGAATCACGCTCAGGAGTCAAATTTCCGACATTTCAGACATTTTAAAAACTGCAGGGGGGTTTGGGCAAAATATGAACCATCGCCGTATTCAGTAATTGGCATATTTTCGGTATTAAACGTCGTAATTTGAAACTGAAAATAGATGCAGAGAGTCAGAATTCGGCTCAAAAATCACGCTCAAGAGTCAAATTTCCGACATTTCAGACATTTTCAAAACTGCAGGGGGGTTTGGGCAAAATATGACCCATCGCCGTTTTCAGTAATTGGCATATTTTCGGTATAAAAATTCGTAATTTGAAACTGAAAATAGGTGCAGAGAGTCAGAATTCGGATAAAAAATCACGCTCAGGAGTCAAATTTCCGACATTTCAGACATTTTGAAAACTGCAGAGGGGTTTGGGCAAAACATGACCCATCGCCGTTTACAGTAATTGGCATATTTTCGGTATGAAACGTCGTATTTTGAAACTGAAAATAGGTGCAGAGAGTCAGAATTCGGATAAAAAATCTCACTCAGGTGTCAAATTTCCGACATTTCAGACATTTTGAAAACTGCAGGGCGGTTTGGGCAAAATATGACCCATCGCCGTTTACAGTAATTGGCATATTTTCGGTATGAAACATCGTAATTTGAAACTGAAAATAGGTGCAGAGAGTCAGAATTCGGCTCAAGAATCCCGCTCAGGAGTCAAATTTCCGACAGTTCAGACATTTTAAAAACTGCAGGGGGGTTTGGGCAAAATATGACCCATCGCCGTTTTCAGTAATTGGCATATTTTCGGTATGAAACGTCGTAATTTGAAACTGAAAATTGATGCAGAGAGTCAGAATTTGGCTCAAAAATCACGGTCAAGAGTCAAATTTCCGACATTTAAGACATTTTGAAAACTGCAGGGGGGATTGGGCAAAATATGACACATCGCCGTTTACAATAATTGGCATATTTTCGGTATGAAATATCGTAATTTGAAACTGAAAAAAGGTGTAGAGAGTCAGAATTCGGCTCAAGAATCACGCTCAGGAGTCAAATTTCCGACATTTCAGACATTTTAAAAACTGCAGGGGGGTTTGGGCAAAATATGACCCATCGCCGTTTTCAGTAATTGGCATATTTTCGGTATGAAACGTCGTAATTTGATACTGAAATAGATGCAGAGAGTCAGAATTCGGCTCAAAAATCACGCTCAAGAGTCAAATTTCCGACATTTAAGACATTTTCAAAACTGCAGGGGGGTTTGGGCAAAATATGACCCATCGCCGTTTTCAGTAATTGGCATATTTTCGGTATTAAAAGTCGTAATTTGAAACTGAAAATAGGTGCAGAGAGTCAGAATTCGGCTCAAAAATCACGCTCAGGAGTCTAATTTCCGACATTTCAGACATTTCAAAAACTGCAGGGGGGTTTGGGCAAAATATGACCCATCACCGTTTTCAGTAATTGGCATATTTTCGGTATTAAAAGTCGTAATTTGAAACTGAAAATAGGTGCAGAGAGTCAGAATTCGGCTCAAAAATCACGCTCAGGAGTAAAATTTCCAACATTTCAGACATTTTGAAAACTGAAGGGGGGTTTGGGCAAAATATGACCCATCGCTGTTTACAGTAATTGGCATATTTTCGGTATGGAACGTCGTAATTTGAAACTGAAAATAGGTGCAGAGAGTCAGAATTCGGCTCAAAAATCACGCTCAAGAGTCAAATTTCCGACATTTCAGACATTTTGAAAACTGCAGGGGGGTTTGGGCAAAATATGACCCATCGCCGTTTTCAGTAATTGGCATATTTTCGGTATGAAACGTCGTAATTTGATACTGAAATAGATGCAGAGAGTCAGAATTCGGCTCAAAAATCACGCTCAAGAGTCAAATTTCCGACATTTAAGACATTTTCAAAACTGCAGGGGGGTTTGGGCAAAATATGACCCATCGCCGTTTTCAGTAATTGGCATATTTTCGGTATAAAAAGTCGTAATTTGAAACTGAAAATAGGTGCAGAGAGTCAGAATTCGGCTCAAAAATCACGCTCAGGAGTCTAATTTCCGACATTTCAGACATTTCAAAAACTGCAGGGGGGTTTGGGCAAAATATGACCCATCACCGTTTTCAGTAATTGGCATATTTTCGGTATTAAAAGTCGTAATTTGAAACTGAAAATAGGTGCAGAGAGTCAGAATTCGGCTCAAAAATCACGCTCAGGAGTAAAATTTCCAACATTTCAGACATTTTGAAAACTGCAGGGGGGTTTGGGCAAAATATGACCCATCGCTGTTTACAGTAATTGGCATATTTTCGGTATGGAACGTCGTAATTTGAAACTGAAAATTGATGCAGAGAGTCAGAATTCGGCTCAAAAATCACGCTCAGGAGTCAAATTTCCGACATTTCAGACATTTTGAAAACTGCAGAGGGGTTTGAGCAAAATATGACCCATCGCCGTTTTCAGTGATTGGCATATTTTCGGTATAAAAAGTCGTAATTTTAAACTAAAAAAAGGTGAAGAGAGTCAGAATTCGGATAAAAAATCACGCTCAGGAGTCAAATTTCAGACATTTCAGACATTTTGAAAACTGCAGGGGGGTTTGGGCAAAATATGACCTATCGCCGTTTAGAGTAATTGGCATATTTTCGGTATGAAACGTCGTAATTTGAAACTGAAAATAGGTGCAGAGAGTCAGAATTTGGCTCAAAAATCACGCTCAGGAGTCAAATTTCCGACATTTCAGACATTTCAAAAACTGCAGGGGGGTTTGGGCAACATATGACCCATCGCCGTTTTCAGTAATTGGCATATTTTCGGTATGAAACGTCGTAATTTGAAACTGAAAATAGGTGCAGAGAGTCAGAATTCGGCTCAAAAATCACGCTCAAGAGTCAAATTTCCGACATTTCAGACATTTTGAAAACTGCAGGGGGGTTTGGGCAAAATATGACCCATCGCCGTTTTTAGTAATTGGCATATTTTCGGTATAAAAAGTCGTAATTTGAAACTGAAAATAGGTGCAGAGAGTCAGAATTCGGATAAAAAATCTCGCTCAGGAGTCAAATTTCCGACATTTCAGACATTTTGAAAACTGCAGGGCGGTTTGGGCAAAATATGACCCATCGCCGTTTACAGTAATTGGCATATTTTCGGTATGAAACATCGTAATTTGAAACTGAAATTAGGTGCAGAGAGTCAGAATTCGGCTCAAGAATCACGCTCAGGAGTCAAATTTCCGACATTTCAGACATTTTAAAAACTGCAGGGGGGTTTGGGCAAAATATGAACCATCGCCGTTTTCAGTAATTGGCATATTTTCGGTATTAAACGTCGTAATTTGAAACTGAAAATAGATGCAGAGAGTCAGAATTCGGCTCAAAAATCACGCTCAAGAGTCAAATTTCCGACATTTCAGACATTTTCAAAACTGCAGGGGGGTTTGGGCAAAATATGACCCATCGCCGTTTTCAGTAATTGGCATATTTTCGGTATAAAAATTCGTAATTTGAAACTGAAAATAGGTGCAGAGAGTCAGAATTCGGATAAAAAATCACGCTCAGGAGTCAAATTTCCGACATTTCAGACATTTTGAAAACTGCAGAGGGGTTTGGGCAAAACATGACCCATCGCCGTTTACAGTAATTGGCATATTTTCGGTATGAAACGTCGTATTTTGAAACTGAAAATAGGTGCAGAGAGTCAGAATTCGGATAAAAAATCTCACTCAGGTGTCAAATTTCCGACATTTCAGACATTTTGAAAACTGCAGGGCGGTTTGGGCAAAATATGACCCATCGCCGTTTACAGTAATTGGCATATTTTCGGTATGAAACATCGTAATTTGAAACTGAAAATAGGTGCAGAGAGTCAGAATTCGGCTCAAGAATCCCGCTCAGGAGTCAAATTTCCGACAGTTCAGACATTTTAAAAACTGCAGGGGGGTTTGGGCAAAATATGACCCATCGCCGTTTTCAGTAATTGGCATATTTTCGGTATGAAACGTCGTAATTTGAAACTGAAAATTGATGCAGAGAGTCAGAATTTGGCTCAAAAATCACGGTCAAGAGTCAAATTTCCGACATTTAAGACATTTTGAAAACTGCAGGGGGGATTGGGCAAAATATGACACATCGCCGTTTACAATAATTGGCATATTTTCGGTATGAAATATCGTAATTTGAAACTGAAAAAGGTGTAGAGAGTCAGAATTCGGCTCAAGAATCACGCTCAGGAGTCAAATTTCCGACATTTCAGACATTTTAAAAACTGCAGGGGGGTTTGGGCAAAATATGACCCATCGCCGTTTTCAGTAATTGGCATATTTTCGGTATGAAACGTCGTAATTTGATACTGAAATAGATGCAGAGAGTCAGAATTCGGCTCAAAAATCACGCTCAAGAGTCAAATTTCCGACATTTAAGACATTTTCAAAACTGCAGGGGGGTTTGGGCAAAATATGACCCATCGCCGTTTTCAGTAATTGGCATATTTTCGGTATTAAAAGTCGTAATTTGAAACTGAAAATAGGTGCAGAGAGTCAGAATTCGGCTCAAAAATCACGCTCAGGAGTCTAATTTCCGACATTTCAGACATTTCAAAAACTGCAGGGGGGTTTGGGCAAAATATGACCCATCACCGTTTTCAGTAATTGGCATATTTTCGGTATTAAAAGTCGTAATTTGAAACTGAAAATAGGTGCAGAGAGTCAGAATTCGGCTCAAAAATCACGCTCAGGAGTAAAATTTCCAACATTTCAGACATTTTGAAAACTGAAGGGGGGTTTGGGCAAAATATGACCCATCGCTGTTTACAGTAATTGGCATATTTTCGGTATGGAACGTCGTAATTTGAAACTGAAAATAGGTGCAGAGAGTCAGAATTCGGCTCAAAAATCACGCTCAAGAGTCAAATTTCCGACATTTCAGACATTTTGAAAACTGCAGGGGGGTTTGGGCAAAATATGACCCATCGCCGTTTTCAGTAATTGGCATATTTTCGGTATGAAACGTCGTAATTTGATACTGAAATAGATGCAGAGAGTCAGAATTCGGCTCAAAAATCACGCTCAAGAGTCAAATTTCCGACATTTAAGACATTTTCAAAACTGCAGGGGGGTTTGGGCAAAATATGACCCATCGCCGTTTTCAGTAATTGGCATATTTTCGGTATAAAAAGTCGTAATTTGAAACTGAAAATAGGTGCAGAGAGTCAGAATTCGGCTCAAAAATCACGCTCAGGAGTCTAATTTCCGACATTTCAGACATTTCAAAAACTGCAGGGGGGTTTGGGCAAAATATGACCCATCACCGTTTTCAGTAATTGGCATATTTTCGGTATTAAAAGTCGTAATTTGAAACTGAAAATAGGTGCAGAGAGTCAGAATTCGGCTCAAAAATCACGCTCAGGAGTAAAATTTCCAACATTTCAGACATTTTGAAAACTGCTGGGGGGTTTGGGCAAAATATGACCCATCGCTGTTTACAGTAATTGGCATATTTTCGGTATGGAACGTCGTAATTTGAAACTGAAAATTGATGCAGAGAGTCAGAATTCGGCTCAAAAATCACGCTCAGGAGTCAAATTTCCGACATTTCAGACATTTTGAAAACTGCAGAGGGGTTTGAGCAAAATATGACCCATCGCCGTTTTCAGTGATTGGCATATTTTCGGTATAAAAAGTCGTAATTTTAAACTAAAAAAAGGTGAAGAGAGTCAGAATTCGGATAAAAAATCACGCTCAGGAGTCAAATTTCAGACATTTCAGACATTTTGAAAACTGCAGGGGGGTTTGGGCAAAATATGACCTATCGCCGTTTAGAGTAATTGGCATATTTTCGGTATGAAACGTCGTAATTTGAAACTGAAAATAGGTGCAGAGAGTCAGAATTTGGCTCAAAAATCACGCTCAGGAGTCAAATTTCCGACATTTCAGACATTTCAAAAACTGCAGGGGGGTTTGGGCAACATATGACCCATCGCCGTTTTCAGTAATTGGCATATTTTCGGTATGAAACGTCGTAATTTGAAACTGAAAATAGGTGCAGAGAGTCAGAATTCGGCTCAAAAATCACGCTCAAGAGTCAAATTTCCGACATTTCAGACATTTTGAAAACTGCAGGGGGGTTTGGGCAAAATATGACCCATCGCCGTTTTTAGTAATTGGCATATTTTCGGTATAAAAAGTCGTAATTTGAAACTGAAAATAGGTGCAGAGAGTCAGAATTCGGATAAAAAATCTCGCTCAGGAGTCAAATTTCCGACATTTCAGACATTTTGAAAACTGCAGGGCGGTTTGGGCAAAATATGACCCATCGCCGTTTACAGTAATTGGCATATTTTCGGTATGAAACATCGTAATTTGAAACTGAAATTAGGTGCAGAGAGTCAGAATTCGGCTCAAGAATCACGCTCAGGAGTCAAATTTCCGACATTTCAGACATTTTAAAAACTGCAGGGGGGTTTGGGCAAAATATGAACCATCGCCGTTTTCAGTAATTGGCATATTTTCGGTATTAAACGTCGTAATTTGAAACTGAAAATAGATGCAGAGAGTCAGAATTCGGCTCAAAAATCACGCTCAAGAGTCAAATTTCCGACATTTCAGACATTTTCAAAACTGCAGGGGGGTTTGGGCAAAATATGACCCATCGCCGTTTTCAGTAATTGGCATATTTTCGGTATAAAAATTCGTAATTTGAAACTGAAAATAGGTGCAGAGAGTCAGAATTCGGATAAAAAATCACGCTCAGGAGTCAAATTTCCGACATTTCAGACATTTTGAAAACTGCAGAGGGGTTTGGGCAAAACATGACCCATCGCCGTTTACAGTAATTGGCATATTTTCGGTATGAAACGTCGTATTTTGAAACTGAAAATAGGTGCAGAGAGTCAGAATTCGGATAAAAAATCTCACTCAGGTGTCAAATTTCCGACATTTCAGACATTTTGAAAACTGCAGGGCGGTTTGGGCAAAATATGACCCATCGCCGTTTACAGTAATTGGCATATTTTCGGTATGAAACATCGTAATTTGAAACTGAAAATAGGTGCAGAGAGTCAGAATTCGGCTCAAGAATCACGCTCAGGAGTCAAATTTCCGACAGTTCAGACATTTTAAAAACTGCAGGGGGGTTTGGGCAAAATATGACCCATCGCCGTTTTCAGTAATTGGCATATTTTCGGTATGAAACGTCGTAATTTGAAACTGAAAATTGATGCAGAGAGTCAGAATTTGGCTCAAAAATCACGGTCAAGAGTCAAATTTCCGACATTTAAGACATTTTGAAAACTGCAGGGGGGTTTGGGCAAAATATGACCCATCGCTGATTACAGTAATTGGCATATTTTCGGTATGGAACGTCGTAATTTGAAACTGAAAATTGATGCAGAGTCAGAATTCGGATAAAAAATCCCGCTCAGGAGTCAAATTTCAGACATTTCAGACATTTTGAAAACTGCAGGGGGGGTTTGGGCAAAATATGACCTATCGCCGTTTACAGTAATTGGCATATTTTCGGTATGAAACGTCGTAATTTGAAACTGAAAATAGGTGCAGAGAGTCAGAATTTGGCTCAAAAATCACGCTCAGGAGTCAAATTTCCGACATTTCAGACATTTCAAAAACTGCAGGGGGGTTTGGGCAAAATATGACCCATCGCCGTTTTCAGTAATTGGCATATTTTCGGTATGAAACGTCGTAATTTGAAACTGAAAATAGGTGCAGAGAGTCAGAATTCGGCTCAAAAATCACGCTCAAGAGTCAAATTTCCGACATTTCAGACATTTTGAAAACTGCAGGGGGGTTTGGGCAAAATATGACCCATCGCCGTTTTAGTAATTGGCATATTTTCGGTATAAAAAGTCGTAATTTGAAACTGAAAATAGGTGCAGAGAGTCAGAATTCGGATCAAAAATCTCGCTCAGGAGTCAAATTTCCGACATTTCAGACATTTTGAAAACTGCAGGGCGGTTTGGGCAAAATATGACCCATCGCCGTTTACAGTAATTGGCATATTTTCGGTATGAAACATCGTAATTTGAAACTGAAATTAGGTGCAGAGAGTCAGAATTCGGCTCAAGAATCACGCTCAGGAGTCAAATTTCCGACATTTCAGACATTTTAAAAACTGCAGGGGGGTTTGGGCAAAATATGAACCATCGCCGTTTTCAGTAATTGGCATATTTTCGGTATTAAACGTCGTAATTTGAAACTGAAAATAGATGCAGAGAGTCAGAATTCGGCTCAAAAATCACGCTCAAGAGTCAAATTTCCGACATTTCAGACATTTTCAAAACTGCAGGGGGGTTTGGGCAAAATATGACCCATCGCCGTTTTCAGTAATTGGCATATTTTCGGTATAAAAATTCGTAATTTGAAACTGAAAATAGGTGCAGAGAGTCAGAATTCGGATAAAAAATCACGCTCAGGAGTCAAATTTCCGACATTTCAGACATTTTGAAAACTGCAGAGGGGTTTGGGCAAAACATGACCCATCGCCGTTTACAGTAATTGGCATATTTTCGGTATGAAACGTCGTATTTTGAAACTGAAAATAGGTGCAGAGAGTCAGAATTCGGATAAAAAATCTCACTCAGGTGTCAAATTTCCGACATTTCAGACATTTTGAAAACTGCAGGGCGGTTTGGGCAAAATATGACCCATCGCCGTTTACAGTAATTGGCATATTTTCGGTATGAAACATCGTAATTTGAAACTGAAAATAGGTGCAGAGAGTCAGAATTCGGCTCAAGAATCCCGCTCAGGAGTCAAATTTCCGACAGTTCAGACATTTTAAAAACTGCAGGGGGGTTTGGGCAAAATATGACCCATCGCCGTTTTCAGTAATTGGCATATTTTCGGTATGAAACGTCGTAATTTGAAACTGAAAATTGATGCAGAGAGTCAGAATTTGGCTCAAAAATCACGGTCAAGAGTCAAATTTCCGACATTTAAGACATTTTGAAAACTGCAGGGGGGATTGGGCAAAATATGACACATCGCCGTTTACAATAATTGGCATATTTTCGGTATGAAATATCGTAATTTGAAACTGAAAAAGGTGTAGAGAGTCAGAATTCGGCTCAAGAATCACGCTCAGGAGTCAAATTTCCGACATTTCAGACATTTTAAAAACTGCAGGGGGGTTTGGGCAAAATATGACCCATCGCCGTTTTCAGTAATTGGCATATTTTCGGTATGAAACGTCGTAATTTGATACTGAAATAGATGCAGAGAGTCAGAATTCGGCTCAAAAATCACGCTCAAGAGTCAAATTTCCGACATTTAAGACATTTTCAAAACTGCAGGGGGGTTTGGGCAAAATATGACCCATCGCCGTTTTCAGTAATTGGCATATTTTCGGTATTAAAAGTCGTAATTTGAAACTGAAAATAGGTGCAGAGAGTCAGAATTCGGCTCAAAAATCACGCTCAGGAGTCTAATTTCCGACATTTCAGACATTTCAAAAACTGCAGGGGGGTTTGGGCAAAATATGACCCATCACCGTTTTCAGTAATTGGCATATTTTCGGTATTAAAAGTCGTAATTTGAAACTGAAAATAGGTGCAGAGAGTCAGAATTCGGCTCAAAAATCACGCTCAGGAGTAAAATTTCCAACATTTCAGACATTTTGAAAACTGAAGGGGGGTTTGGGCAAAATATGACCCATCGCTGTTTACAGTAATTGGCATATTTTCGGTATGGAACGTCGTAATTTGAAACTGAAAATAGGTGCAGAGAGTCAGAATTCGGCTCAAAAATCACGCTCAAGAGTCAAATTTCCGACATTTCAGACATTTTGAAAACTGCAGGGGGGTTTGGGCAAAATATGACCCATCGCCGTTTTCAGTAATTGGCATATTTTCGGTATGAAACGTCGTAATTTGATACTGAAATAGATGCAGAGAGTCAGAATTCGGCTCAAAAATCACGCTCAAGAGTCAAATTTCCGACATTTAAGACATTTTCAAAACTGCAGGGGGGTTTGGGCAAAATATGACCCATCGCCGTTTTCAGTAATTGGCATATTTTCGGTATAAAAAGTCGTAATTTGAAACTGAAAATAGGTGCAGAGAGTCAGAATTCGGCTCAAAAATCACGCTCAGGAGTCTAATTTCCGACATTTCAGACATTTCAAAAACTGCAGGGGGGTTTGGGCAAAATATGACCCATCACCGTTTTCAGTAATTGGCATATTTTCGGTATTAAAAGTCGTAATTTGAAACTGAAAATAGGTGCAGAGAGTCAGAATTCGGCTCAAAAATCACGCTCAGGAGTAAAATTTCCAACATTTCAGACATTTTGAAAACTGCTGGGGGGTTTGGGCAAAATATGACCCATCGCTGTTTACAGTAATTGGCATATTTTCGGTATGGAACGTCGTAATTTGAAACTGAAAATTGATGCAGAGAGTCAGAATTCGGCTCAAAAATCACGCTCAGGAGTCAAATTTCCGACATTTCAGACATTTTGAAAACTGCAGAGGGGTTTGAGCAAAATATGACCCATCGCCGTTTTCAGTGATTGGCATATTTTCGGTATAAAAAGTCGTAATTTTAAACTAAAAAAGGTGAAGAGAGTCAGAATTCGGATAAAAAATCACGCTCAGGAGTCAAATTTCAGACATTTCAGACATTTTGAAAACTGCAGAGGGGTTTGGGCAAAACATGACCCCTCGCCGTTTACAGTAATTGGCATATTTTCGGTATGAAACGTCGTATTTTGAAACTGAAAATAGGTGCAGAGAGTCAGAATTCGGATAAAAAATCTCACTCAGGTGTCAAATTTCCGACATTTCAGACATTTTGAAAACTGCAGGGCGGTTTGGGCAAAATATGACCCATCGCCGTTTACAGTAATTGGCATATTTTCGGTATGAAACATCGTAATTTGAAACTGAAAATAGGTGCAGAGAGTCAGAATTCGGCTCAAGAATCACGCTCAGGAGTCAAATTTCCGACAGTTCAGACATTTTAAAAACTGCAGGGGGGTTTGGGCAAAATATGACCCATCGCCGTTTTCAGTAATTGGCATATTTTCGGTATGAAACGTCGTAATTTGAAACTGAAAATTGATGCAGAGAGTCAGAATTTGGCTCAAAAATCACGGTCAAGAGTCAAATTTCCGACATTTAAGACATTTTGAAAACTGCAGGGGGGTTTGGGCAAAATATGACCCATCGCTGATTACAGTAATTGGCATGTTTTCGGTATGGAACGTCGTAATTTGAAACTGAAAATTGATGCAGAGTCAGAATTCGGATAAAAAATCCCGCTCAGGAGTCAAATTTCAGACATTTCAGACATTTTGAAAACTGCAGGGGGGGTTTGGGCAAAATATGACCTATCGCCGTTTACAGTAATTGGCATATTTTCGGTATGAAACGTCGTAATTTGAAACTGAAAATAGGTGCAGAGAGTCAGAATTTGGCTCAAAAATCACGCTCAGGAGTCAAATTTCCGACATTTCAGACATTTCAAAAACTGCAGGGGGGTTTGGGCAAAATATGACCCATCGCCGTTTTCAGTAATTGGCATATTTTCGGTATGAAACGTCGTAATTTGAAACTGAAAATAGGTGCAGAGAGTCAGAATTCGGCTCAAAAATCACGCTCAAGAGTCAAATTTCCGACATTTCAGACATTTTGAAAACTGCAGGGGGGTTTGGGCAAAATATGACCCATCGCCGTTTTTAGTAATTGGCATATTTTCGGTATAAAAAGTCGTAATTTGAAACTGAAAATAGGTGCAGAGAGTCAGAATTCGGATAAAAAATCTCGCTCAGGAGTCAAATTTCCGACATTTCAGACATTTTGAAAACTGCAGGGCGGTTTGGGCAAAATATGACCCATCGCCGTTTACAGTAATTGGCATATTTTCGGTATAAAACATCGTAATTTGAAACTGAAATTAGGTGCAGAGAGTCAGAATTCGGCTCAAGAATCACGCTCAGGAGTCAAATTTCCGACATTTCAGACATTTTAAAAACTGCAGGGGGTTTGGGCAAAATATGAACCATCGCCGTATTCAGTAATTGGCATATTTTCGGTATTAAACGTCGTAATTTGAAACTGAAAATAGATGCAGAGAGTCAGAATTCGGCTCAAAAATCACGCTCAAGAGTCAAATTTCCGACATTTCAGACATTTTCAAAACTGCAGGGGGGTTTGGGCAAAATATGACCCATCGCCGTTTTCAGTAATTGGCATATTTTCGGTATAAAAATTCGTAATTTGAAACTGAAAATAGGTGCAGAGAGTCAGAATTCGGATAAAAAATCACGCTCAGGAGTCAAATTTCCGACATTTCAGACATTTTGAAAACTGCAGAGGGGTTTGGGCAAAACATGACCCATCGCCGTTTACAGTAATTGGCATATTTTCGGTATGAAACGTCGTATTTTGAAACTGAAAATAGGTGCAGAGAGTCAGAATTCGGATAAAAAATCTCACTCAGGTGTCAAATTTCCGACATTTCAGACATTTTGAAAACTGCAGGGCGGTTTGGGCAAAATATGACCCATCGCCGTTTACAGTAATTGGCATATTTTCGGTATGAAACATCGTAATTTGAAACTGAAAATAGGTGCAGAGAGTCAGAATTCGGCTCAAGAATCCCGCTCAGGAGTCAAATTTCCGACAGTTCAGACATTTTAAAAACTGCAGGGGGGTTTGGGCAAAATATGACCCATCGCCGTTTTCAGTAATTGGCATATTTTCGGTATGAAACGTCGTAATTTGAAACTGAAAATTGATGCAGAGAGTCAGAATTTGGCTCAAAAATCACGGTCAAGAGTCAAATTTCCGACATTTAAGACATTTTGAAAACTGCAGGGGGGATTGGGCAAAATATGACACATCGCCGTTTACAATAATTGGCATATTTTCGGTATGAAATATCGTAATTTGAAACTGAAAAAAGGTGTAGAGAGTCAGAATTCGGCTCAAGAATCACGCTCAGGAGTCAAATTTCCGACATTTCAGACATTTTAAAAACTGCAGGGGGGTTTGGGCAAAATATGACCCATCGCCGTTTTCAGTAATTGGCATATTTTCGGTATGAAACGTCGTAATTTGATACTGAAATAGATGCAGAGAGTCAGAATTCGGCTCAAAAATCACGCTCAAGAGTCAAATTTCCGACATTTAAGACATTTTCAAAACTGCAGGGGGGTTTGGGCAAAATATGACCCATCGCCGTTTTCAGTAATTGGCATATTTTCGGTATTAAAAGTCGTAATTTGAAACTGAAAATAGGTGCAGAGAGTCAGAATTCGGCTCAAAAATCACGCTCAGGAGTCTAATTTCCGACATTTCAGACATTTCAAAAACTGCAGGGGGGTTTGGGCAAAATATGACCCATCACCGTTTTCAGTAATTGGCATATTTTCGGTATTAAAAGTCGTAATTTGAAACTGAAAATAGGTGCAGAGAGTCAGAATTCGGCTCAAAAATCACGCTCAGGAGTAAAATTTCCAACATTTCAGACATTTTGAAAACTGAAGGGGGGTTTGGGCAAAATATGACCCATCGCTGTTTACAGTAATTGGCATATTTTCGGTATGGAACGTCGTAATTTGAAACTGAAAATAGGTGCAGAGAGTCAGAATTCGGCTCAAAAATCACGCTCAAGAGTCAAATTTCCGACATTTCAGACATTTTGAAAACTGCAGGGGGGTTTGGGCAAAATATGACCCATCGCCGTTTTCAGTAATTGGCATATTTTCGGTATGAAACGTCGTAATTTGATACTGAAATAGATGCAGAGAGTCAGAATTCGGCTCAAAAATCACGCTCAAGAGTCAAATTTCCGACATTTAAGACATTTTCAAAACTGCAGGGGGGTTTGGGCAAAATATGACCCATCGCCGTTTTCAGTAATTGGCATATTTTCGGTATAAAAAGTCGTAATTTGAAACTGAAAATAGGTGCAGAGAGTCAGAATTCGGCTCAAAAATCACGCTCAGGAGTCTAATTTCCGACATTTCAGACATTTCAAAAACTGCAGGGGGGTTTGGGCAAAATATGACCCATCACCGTTTTCTGTAATTGGCATATTTTCGGTATTAAAAGTCGTAATTTGAAACTGAAAATAGGTGCAGAGAGTCAGAATTCGGCTCAAAAATCACGCTCAGGAGTAAAATTTCCAACATTTCAGACATTTTGAAAACTGCTGGGGGGTTTGGGCAAAATATGACCCATCGCTGTTTACAGTAATTGGCATATTTTCGGTATGGAACGTCGTAATTTGAAACTGAAAATTGATGCAGAGAGTCAGAATTCGGCTCAAAAATCACGCTCAGGAGTCAAATTTCCGACATTTCAGACATTTTGAAAACTGCAGAGGGGTTTGAGCAAAATATGACCCATCGCCGTTTTCAGTGATTGGCATATTTTCGGTATAAAAAGTCGTAATTTTAAACTAAAAAAAGGTGAAGAGAGTCAGAATTCGGATAAAAAATCACGCTCAGGAGTCAAATTTCAGACATTTCAGACATTTTGAAAACTGCAGGGGGGTTTGGGCAAAATATGACCTATCGCCGTTTAGAGTAATTGGCATATTTTCGGTATGAAACGTCGTAATTTGAAACTGAAAATAGGT